>NC_140522.1:12678711-12998440 GCF_964339955.1 Pipistrellus hanaki | reverse complement strand
CGTAGAGTTTCAGTAATCCATTGTCAAGGGATTTAATATCACTTGGGGCCACAGGATATACTTCCCCTGCACTTATATTCCTATGGCAATAGTCTTGAACCCTCTTTTTTTTTTTAATATATTAAAGAACTGGGCGTCATTCCCAAATTTCTAACCTTACTTCAAGTCTCCTTCACTGTCCAAACTAAAAGAGATAGTGATTAAAGGCTATTTTTAAAAAATAAGATTAAGAAACACATTGAATGTTTTACGCCAAAGTTAACTTGCCTAAAAGCAAAAATCTCTCTGCAGATGTTCTTTAAAAAGTATTAGATTTTGCCCAGCTTGTGTGACTCAGTGGCTGAGTGTCAACCTGTGAACCAGGAGGTCACAGTTTAGTTCCAGGTCAAAGCACATACCCGGATTGCAGGCTTGATCCCCCGTAGAGGGCTTGCAGGAGGCAGTGAATCAATAATTCTCTCTCATTATTTATTTATTTTTAAATATATTTAATTGATTTTCTACAGAGAGGAAGAGAGAGGCATAGAGAATTAGAAACATCGTTGAGAGAGAAACATTAATCAGCTGCCTCCTGCACATCCCTCACTGGGGATGTGCCCGCAACCAAGGTACATGCCCTTGATTGGAATCAAACCTGGGACCTTTCAGTTCACAGGCTGAGGCTCTATCCACTGAGCCAAACCGGTTTCGGCAATTTTCTGTCATTATTGATATTTATCTCCCTCTCTCCCTCTCTGAAATCAATAAAAATATATTTTAGAATGGAATAGATGTAATCCATGCATTACTATATATGACAAAGGTCTTTTATTATACTTATATTTTCACAGAAGAATAATTTTTAGTGTAGCTTTTAAATATATATATATATATGTATGTATGTATGTATATGTATATATATATACATATATATATATTGATTTCAGAGAGGAAGGGAGAGAGAAAGAGAGAAAGAAACATCAGTGATGAGAGAGAATCATTTGTGGGCTACCTCATGCAGGCCCCACACTGAGGATTGAGCCCACAACCCAGGCATGTGACTTGACTGAGAATCGAACCTTGATCTCCTGGTTCATTGGTCAGCACTGAATCCACTGAGCCATGCCAGCTGTGCTAGGGTAGATTTTTTTTTTTTTTTTTTTTTTTTTTTTGCTTAAAAATTATTCAGTATATAAGGTATTTTAAAGATAGCCTACTACATTAAGATGCTGATATTTTTATCATGGGCCCAGACTTTGAAAATATTTAATGTCAGCCAAAACCGGTTTGGCTCAGTGGTGGAGTGTCCGTCTGCGGACTGAAAGGTCCCGGGTTCGATTACGGTCAAGCCCATGTACATTGGTTGCGGGCACATCCCCGGTAGGGGGTGTGCAAGAGGCAGCTGGTCGATGTTTCTCTCTCATCGACGTTTCTAGCTCTCTATCTCTCTCCCTTCCTCTCTGTAAAAAATCAAGAAAATATATTTAAAAAAAAAAAAGAAAATATTTAATGTCAGTAAACATAAGTTAAGGATGACTTAGGTATTAAAGTTGCTTGCCTGTTATTAACTAAAAATGTTTATGTGGGACTGTTTTCATTGGGGCATATAATGAGTGAGGATTTATAGCTAGTATTTAATTTAATTTAACTTTATTATATTATTTTTTCAAAATAAGTCTCTCTAGTGCTTACCTAAATAGTGTTCTAAATTAGGTAGTTGAAATCACATAGAGGCTTTAATTTTGGTTTAGCTACTTTAGGAAAAAGAAAGACATTGGTTAGTAAGAAAGGGGGACAATTTTTATTTCTATCCTTCCCTGGAACAGAGAGCAAAAGAGGATGTGCTGCAAAAGGAAGTCCGAGTAAAAATACTGAAAAAAAACATCACGTTAATAGCTAAAAAGGTGCCCTCTAGTGGCCAGGAATTGACTATGAAGCTGAAGGTTGAGCTGGAGAATTATCAACTTCTTTGCAAAAGAATTCGAGGAAAGTGCCAAGCACTTGAGGTATGCTATTTTTTTTTTTCAGTGATATGTTTCTAAGATTAAAACTTTGTAATGTACTGACCATTTCCATTTCTTGGGAAAAAATTTGATTTTTTTTTCCCCAAACATCATAAAGGAAAATAGTTCTTGGTTAATAGGTTAATAAAATGAAGCAGGGATAACAAAATATAGGGGATCAAGATCTGCCCTCAATTAAGGTTCATGGGAAAGTCATTTAACATCTTTCGACTTTACATTTTTCATATTTGAAATCAAGGTTTTTATATCACAGGTTTTTATATCTAGGCAGATACTATAGATTCTAGAACAGTGTACTGTGAACATCTCTTTTCTTTTTCCTGGTTAGTGCACAGACAGAAATGAAGATTTTTAAAATGTTTTGTTTAGAGTGGCATCTACAGTTAGAATCACCTGAAAGGCAGTAGAGGAAGTAGAACTTGAATATACTGGTAATTGACTGGATGCAGATGATTCTATGAGTTTTGTTTTTTATTTAAAATAAAATTGAATTCTTATTTGTTTCTATATTAGTGTGACTTTTATGTCATTAAAATAGTTTAGGAGCACTTCAATTTAAATTCAGCTCAACCTCAAATAAATGACCATGTTGAAGTATATCCTAAATGGTAAACAGCACAACTATATTTATACTGAACTCTTCCATTACTTGCTTGTTCTGAAACTATTTTGTGGTAAATATAATCATGGATAATTAAGACTAGTTAATAAGATAACTACAACTCAAAACCTCACTCTTTAATATTAATATATTATTTAATGTAAAATACAGGAAGTTACTTATTTGAGAAATTAAAATTCTATAAACAGAACATGTAGCGTTATGCATGCTTAACCTTAAGTCCTAGTGAATGATATTGGAATTGGACTTTACTACAGTTTTATACATGTTTTCTTCTCTGTCATAACCACCCTTGATTTTGCTCTTTTTTCTTTTCCTTTCATTTCTAGCCAAAACAACAGCTCATTATATATATTTTTAAATTAATTTTCTTTTTATTGATTTCAGAGCAGAAGGGAGAGAGAGAGAAACATCAGTGATGAGAATCATCAATTGCTGCCTCCTGTATGCCTCACACTGGGGACTGAGCCCACAATGCCCTTACCTGCAATGAAATGGTAACTTCCTGGTTCATAGGTTGATGCTCAAACACTGAGCCATACCGCCTAGATTACATAATGAATGGAGTCCCAAAATTATCCCAGTCTAACAAAGACCACATATATTGTGTCATTTCTTCAAGCTGTCTTTATTCCAGAGGTAACATCCTATCTAAGAAAAAAGTAATATGCAAATTGACCCTCACACCAAGACAAGATGGCTGCCCTCATATGGTCAAACATGGCTGCCCTCATGTGGATACAAGATGGCTGCCACATAATGACCATTATAAGATAGCCTGCAGGGGAGGGCAGTTGTTGGCAGTTAAGGGTGACCGGGCCAGCAGAGGAGGGCAGTTGGGGGAGACCAGGCCAGCAAGGGAAGGCAGTTGGGGGAGGAACCCAGGCCTTCAGGGGAGAGCAGTTGGGAGGGGCTGGGCCTGCAGTGGAAGGCATTGGAGGGGTGTACCAGGCCTGCAATGGAGAACAGTTGGAAGGGACCCAAGCCTGCAAGAGAGGGCTGTTGGGGGTCCAGGCCAGCAGGGGCGGGCAGTGGGAGCCAGCAGTCCTGGATTATTGAGGGATGTCTGACCACACATTTAGGCCGGATCCCACTAACAGGCTTTCGGATATCCCTCAAGGGGTTCCAGATGGGAGAGGGTGCAGGATGGGCTGAGGGACACCCTCCACCTCGTGCACAAATTTTGTGCACCAGGCCTCTAGTTTTAAAATAAGGAATGAGGGTTTGGAATTGCTTTAAGAATTAATCTTATACTTACTTTGAAATTAGTTTGAGAGAAGAGAAGGAAAAATGCAAAAAAAAAAAAAAAGATAAAGGTAAAAGAGAAAAGATAAGGGCTTGATATTTTTAAGACGGTAAATGAAAAAGAATGAAAAAAGAGTTTAAAAGTAAAAGCTATTTTAAAATATGTCAGCGATTACCAAGGAATATTGGCAGAAATAGACCAAATTTCTAACTTAGAGTGAGAATGCCCTTCTTAGGGGAATCCAAATGTATCACCTTGATTATTTTTAGACTCCTGAAAAAGATATGAAATCAGGAACTAGTTCAGACTTACAGAAGAATAGAGGTAATACTATTAAAACATCTTTTCACTATAACTAATGTTAACTTTTTGCCATATTTTCTCAGATCCCATTTGAGTATTGGGTACATTAGTATTGTAAAATCTGATTTCTTCTTTTCCATCCCATGTCATTTCTCTCTTGAAGTAATCATCATCCAGAAGTTGGTGTATATTCTTCCCAACCATGTTTTTATATTGGTAATATATATACACCCACTTATGTCTCAGTTATCTATTTCTATACAACAATCTCCCCAAAACGTAGTGACTTTTAAAATATATTAAATTGATTTTTTACAGAGAGGAAGAGAGGGATAGAGAGTTAGAAACATCGATGAGAGAGAATCATCGATCAGCTGCCTCTTGCACACCCCCTACTGGGGATGTGCCCGCAACCAAGGTACATGTCCTTGACCGTAATCATACCCGGGACCTTTCAGTCCACAGGCCGACGCTCTATCCACTGAGCCAAACCACTTTCGGCCATAGTGACTTTTAAAACGTTTAAAGCTACTTATTATTTCTCATGGTTCTGTGTTTGAGGTGTCTCAGTGGGGTGGCTTCCTGCTCCATGCTGTCTATGACTAGCTCACTCAGGTGGCTGTATTCGACTGGGGGCTCAGCAGAGACATTCACATTGGCCTCTCTCCACAGGGCCTCCCAGTCTCACAGCTTCTCTACCACAAGGCAGCTGGCTTTTCAGAGGCAGAAAGCGGGAGCTCCCAGTCCTCTTCAAGGCTTGGCCTCCAATTTGACAGTGTCACATCTGTAACATTCTTTTGGTCTAAGCAAGTCACAAGGCCAACCCCCATTCCAGGGCAGGAGAAAAGAATTTCACCACTTAATGGGAGTAATGGCAAAAAACCATGGCCATCATTAATCCACCATAGTTCATCCTCTGGTCATACGTTAGTGACAGTCCTCTCACATGCAAAATGCACTTACACTGTCCCAGGGACTCCCTAAGGCTTATCCAATACAGCATCCAGTTCGAAACCCTGCCTTAAGCCTAAACAGATGTGACTCTCAGGACAGTTTCTTTAGGTGCAGGTGTGGCACCGTGCAATCTCGTGACTTGCCCATTAGAAAGATACGTTTATCGCACCCCATACACGCACATTCAAAGGTGAGCTAGGCATAGGCACTGCATTCAAAAAAGTGGAGGCAGTGGAAGGTACATGGCAGTCACTATTCATAGTGACTCTGAATTGTAATTCGAGTCCTTCTGAAATCTGGCCAGGGCCCCTACACCCGGGGCGGGACTGGTGCTCTGTTAAGGACCAGTTCTGTTTCCTGGGAATGCTGCTCATTTTTCCTTCCCCATCAGAACGTGGGCTCTGCTTGCTGTTGCAGCCGAGGAGATGTCTCTGCTCCTCTCCACCTGTAGAAATTTGGGGGACCAGACACACCTTTTCTCGTTCAGTCTTATTCAGGGGCTGGCACATGGCAACCTGAGGGTCAAATCTGGTTTGTGTCTCTTCCACAGTGGCCTGTGAGCTAACAATGGTGTGTATGGTTTCCATTTTTAAAGGGTTATTAACTACAAACCAAAACACACACAAAATAAACAGAAGAATCTGTGGCACGGACCAGATGTGGCTTGTGAAACTTAAAATATTTACTGTCTGGCCTTTAATAGAAAAGGTTTCTGCCCCCTGACCCTGCCAACACAACTCATTCGCAGTGCAGGCTGGAACGTGCCTCCTCTCAGTCAGTGGACCTCAAAGAAAAGCAACCGGGGGCTCCACATGGAATTCTCTTTCCTCATTTATCCGTCAAATAGGCTCCTCTTCTGTGAGGAAGGGGCTGTGCCTCCCATAACTTTCTCCTAGGAAGTGGGGGGTATAAATTTATCCCCCTGAAACTCCTCACAGGAATTGGGAGGTAGCGATTGCCATTAATACAGTTAGTATAGCTCCATTTTGGGCAAAATATGGTTCTTTGCACATATAGACATGTTCCTATGAGTTTAGAAAACAGTTGGAAAGAGTATACAGCAAATTGGTACGTCCATTAACTAAGAGTTGGAATAGGATGGGCCCATAGAATTCCAGTTTTCTATATAATTGTTAAAAAGTGTTGTGATTATGAGTGCTTTTACCTTTCTAGTTTAAAAGCAAACTAATAAAATATTCCTTTTTTTGTTACTAGTTAAGTAATTTATTTTTGACTTTTAACCAGGTCCTTGGAATTTATTTTCCTGTAAAGTGTGAGGCAGCTCGCTCGTCTTTGCCTCCCGTCTTTCCTCCAATTGGTCCAGTGTGATTTACTAAAGAATGAGGTTTTATTTCATTTATTTGAAATTTCAATTCTATCAGATTCTGGGTCTTCACCTATGCTCCTCTATCTAAATGCAGTGGCTGTTGAGTGGAGAGAATATGTAGCGTTGGAGATGCACTCATCTCTAAATAGCTGCTTGTCTAATGCCCCTTCCTCCTTGCCTATTCTAGGAAGTGTGGTCATGCTGGCTTCAATTACTGCATTATTTGGATCTTGAGACCAGCTGGTTGAACACCCTTGAGAATAAGGTGAGAAGCCTGAAGACCCCGCCGGAGAAGGAAGATGCTATCCTCGAGGCCAAGAAGGTGGGCATCTGCATTCTCCCTGCTATTTTTTGTTGCAGGGAAGCCAAATGAGTGTTAAAATGAGGAATCTTCTGCCTTATGCCAGCAAGGCATTTAATCCCTCAGCAGCTTTCAGTGTTGCCTTCCATTGCTTGAAGTGTTTGTACCATCCTTTATGTTTAGATTAATGATTGACCCACAAACTCAGTCCCCGAGGTGGGTACTTGTTAATTAGTGTATTGTAGACGTCAGGAAAGCACCGCAGTGATTTTCCTGCCTCTTTTTACCAGTCCCTGGACGGAAGGAACTCTGCCTTAAGGCATTAGAAGGATTGTTCTCTTGTTTCTTCATAAAATTATTTTTGCTCCTAAGATACGGCAATGACTGTGTTCACAGTGGCTCCTTCCATGTTATTTTCAGATGTGACAAGTTGGAGGGCAGGGTAGGGAGGGAAGAGTGAGAAGTACGGGATCCTGTCCCAGGAACTTGTCTCAAGGCCATTTGAATTCCTTGAGGCCAAGAAATTCATCTGATTTTTCTTTCACGATGACTTAATATTTGTTTCTTAAATGAAATAAATTATGAAGACAGTAGAGCTGCTTAAAAAAAAAGAGGAAGAGGCTAGGAAGAGGATAGATATGCTTTTGAAATTATAGGGACACATGGTAATTAAGTGGATGCCTGGATTGAAGGTCAGAAGTAAGTCAAAGGTGGTACCTGAATCCTGGGAGCTGGATGCTCTGCTGGAGAAAAGATGTCACTTCTCAGATAAAGGAGCAGAATGAGAGGTGAAAAGCATGAAAACAATGAAAAGCTTAGTTTAAAAATGAATATTTTCTTAACATGAGAATTAAAACATGTGCATTCTAGAAATACGGAAAATGGAGAAAAGTATAAAACAAACTCTAAGGTAAGTACTTTTAGACATTTTGGCAAATTTCTTCCTTATTATTATTATTATTATTATTATTATTATTATTAATCCTCACCTGAGGATATTTTTTTTCATTGCTTTTCAGAGAAAATGGAAGGAGAGAGGGAGTTGAGGGAGAGAAAGAAAGAGCGAGAAAGAAACATCAGTGTGTGAGAGACACACTGACTAGTTGCCTGTTGCACGAGCCCCAAGCAGGGCGGGTGAGGAGTGAAGCTGCAACCCAACTAGGTGCCCTGACCAGGAATTGAACCTCGGCTCTTAGGTTCCCAAACTGACCTGTAACCACTGAGAAGCACCTGCCAGTGCTCTTCCTAATTATTGTTATTTTTAACGCACGCATTGGAAGGTAGTACGTTATAATAACTGGATCAAAGACTTTGAAATCATGAGTCAAGTTGGAATCTTAGCTCTTCTTTTTACTGTATGTACCAGTATGTAGGCTATGTACTTAAGCTCTCTGAACTTCAGTTTTCCCATCTGTAATACAAAATAATATTTAACTCCAAGGTTACTTAGGTTTATGTACACATAAAGTGTGTATACAAAATAGCACCTAGCTTTCTGTATGTGTTACAGAAAACTGAGTACCTATTTTTCAAAATATAATCAACAGTTTGAAATAGTTTTGCTTTATAGTATTGTTTTCTGCTTTCAAACTTTGCATCACACCATGGAAATTTTCCCATGTAATTAATAATTACTAAAATTATCTATGAAGTTGTATTGTCATATATCATCTTTTATGCTGAGTGCTCGATTCTATGTATTTTAATACCATTATGGATATTTTTGAAAATTAATTATTCCTCGTCTTGTTTCTTGGGTAGAAAATGGAATTACTTGTTTAAAAAAATGGACACTTTTGAATCCTTGATACATTTTGCCTCAATTAAGTGCATTATTTTCCCCTTCCTGTCCCTGTCCAGTCTCTAGAATGCCTTTTGCAACATCCAGCCCATAATCGCACCGAGATCCAGGAACTTGGCCAGACTCTCATTGATGGTGGAGTAATGGATGAGTTGATAAGTGAGAAACTGGAGGCTTTCAACAGTCGATATGAAGCACTGCGTAGCCTGGTAAGAACTGGGACGCACATGAGAGTAGATTAGTTGTTTGTGAGACAAAGCTGACCTCAAGAACTTGTGCCAAGGGGAAAAGCTTGTACCAACATGAACGGGGATGTTGCGGGCTTTGAAATACTTGCTGAGGAAGAGTAAACCCAACTCTAGGGAGGCAAAACTCGATGATTAAAAAGAAAAAATCTATCTTTCAGATGGTTTCTATTTATGAACTATTTCATTTCCTTTGAATTACATTATAGCTGTACGTAAGAATAATTCACATTGTCTTAGAAATACTAGGAGGTCAGAATTTGAAATAAGCTGTTATAGGTGGTCTCAGAATCCTCCAAACAACATTTGAGGCAGCCACAGCCATTTGCACACTATTTCACACCCCCTAGTTCTTAAATATAATTGTGAGATTTTAAAAATGGGTGAAATAATAATGCTATGAGGTTGGCGAAAATGGGGGCAATTCAGAGACACTCAAATTAGTAAAACCATTGCTGTAAATGAGTGAAATTAAAGTCAGTTCAAGTAAATGCTCACTTCTTTTCTGACACTCCATTCCTCTGATTAATGACAGAAGGTCCAGGTAAGAATATCTTTTTAAAGGATGATTTTCCTTCCCCAGCTGCTGATTGGCCAGGAACCATTGTCACCTGAATCTCTGGTCACCACGGAAGAAGCCCTTGAGGCTGATGTGCCTTACTCTGACGTGGAAAAATTTGAAACCAACATTGGATATATGCAAAAAGTTGTGGAAAAGCATTTGGAATCCAACCATGAAGATGAAAAGGTTGGTTCAGAGATTTTCAAACTATGCCATTCTTATGTTTATTTTCTGTTAAGTATAGTTTTACATCAATATTGTTTACCCAAGCATCTGCCAAACATGATTTTCTGATGTGCAAATATGATTCTCTGATGAGTGTCAATGTAATTGATTTAGTAATGCTTAAAAAATTGACATTGCACTTTCTGACTAAAAACAGAGTTATCTGAATGCTAAACCAGCTAGCATTCTTTATGTTTTAACATCAAATGTGAAATATTTTAAGAAAAACCTGACTTATTTTGTTGTCTATAATTTTGATGAACATATCTTGAGTTATATTTTGTAGGTAAGTTTTCCTCCTTGGGAACTGATGGCAAGTGACCCTATATGCATTTTCCTTCTGAGTAAATGTATTCTTTCTAAACATTCAGATGGATGAGGAGAGAGCCCAGGTTGAGGAAGTTCTCCAGAGAGGAGAACAAATGTTCAATCAACCTATAGAGAAGAACAAAACACAAGAGATAAGGTTCAAGATACTGCTTTTGAGCACAAAATACAAAATACAATATAACTAAGGTATTGTCATGAGGTTGCTATGAGGTTGGCGAAAATAGGGTAATTCAGAGACGCTCAAATTGAGAAACCATTGCTGTAAATGAGTGAAATTAAAGTCAGTTCTAGTAAATGCTCACTTCTTTTTTGACAGTCCATTCCTCTGAGTAATGACAGAAGGTCCAGGTAAGAATATCTTTTTAAAGGATGATTTTCCTTCCCCAGCTGCTGATTGGCCAGGAACCATTGTCACCTGAATCTCTGGTCACCACGGAAGAAGCCCTTGAGGCTGATGTGCCTTACTCTGACGTGGAAAAATTTGAAACCAACATTGGATATATGCAAAAAGTTGTGGAAAAGCATTTGGAATCCAACCATGAAGATGAAAAGGTTGGTTCAGAGATTTTCAAACTATGCCATTCTTATGTTTATTTTCTGTTAAGTATAGTTTTACATCAATATTGTTTACCCAAGCATCTGCCAAACATGATTTTCTGATGTGCAAATATGATTCTCTGATGAGTGTCAATGTAATTGATTTAGTAATGCTTAAAAAATTGACATTGCACTTTCTGACTAAAAACAGAGTTATCTGAATGCTAAACCAGCTAGCATTCTTTATGTTTTAACATCAAATGTGAAATATTTTAAGAAAAACCTGACTTATTTTGTTGTCTATAATTTTGATGAACATATCTTGAGTTATATTTTGTAGGTAAGTTTTCCTCCTTGGGAACTGATGGCAAGTGACCCTATATGCATTTTCCTTCTGAGTAAATGTATTCTTTCTAAACATTCAGATGGATGAGGAGAGAGCCCAGGTTGAGGAAGTTCTCCAGAGAGGAGAACAAATGTTCAATCAACCTATAGAGAAGAACAAAACACAAGAGATAAGGTTCAAGATACTGCTTTTGAGCACAAAATACAAAATACAATATAACTAAGGTATTGTCATGAGGTTGCTATGAGGTTGGCGAAAATAGGGTAATTCAGAGACGCTCAAATTGAGAAACCATTGCTGTAAATGAGTGAAATTAAAGTCAGTTCTAGTAAATGCTCACTTCTTTTTTGACAGTCCATTCCTCTGAGTAATGACAGAAGGTCCAGGTAAGAATATCTTTTTAAAGGATGATTTTCCTTCCCCAGCTGCTGATTGGCCAGGAACCACTGTCACCTGAATCTCTGGTCACCACTGAAGCAGCCCTTGATGCTGACGTGCCTTACTCTGACGTGGAAAAATTTGAAACCAACATTGGATATTTGCTAAAAGTTGTGGAAAAGCATTTGGATTCCAGCGATGACGATGAAATGGTTGGTTCAGAGTTTTTCAAACTATGCTGTTCTTATGTTTATTCTCCGTTAATTATAGTTTTACATCAATATTGTTTACCGAAACATCTGCCAAATATGATTTTCTGATGTGCAAATATGATTTTCTGATGAGTGTCGATGTAATTGATTTAGTAATGCTTAAAAATAGACATTGCACTTTCTGACAAAAAACAGTGTTATCTGAATGCTAAACCAGATAGCATTCTTTATGTTTTAACATCAAATGTGAAATATTTTAAGAAAAACCTGACTTATTTTGTTGTGTATAATTTAGATGAACATATCTTGAGTTATATTTCATAGGTTAGTTTTCCTCCTTGGGAACTGATGGCAAGTGACCCTATATGCATTTTCCTTTTGAGTAAATGTTTTCTTTCTAAACTTTCAGATGGATGAGGAGAGAGCCAAGGTTGAGGAAGTTCTCCGGAGAGGAGAACAAATGTTAAATCAACCTATAGAGGAGAACAAAAAACAGGAGATAAGGTTCAAGATACTGCTTTTGAGCACAAAATACAATATAACTAAGGTATTGTCATGAGGTTGCTATGAGGTTGGAGAAAATGGGGTAATTCAGAGATGCTCAAATTGGTAAAACCATTGCTGTAAATGAGTGAAATTAAAGTCAGTTCAAGTAAATGCTCACTTCTTTTCTGACACTCCATTCCTCTGATTAATGACAGAAGGTCCAGGTAAGAATATCTTTTTAAGGGATGATTTTCCTTCCCCAGCTGCTGATTGGCCAGGAACCATTGTCACCTGAATGTCTGGTCACTACGGAAGAAGCCCTTGAGGCTGACGTGCCATACTCTGAGGTGGAAAGATTAGAAACCAACATTGGATATATGCAAAAAGTTGTGGAAAAGAATTTGGAACCCTGCGATGATGATGAAAAGGTTGGTTCAAAGTTTTTCAAACTATGATGTTCTTAAGTTTATTCTCTGTTACCTATAGCTTTACATCAATATTGTTTACCCAAACATCTGCCAAACATGATTTTCTGATGTGCAAACATGATTTTTGGATGAGTGTTGATGTAATTGATTTAGTAATGCTTAAAAAATAGACATTGCACTTTCTGACTAAAAACAGTGTTATCTGAATGCTAAACCAGCTAGCATTCTTTATGTTTTAACATCAAGTGTGAAATATTTTAAGGAAAACCTGACTTATTTTGTTGTGTATAATTTAGATGAACATATCTTGAGTCATATTTTGTAGGTTAGTTTTCCTCCTTGGGAACTGATGGCAAGTGACCCTATATGCATTTTCCTTTTAAATAAATGTATTCTTCCTAAACATTCAGATGGATGAGGAGAGAGCCCAGGTTGAGGAAGTTCTCCAGAGAGGAGAACAAATATTAAATCAACCTATGGAGGAGAACAAAAAACAAGAGATAAGGTTCCAGTTACTGCTTTTGAGAACAAGATATGAGAAAACTAAGGTATTGTCATGAGGTTGCTATGAGGTTGGCGAAAATGGGGTAATTCAGAGACGCTCAAATTGGTAAAACCATTGCTGTAAATGAGTGAAATTAAAGTGAGTTCAAGTAAATGCTCACTTCTTTTCTGACACTCCATTCCTCTGATTAATGACAGAAGGTCTAGTGAAGAATATCCTTTTAAAGGATGATTTTCTTTCCCCAGCTGCTGATTGGCCCGGAACCATTGTCACCTGAATCTCTAATCACTAAGGAAGAAACCCTTGAGGCTGATGTGCCTTACTCTGACTTGGAAAAATTCGAAAATGAACTTGACTATTGGCTAAAAGTTGTGGAAAAGCATTTGGAATCCTGCGATGATGATGAAAAGGTTGGTTCAGAGTTTTTCAAACTATGATGTTCTTAAGTTTATTCTCTGTTAATTATAGCTTTACATCAATATTGTTTACCCTAACATATGCCAAACATGATTTTCTGATGTGCAAACATGATTTTCTGATGAGTGTCGATGTAATTGATTTAGTAATGCTTAAAAAATAGACATTGCACTTTCTGACTAAAGACATTGTTATCTGAATGCTAAACCAGCTAGCATTCTTTATGTTATAATATCAAGAGTGAAATATTTTAAGAAAAACCTGACTTATTTTGTTGTGTATAATTTAGATGAACATATCTCGAGTCATATTTCGTAGGTTAGTTTTCCTCCTTGGGAACTGATGGCAAGTGACCCTATATGCATTTTCCCTTTGAGTAAATGTATTCTTTCTAAACTTTCAGATGGATGAGGAGAGAGCCAAGGTTGAGGAAGTTCTCCGGAGAGGAGAGCAAATTTTAAATCAACCTATGGAGAAGAGCAAAAAACAACAGCTCTGGTTCCAGTTACTCCTTTTGAGAACAAGATACGAAAGAACTAAGGTATTGTCATGAGGTTGCTATGAGGTTGGCGAAAAAAGGGTAATTCAGAGACGCTCAAATTGGTAAAACCATTGCTGTAAATGAGTGAAATTAAAGTGAGTTCAAGTAAATGCTCACTTCTTTTCTGACACTCCATTCCTCTGATTAATGACAGAAGGTCTAGTGAAGAATATCCTTTTAAAGGATGATTTTCTTTCCCCAGCTGCTGATTGGCCAGGAACCATTGTCACCTGAATCTCTAATCACTAAGGAAGAAACCCTTGAGGCTGATATGCCTTACTCTGACTTGGAAAAATTCGAAACTGAACTTGACTATTGGCTGAAAGTTGTGGAAAAGCATTTTGAATCCTGCGATGATGATGAAAAGGTTGGTTCAGAGTTTTTCAAACTATGATGTTCTTAAGTTTATTCTCTGTTAATTATAGCTTTACATCAATATTGTTTACCCTAACATATGCCAAACATGATTTTCTGATGTGCAAACATGATTTTCTGATGAGTGTCGATGTAATTGATTTAGTAATGCTTAAAAAATAGACATTGCACTTTCTGACTAAAGACATTGTTATCTGAATGCTAAACCAGCTAGCATTCTTTATGTTATAATATCAAGAGTGAAATATTTTAAGAAAAACCTGACTTATTTTGTTGTGTATAATTTAGATGAACATATCTCGAGTCATATTTCGTAGGTTAGTTTTCCTCCTTGGGAACTGATGGCAAGTGACCCTATATGCATTTTCCCTTTGAGTAAATGTATTCTTTCTAAACTTTCAGATGGATGAGGAGAGAGCCAAGGTTGAGGAAGTTCTCCGGAGAGGAGAGCAAATTTTAAATCAACCTATGGAGAAGAGCAAAAAACAACAGCTCTGGTTCCAGTTACTCCTTTTGAGAACAAGATATGAAAGAACTAAGGTATTGTCATGAGGTTGCTATGAGGTTGGCGAAAAAGGGGTAATTCAGAGACGCTCAAATTGGTAAAACCATTGCTGTAAATGAGTGAAATTAAAGTGAGTTCAAGTAAATGCTCACTTCTTTTCTGACACTCCATTCCTCTGATTAATGACAGAAGGTCTAGTGAAGAATATCCTTTTAAAGGATGATTTTCTTTCCCCAGCTGCTGATTGGCCCGGAACCATTGTCACCTGAATCTCTAATCACTAAGGAAGAAACCCTTGAGGCTGATGTGCCTTACTCTGACTTGGAAAAATTCGAAAATGAACTTGACTATTGGCTAAAAGTTGTGGAAAAGCATTTGGAATCCTGCGATGATGATGAAAAGGTTGGTTCAGAGTTTTTCAAACTATGATGTTCTTAAGTTTATTCTCTGTTAATTATAGCTTTACATCAATATTGTTTACCCTAACATCTGCCAAACATGATTTTCTGATGTGCAAACATGATTTTCTGATGAGTGTCGATGTAATTGATTTAGTAATGCTTAAAAAATAGACATTGCACTTTCTGACTAAAGACATTGTTATCTGAATGCTAAACCAGCTAGCATTCTTTATGTTATAATATCAAGAGTGAAATATTTTAAGAAAAACCTGACTTATTTTGTTGTGTATAATTTAGATGAACATATCTCGAGTCATATTTCGTAGGTTAGTTTTCCTCCTTGGGAACTGATGGCAAGTGATCCTATATGCATTTTCCCTTTGAGTAAATGTATTCTTTCTAAACTTTCAGATGGATGAGGAGAGAGCCAAGGTTGAGGAAGTTCTCCGGAGAGGAGAGCAAATTTTAAATCAACCTATGGAGAAGAGCAAAAAACAACAGCTCTGGTTCCAGTTACTCCTTTTGAGAACAAGATATGAAAGAACTAAGGTATTGTCATGAGGTTGCTATGAGGTTGGCGAAAAAAGGGTAATTCAGAGACGCTCAAATTGGTAAAACCATTGCTGTAAATGAGTGAAATTAAAGTGAGTTCAAGTAAATGCTCACTTCTTTTCTGACACTCCATTCCTCTGATTAATGACAGAAGGTCTAGTGAAGAATATCCTTTTAAAGGATGATTTTCTTTCCCCAGCTGCTGATTGGCCAGGAACCATTGTCACCTGAATCTCTAATCACTAAGGAAGAAACCCTTGAGGCTGATATGCCTTACTCTGACTTGGAAAAATTCGAAACTGAACTTGACTATTGGCTGAAAGTTGTGGAAAAGCATTTTGAATCCTGCGATGATGATGAAAAGGTTGGTTCAGAGTTTTTCAAACTATGATGTTCTTAAGTTTATTCTCTGTTAATTATAGCTTTACATCAATATTGTTTACCCTAACATATGCCAAACATGATTTTCTGATGTGCAAACATGATTTTCTGATGAGTGTCGATGTAATTGATTTAGTAATGCTTAAAAAATAGACATTGCACTTTTTGACTAAAAACAGTGTTATCTGAATGCTAAACCAGCTAGCATTCTTTATGTTTTAACATCAAGAGTGAAATATTTTGAGAAAAACCTGACTTATTTTGTTGTGTATAATTTAGATGAACATATCTTGAGTCATATTTTGTAGGTTAGTTTTCCTCCTTGGGAACTGATGGCAAGTGACCCTATATGCATTTTTCTTTTGAGTAAATGTATTCTTTCTAAACTTTCAGATGGATGAGGAGAGAGCCAAGGTTGAGGAAGTTCTCCGGAGAGGAGAACAAATTTTAAATCAACCTATGGAGAAGAGCAAAAAGCAACAGCTCTGGTTCCAGTTACTGCTGTTGAGAACAAGATATGAAAGAACTAAGGTATTGTCATGAGGTTGCTATGAGGTTGGCGAAAATGGGGTAATTCAGAGAGAGCCAAGGTTGAGGAAGTTCTCTGGAGAGGAGAACAAATTTTAAATCAACCTATGGAGAAGAGCAAAAAACAACAGCTCTGGTTCCAGTTACTGCTTTTGAGAACAAGATATGAAAGAACTAAGGTATTCCTCATGAGGTTGCTATGAGGTTGGCGAAAATGGGGTAATTCAGAGATGCTCAAATTGTTAAAACCATTGTTGTAAAAGAGTGAAATTAAAGTGAGTTCAAGTTTTTTTCTGACACTCAGAAAAATGACAAAGCTATGGTATTGTGATGTGGAGTGTCTGTGCCACTGAATAACTCAGCCCTTGTCATTAGATGTTTGATATTACACTCTAAACACACCATTTGGAATATTGTCTCCTCCATTTTGGTGTGCATCGCTGAACATTTTTTTACTTTTACGTGGGACAAGAGTCAAAAAAATAGGGAGCATAAAATCTTATTATTGGGCATCTCTGTTGGATTTCTGATAATGTACTAAATCTTAAAAGGAACCTTCCTTTTTTTAGAGTAGATTCCTACTTTTGATGTTTAGTTTATATGGAGTTGCCTGACCATGTCAAAAAAAAATGTTTAGTTTACAAATAACCAAATTTGGGAAGTTGATAAACTATGATTTATATTCTAGAAAAGCTCCACTACCAGCTCCCTTTTCAATGGCCATAATCCCAGCCACATTATAAATGAGCTGCTGTTCCCCCAAGATCTGGTCTTGTAACACATAAATGCAGAACTCAAGAGTAAACATCTTGTTATTAACTCAATGATTTTAGTCTTGAGTTTCGGGTTCATTTAGGAATTATAACCATTTTCAGGGTCATTAACTCAATGAACATGATATTTGTGATCATTTTACTATACTTTTGAACTTACAGAGGAATATCATTTTTCAGAAGCTCAATGTAGAGACACAGTAAAACTATGAAAGATGCTACCTTAATTCATGAGTAGATGAACTGTGGTTATTTGCAAATAGTAGCCAGCATTTATTAAATTGTAGCAATCTACAAGTAAGAGAATTCAACTCCTTAAGGACAAGTGTGTGGCCCATCACCTTTGTTATTTTGAAAGTTCTGATTAGAGGACACAGAAAATAGAGTTACTAGCGCAGATAATTAGTCCACTCAGTTTAGCTTAGTTTTCTCTGAAGTTAGGGTCTTAGGACCTTTTATTGTCTTATGTAGGATATTAATCTTCTATAATATTGTTCTCCAGCTTTAAGATTGTATATTGGATTACCTGTATGCTATTTTAATCAAAAATACATTTACATTTCTTGTTATGTTATCAATTCTTATTTAACTTAGTTACATTTTTAACAGTGAGGCCCTGAGGTCTTAAATGTAATTGTGAGATTAAAAAATGGGTGAAATAATAATAATATTAAAATGTTTCATTTCATATGGAAGGTTATGATTTGCAGCATGTTCTCCTGTCCTCAGTAACTCAGGAAGGAACCTGTTATGCTTTCCTGTTTGCTAAATGAGTTTCAGTGGCATTGGTCATAAAGTAAAACATTTCTGTTTAAGAGCAGGCTGCAGACGAAAATTAGAATAGAGATTGTTAAGGGTTTGCATAGCAAAGCAGGGCAAAATATAAAAATTCAAAACATAGTTTTAAAAAATTTGATTCCAAGTATTGTACTTTTCCACAAAATAATCTTGTGCTTTTTTCAGTTAATTGTGGGGATATTTTAAGAGATATACATTGTTATTGTTAATGATTTTACAGGCAATTCCTATTCAACAGAGGAGAACAGGCCAACTAGCTTCTGGAATTAAAGCATCACTTCCCCCTGCAGATTATTTGGTTGAGATTAACAAGTTTTTACTTTCTATGGATGATGCTGGATAGCTAGCTGATCTGGAAAGATCAATTAGTTATTAACTTTGTAAAGGGGGTTTCAGGGAGACATATGATGACTTAGATTTGGACATGTCTGAATATCTAATTGCCAGACTGAAAGTATATTTTTGAGAGTCCTTGGCATCTTTAAACTCTGTGTGGTAGATGTAACCATTAGAAACCAGCACCCAGGGAGAGAAGCCTGAGTCAATGGTAGAAACCAAAACTCCTACTCTTTAGAATGTTAGGATTTGATGGATGGGCAGTTGAGAATGGGCTGGTAAAGGACACTTAGAATGTCAGAGACAGGTGGGAGGAAAGTCGGGAATACAGACTGTTCAGAGTTCAAGGGAGGGTGTGTGACAGCAATAAAAGTTACAAAGGGCCAGGTCAGCTAAGGAATAGATGGCCTTCTTATTTTTTTTTTTTAATTGATTTCAGAGGTGATGGGAGAGGGAGGGAGAGAGAAGCATCAGTAATGAGAGAGAACCATTGATTGGATGACTGACTCCTGCATGCCCCCTGAGACCAGGGAATGTGCCCTGGATGGGAAAGGAACCATGATCTGATTTATAGGATGATGCTCAACCACTGAGCCACACGATTGGGCTGGATGGTATTTTGATAGTAATGTTGGTGGAGTAGGGGCTTAAGCAAGACTGCGGTGGATAGCAAAGCTGTCATGTAGGGTAACACTTTCTCTTTGGGAAAGAAGATCACCTTTATTTATATGGTACTCTTCTCTTTCCACTTGGCCGGATGCTATAGGTATGCAGAGATGTGCCCACTGCACTGAAGGAACGCGGCCAGAAGCCCTGCTCTTTTTCTCAGACAAGAACTGCTGGTAAGATACAGTTTATTCCTTAACCATTTTTTATAAATATAGCAAGACATTATAACTATGAGCATCATATATGAATTAGAGAAAACTTTAAACTGAAAAACACAACACAGTTGTGATCTGTTACTCTATTTTCAATTACTTGAAAGGAATGTCTTCTTTAAACCCAACACATACTTGCCTGCAAGGCACTCATGAGAGATAAGCTTTTTGCCTTTCTTGGAAAAAGAGCGGGACCTGGTCCCCAAGAGAGCCTGGGAAGGGAAGGGAGGAGGCAAGGTGGGAAACTGAGGACATGCGGTTTTTCAGAAAGTCAGCTATAACCATTACCCAACATGCCCTGGGAGGGGTGTAATTGCATGCAGATCATGACTGAGAACAAAGGGTTAGGTATCCCGGAACCAGGTGGGAGATGGGGTTTTAGAAGAGTTCTCCATCCCAGGGAAGCTATTTACTGATAGATGCCAATGATCACTTCTGTGTGGAGGGAAAAGTTTTCTCACTATTTCCTTCTCTCCTTGTCCCCATCAGAGAATGGGTTATGGCACCATAGCTATAACACCGTACTTTGCAAGCTCTCTGAAACACCGTGCCCTGCTCTCTCTCTTGACTCTTACTGGCCATTTAATTTTGGAATTGGAAATTTCAGTAGATGATTTTGTCAAGATATATGCAAACCTGTTGGGGCTTTTAATTTAAATTGTGCTGAATTTATGGATTGACGCCTTATCTAATATACTGTATGTTAAAGTAGTCTCCAGATGGCTCTAATACTTCAGCTACCTTGTGTAAAACTAAAGACAAACATTCAACCTTCCATCATTAAAAACAGAAGACAAGCACAAACAACTGAGAGAGAATAATATATATCCAAGTTTTGAAGAACACAAGAATCTCTAACTGAAAGATCTGGAAAAAAAATCTCCCAGGACAGATTTATGGATCTGATCACCCAAATTTGATAACATCTATATGTTCAAAACAAAACACACATTAAAAATCCTAAAGTCGAAACAGTGTTTTCATCAATATGGCAAGATTCACCGTTTCTATAAAAAAATGAGTCCTTGCAAATAGAAAAGGAAGCAGATAAAGACCACAGTTATAAATTATACTATATTTGGTTAACAAACAAAAGAAGTTTGCTCTCACTGATAATAAAAAACAAGTAAATGAGCACAGTGGTGAGCACTGTGTGTTCATCCATTGAGACAGAGTATCATTGGTGTATATCCTGGATGCGGAGTCCACATGTTGCTGTTGCAAATCTCAGTTTTTAACTTTTAAGGAAAATTAGCACTGCTATTTTATTTTGCTAATAAATATTAAATACATTACTTTTATTTTCATGTTTTCTGATCTAGTCATTCTGCTTTAGCAAATCGATACCAAAGTGTTCATCAGAGATATGTTAAGTACTCTATACAAATGGAAGGAGCCAACTAAGTATCTAGCTATAGGGAAAGAGTTAAGTAACAGGTAGTGAATATATATACATATTAGAGGTCTGGTGCATGAAATTTGTGCATGGTGGGAGAGTGTCCCTCAGCCCTGCCTGCACCCTTTCCAATCTGGGACCCCTCAGGGGATGTCCCTGTGGGATTGGACCTAAACCCGCAATCAGACATTTCTCTCACAATCCGGGACTGCTGGCTCGTAACCGCTCACCTGCCTGCCTGCTTGATCACCCCTAACTGCCTCTGCCTGCCTGCCTGATTGCCCCTAACCACTCTCCCTTCCCTGACAGCCTGATTGCCCCTAAGCACCTCTGCCTCAGTGCAGCCACCTTGGCTTTGTCCAGAAGGATGTCTAGAAGACATCCTGTCTAATTAGCATATTACCCTTTTATTAGTATAGATATTCTTACTTAGGTATTCACAATGATGTGGATGAAGAATTGCTAATGTTCATATCATAAAGTTAAGTGCTTTACAAGCTCTCTAAAAAACAGAAAACTATGAAGAAGTTGGCTTCATAATTAAGGCAAACCGCTTGACAAAATAAAATAGCAGAGCTAATTTTCTCACAGTTAGTGTATTTCTTAATATATCTTCTCTTGGTGTCAGTGTTAGTTACTTTTGAGTTATTGCTGCCCTAGAATATTGTATAACTGGGTATTTAATTGGCTTTACAGCTACCAAAGATACTGTCGGAAATACCATTGCCACTTCCATATGAAGAAATAAAAAACTCTCACCATTTTTTAACCTAATCTAAATTTTATATAAGCACACAGATGCATGTCAACATTGCCCCACTACAGTCAGAATATCCTGTTGACTGTGTACTTTGCTACATTTTTAATTTCAGCTCACCCTGCTCCCCTAAAGGTGGTGCTAGAGTCCTCTGCATCAGAGCCTCCTGCTCAGGCTCCTCCTACTTCAGAAATTTCAGTACCTGATGATCTGGATAAAATGACAACAGAACTAGCTGACTGGCTGATATTGATCGACCAGATGCTGAAGTCCAACATTGTCACTGTCGGGGATGTGGGAGAGATCAATAAGACGATTTCCAGAATGAAAGTAGGTTCACAGCGTAGAGGTTTGTCATGGCAACACCTCCGCACACGGGTAGACATGATCTGTCTGGCTCCTTTTTGTTTGTCCTGAACTCTGGGAGAGTGAGCTTTAAGAACTTCTTTCTGCCAAACAGCCATCCCAGACTAGCTGGGAAGAGTCCAGATTTTCTTGCATTTGTGCTGTTTTGGTAAGAACACCTTCACCACGTGAGTTGTAGACTCTGTGTATATTTTCACATCTAAAACTGAGTTTGTAAATCTAGTCCCATCAGTACAATGTAAACCAGTGTTACAGTTAATGCCTAGTATGATGTATGATAATTTCCTGAAGTGCATTTTCAACTTTTGCTTTATAATGTGATAATTTGTTTAATTGCTGACATTAAAAGTGAGAATGCCTGACCATCATATTATATATATATATATATATATATATATATATATATATATATATACACATTAGCACACTATGCCATGCTAATTTGTAAGGTTATTTTTCCATATTCAGTGTGCTGGCTTCTGGGCTTGTGTGCTGTATAGAGAATAGAGATAAGGCACAGAATATACTAAATACAAATTGACATATTTGGAATGAATCATTAAGTAATGACAGTGATTGCTAACTGTTATTAAGTGCTTAATGTGTGTTGGGCACTTTTGTAAGTAATCTACATGTTTACTTCCTTAACTACCTTTTGAGATAGTTACCACATGTATCCCAGATTACATATGCCCGGCTATGATGGAGGCACTTAATGTGTACAAGTAGATGGTCTCTGCACAGAACAGAGTGTAATAACAGGCATAGGCAGGTGCATATGACGGGATAGGGGAGCCTGGGTGAAGGAGAGAGTTACTGCCACAGCGATGGAAGGCAGACAATGTAGGATTTTCACATGTAGGAACAAGTAAATGGCATCGCTGGTCTGGGGAGCAGAGAGAATAAAGACATGAGGTGGGGGAGCATGGAGGGTGAGGGATATGGGGGTCATCATTTGTGCAGCAAAGAAATGCAGTAGGAAGTGAGATAGCAAGGGCAGCTTGAGTTCACGCTGATGGAGCTTGCAGGCCATGCAGAGCCCTTTGGACTTTTCATCTGCAAGCCATGGGCACGTGTTTTTACTCCTTTTCTTTTTTACATTGTGGCTGGAGACTGAGGATAACAATGATCTCTCTTAAGCAGGAACAATGGGAATAGTGCAAGAGATGCTTAATACAAAGAAAAGAGCCTTTCTGGGCTGCTAAGACCATGCTGTCGCAATTAGCAGAGATTCGGAATAGTAGACTTGAAGTGTAGATGAGGGTTTGATTGATTCAGTTTCAAGTGTGTTGTGTTGAGAGGTTCTTAGGCCATTTAGAAAGAAATGACCAGCATTCATTGCAATGTCTCTCTGGACCCCGGATTGGAAGTTGTGAATAATCCATTTAGAAATAACATTTGACACTGCAGGAGTAATTGGAGTCTGCGAAATTAGTGAATTCTGAAAGAGGAAGCGCTGGGAGAGAACCTTTGCCATGCCATTTGTACCTATTGGAAATAGTCTTTAGGGCTATTAGTTCCATAGTTGAAACACACCATTTCCTGACATTAACTTTTCTCCCATCCTTATCAAGAGATACGTGTATAGCAACAGTTTTCTGTGTCTAAAATTATTTAATTTACAATTATTCAATTAGCATTTTTCTAATACTTCACTGCCATTCCTGAAGGTGACAGTGGTTTGTGTTCATACCCAATGCAGGCCTGATAGGCATCGCTGCTAATCTTTTCAGAGAAGTTCTTAGTTTTTGAAGGAACTTCTTCATTTAATCTCCTCAGAACTGATACAGCTTAGCTGTCAGTATCTTACCATTTCTTCTTGTGAAAACAAAAACACAGACAGGTGAAGTAATCTAGATGGTAAGTGGTAGAGCTGAGATTTGAACCTAGGACTGACTGTGCCACAATCGCAGATGCCTCACTGTCCTGTTCAGGAGACAGACAACTTTGATGTCAGTCCACCGGTTTTGCTCCTGAGTGTTCTTGGCGAGCAGCCTATTAACAGATCTTAAAAATCATTTCTACTTAAACAGATCACAAAGGCGGACATGGAACAGCGCCATCCTCACCTTGACCATGCTTTTACACTGGCTCAGAATTTGAAAAATAAAGCTTCCAGTACAGATGTGAGAACAGCAATCACAGAAAAATGTAAGTCCAAAAAATTATATGTCATCATCTACTTTCACTGATAATGGTTACATACATATACACCTTTTCAAAGATTATTCCACCAGAAATTAATATTATTTAATACTCTTTATCTGTGAATGAATACAGTTTTCATTTGGTTTTTTTTTAATCTTTTGTGTACAATCAGAATTCCCTTTTGAACTCATCAAAGGATTAATATTATTTCATTTAAGTAGTTACTGATTCATTGGATTACTTGCTCTTAAGGTAATATTCCTTTTGAAGGAACCAAGAAAATAAAAATTAGAGAAACCCACAAGAATGCAAACCCATTCTTTCATTGTAATTCATTCACTAAAATGAAATCTTAGCATGTCTTTTAACTCATCTTCTCAAAATTCAGTTCAAAGATATTTACTGAGCAAACTACTCTGTACCTCTGCAGCTGGCAGTAATCTGGGAACACCTTAGCTAAGACAAAATAAAGCAAAATAAATAATAAGCAAACAAAGCAATCACAGCTACGATTTTTGCTTTGAGTTTTATATCTGGCTTAAAAGCACCTTATGTCATATCAAACAAAGTATAAATTCTCAAGAATGGGAAGGGAAAAGCAATCTAATAATAAAAGGAGGGAAAAAGAGGTAAAATGCGAATTCAGGAAAAATAACCCCATTTTGTGAGACACTAAAAGTGTTCTGCTAACGCCTCTGTTATAATAAACTTTGTTGTCACATTTATTTTGAAATCAAAACATACTTTAGGGACTTTTAAGGGCAGTCACTGTGTGCTTTTATCACCCTCTCTTCCATTTCAGCTCTCAGCCTCATCTGTATAGCTCCATACTGTATATGTCCTTTAAAACTTCCGGACAGTTCTCAGTTCTCATTCTCCTTACCTTTATTCGCATATTGTTTTTCCCCTCACCCTTTTCTCCCCAGGTGAAATTCCCCTCAGCTAATAAAATGTCACCCACTCAATAAAGTCTTTCCCACCCTGTTCTGGTCCCTCATGTTTTCTATCTTTAGTTCCTGCCATGATCTTTGCTCCCAGAACTTCATTGTGAATCTCACAGTTACTGAAATTTCCTCCACAGATTTGAATAGTCCCCTTTCTGGGGTCTCCCACCATGCTTCATGCAAGTTGTGCACTTAATCTGTGACAGAATATAAACTGGAATGTATTTTATTACCTTGTTTACTATTTCTCCAGGGGAGAAATTTGACTGTTTCTCCTATAAAAAAGGTGCTTGGGTTTCAAAATAAATGTGTGGCAGCAAGGTTGTTGCAAGAGATGAGTTACCAAAGAGCTTTAACTGTCTCAGAGTGTTGCTTTATTTTTATGGATTCAGCCATTTTCCTTCCTTTTCTGAATTGATGGATTGCTATGTCTATGGAGATCCGGAGGGACCCCATTTCCAATTGCTGGCAGGGGAGCTTCTCTGGTTTAGTGACACCAAACTCTTTGCAAATCCATCTCCATTTTGCCTTTTCTACAGTCTTATGTTCCCTCCCCCCATTTTCCCCACCACCTTTGTATTTGTCCAGTTTCTTTCCTTCTCCCAAATATCTTCCCTTTCCAATTTACCTCTCTCTCTTTGTTTTCTCTCCATTTTCTTACGTAGAAACTGCAGAGACTTTGTCACGATTAATTATATGAAAAACCATCCTCAGCTTCTACTATCAATAGTAGTAGAAGTTTTTTGCTCTTTTTGCTCTTAATCACAAATAGTAGGATAATATGATTCTGTTTATGATACACCAGTGGTACTTGCAGACACTTGATGTTTTTAGATTTATTTACTCAATTTTCAGGGTTCTAGTAGAATTGGTCAAAGACAAGTAGAACATTATGATAGATTTGTCTTCTCAAGATACAATCTTAAGCAATTTATTTAAGCTTTTATTCAGACAGTATAAAACCAATCAACTCATTGACACAATTTTTTTGAATTAATATATGTGAGTATAATTTGCAGGTTTCTGAACAATATTGGAGTGATAACTTTAATGGTTTATGATAGCCTGTATTATCCCAAGCATTTTACCGGAAGAAATCTTATATTGTAATTAAGTTCATCTTGGCCTGCAACATACCTATAGCCCTTCAATTTTCCTTCACATTCACAATATCTTCTAGAAGTTTGTTTTTAACTTTCTACCTGTTATTCCATGGGTTGTTGAACACATTGAAAGCTATTGCTTATGGGTACTTCAGTTCAAAATCATGAACTGCCCTTGAAGTTATTAATTAGAAGTTTATTTCCTTAGATCTTTCTTTCTTAATTTCATCTTAAAAATGAGAAGACGAAAGAAGGGACGTGAGGAGAGAAAGAGACTGTGGGTGTTTTTTATTATTATTCTTATAATGAAGGGCTGCTGGGTACATAAAACTTGAATTTACTTTTATTTTTAGTGTCTCTTGAACATAGAAAAATATTTCCTTTTAGAGAGATTTTATGCTATAGTAAGACAAAGGTGAAAGTATTCTTAAGGAGTTTTCTTTACAAATCAAGACTACCTTAGAGCATCTACTTTGAGGATGAATAGTGATTCTGTCTGCGTCTGTCTGCGTCTGTCATATACATATATATATATATATATATATATATATATATATATGTGTGTGTGTGTGTGTGTGTGTGTGTGTGTGTGTGTGTGTGTGCGCATATATATATATGTATATATATATATATAAAACCATATATATATATATATATACACATACACACATATATATATATTATTATTGATTTTTTTCAGAGAGGAAGAGAGAGGGATAGAGAGTTAGAAACATCAATGAGAGAGAAACATCGATCACTGCTTCTTGCACACCCCCTACTGGGGATGCGCCCGCAACCAAGGTACATGCCGTTGACCGGAATCGAACCAGGAAACTTTCAGTCTGCAGACTGACGCTCTATCTACTGAGCCAAACAAGTTTAGGCTGTCTGCGTCTGTCTTAAAGTACTATTAATATCTTTTTAAACCAGGTCTTGTAAATATAAAATAAGATAGAAAATTATTTTTCTTAGAACTTTTTGCTTTACCAGTTCACAGTAGTAGATATTTTTTATTGGTAGGCATTTTAGTGCATTTAGAATATATATTAACCAAAGAACTTGCATGACTTGTATGCATATATGCATACCCCATGGCCACAGGCAATAGTGTTGTGAAGGCCTGGGATGGGGCAGAAGCCTGGTGTAATGGGGTAATAGGGGGGGAAGTGGGAGACATCTTTAATACGCTCAACAATAAAGATAAATCAAAATATAAAAAACTGCTCATATATAAAAAAAGAAAATAAACAAAAGAGGCCAGCAGAGATTGCCCAAGGGGGAAGGAAACAAAAGCTCTGGCTGTGCTGAGCCCCAGTTCCGAAAGCTCGGAACCCCAGTTCTAGGCCAGTCCCAGGGGACCCAACCTCAAACAGAGGGAGACGAGGCTATGAGGAGCAATCCCAGGAGAGCGGCGAAAGGCAGAGTTTCAGGTGTCGTGCACATTGCGCGCAGAGGATGGTTTGTTGAATCTGATGCTAGACTGCCCTAGCGGGAATGAGACAAAAGCTCCAGTCTGGGAAGAACGCGATGAGGAATGGGAGCTGCTGCTGGGCACCAGAAAGCTGGGCACCAGCAAGGAGCCAAGAGACAGGGCCCCTGGGGGGGAGGTGCCACTGGGCCCTCGACCGCTGATCGCGGGCCATGGAGCTGAGGCCGGGAGCTGCTTCCTGGGCAGCGCCGACCCCAGCAGCAGGCCAAAGCCGCACAGGAGGCCGCGGAGAACAAAGGGGCGCAGCAGGCCAGCCTGCTGACCTCCCAGGACGAGGAGGAAGAAACCGAAGAAGTTTTCAATGTGAATAAATCTAGTTATAGCAAAAGATAGTAAAGTTACTTAAGAAAGAATACGAAGAAGATCTTGAAAAATCGAAGATTAAGACAGAACTCAACTCAGCAGCCAACATTGCAACATAAATGCATTTTTTTTTAAATGACAATGTGGAGCAGCTGCGGGCAGGCCCAGAGTGGCCATGCCAAGGGCAGTGGCAGCCGGACCCGGAGCAGCAGCAGCCAGAACCAGAGCAGCAGCAGCCAGGCCCGGAGCAGCCAGGCCTGGGGCAGTGCAGACAGGCCTGGGGTGGACCCGACCAAGCCCAGGGCAGCCAGGACCAGAGCAGCCAGACCAGGAGCAGCTGGGCCCAGAGAAGCAGCAGCCAAGCCCGGAGCAGCCAGGCTGGGAGCGGCCATGACCGTAGCGGCCAGGCCAGGAGCAGCTGGGCCCAGATCAGCCAGGTCGGGAGCAGCCAGGCCTATAGCGGCAACAGCTGGGCCGGGAGCAGCGGGCCTCGGAGCAGCAGCTGCCAGGACTACAGCAGCCAGGCCGGGAGTGGCCAGGCCAGGAGCAGTCGGGTCGGGAGCAGCCGGGCATGGAACAGACATGTCGGGAGCAGCCAGGCCCGGAGCAGCAGCATCCAGGCCTGGAGAGGCAGCAGCCAGACCTGGAGCAGCTGGTTGTGGAGCAGACAAGAGCAACAGAGGCCAGGCCCAAAGCAGCTGGGCCCGGAACAGCTCTCTCCTCGCCTGCCGGTGCCCCAGGGCTGCTTCTCAAACATGGCTGGAAACGTTTGGGGGGACTTCAGGGTCTGCTGTATCAAGTGATGAAGGCGTAGATTTGGATGTGTTGAGTTATTATAGCACTGGGTTGTTGATCTGTGAGTGCCTTGTGTGGGGTCTGGATGAGGTTGGTAGATCTATTTGGAAGTCTCTTTTGCTTGAAGTGTATCCTTGGAAATGAAAAATTTAAAGTTCTGAAAGTTTAAGGTCTCTTGCCAAAAAGAGGTTTTAAAGCTAACACCTTAATTTCGATGGAGAAAGGGGAGGACAAGCCCTTCCCACCCAGAACAGGTAATCCAATTCCAGCCAGCAGCAATCTTTAAAAAATGTGTCCATTTACATTTGAGTGGCTATGCCTTTTGATAGCCAGGGACAAGTTTACATGTAAACAAGTTTGCTTTTCAGTTCCCGGGGCAGAAAAAATAAGGTTTAAAATGATTAGATTTTAAAATTTATTCTTAAAAATATAAAAGTTTATTAATTAAAAAAAACAAGGAAATTAAAAAACCTGATGAACAATATTAACTGTTGATTATAATAGAATCAGAGATATGGGAGGGGAGTGGACTGACAACTCTGGGGTGGGGGGAAGGGGGAGTGGTGGTTGCAGGAAGAGACTGAACATAAACAGTGCACCTTTGGATGAGAACAATGGGGGGGTGCAGAAAGGGCAGGGGGTGGGGTGGGAACCTGGTGGAGGGGGGAAGAAATGAGTAACCTTTGTAATAATATGAACAATATTAATATACAAAAAAAAAAAGACAGAAAGAAGGCCAAGGAGCACATGAAAACATGCTCAAAGTCACTAATTATCTGAGAGATGCAAATCAAAACAACAATGACATACCATCTCACACCTGTAAGAATGGCCAACATCAACAAATCAACAAAGGACAAGTGTTGGTGAGGTTGCGGAGAAAAAGGAACCCTCATGTACTGCTGGTGGGAATGCAGACTAGTGCAACCACTGTAGAGAACAGTGTGGAGTTTCCTCAAAAAACTGAAAAAGGAACTCCCATTTGACCCAATAATCCCACTCCTAGGAATATATCCCAAGAAATTAGAAACACCAATCAGAAAGGATATATGCACCCCTATGTTCATAGCAGCACAATCTACAATAGCTAGAATTTGGAAACAGCCTAGGTGCCCATCAGCAGATGATTGGATCCAAAAACTATGGTACATCTACACAATGGAATACTATGCTGCCATAAGAAAGAGGGAATTCTCATCATTTGCAGCAACCTGGATGGAATTGGAGAACATCATGCTGAGTAAAATGAGCCAGTCAATGAAGGAGAAACACCACATGACCTCACTCATTTATGGATAATAAAGAGCATTATAGACTGATGAACCAAAAGATAGATATAGGGACAGTAAAACAACAAGCAGACTGTCGAATTACAGCGGGGAGGGTGGGGAGATCTGGGGGAGATAGATGAACCGAAGGACTTGTAAGCATGCATATAAATACAACCAATGGACACAAAATTCTGGGGAGGGAGGGTATGAATGGGAGGGGGGCAATGTTAAAATATGTTAACAGACAATAATTTAATTTAAAAAATTATTAAAAAAATGGAGGTCAGCAGTTGGAACAGTAAATAATAAAATTTAGTGGAGTTTAATAGAAGAATTTTTCTTTAAAAAAGATTTCTGAAATATATCAACTGTATAGTGTGACTATGTATCAACTTGCCTCTTTTCTCCTTTCTTTTGCTAGCTTCATTTGTAATAAGTTTGGTTTCAGGCACTTTTCCCCTTTCCTGAGAGTCACTTTCAGGAATTCTTTTTTTGTATTGCTTCCTTTAGTGGAGGAGGTGAGGAACCATTGGAACAGCACTCAGCAGAGCGTGGAGTTGCGGCTGAAGCAGCTGGAGGACATGGTGATTGACAGCCTACAGTGGGATGATCACAAGAAAGAGACTGAGGAACTTATGAGAAAATATGAGGCTCGACTCTATAGTCTTCAACAAGCCCGAAGGGATCCACTTATCAAACAAATTGCTGAAAATCAAGTAAGACTCAATAGATACCTTTTGGCGATATTGATTTGTTGGATGTGTGGGGGTTTTTGGTTCTGTATTTTTAAGGATTCTTGTGATGCTTTCCCAAGTTCTTAGAATATGCAGTGAAATTAATATAAAGCATTTGACCAGGAAGAATTCTGAAAAATTCCTGGAGCCATAACAAATCGAAATGTACATGTATCTTAGATTTACAGCTCACTGCCTCCTTGCAATTGGAACACATCCACAAACCAGCCACTAGAAAGAAAACATTTTCGGGATACCAAGAACCTTCCTTTGTTCCCTGCATGTCTACCCTGAAGGTTATTTCTATTAAGGAAATTTCTTGGGACTTTCCTTTGAGGGCGACTGTAGGGAACAAATCAGGTAATAAGTAAGTTTAGTTTCTTTTAATACCTTTTTAACAACCTGGTTTATCAATGTCATGAGAGCATTGAACTTCTGTGATCAGTTTGGTTAATAGAGTTGATGACATTGAACATGTGTGGCACTATTTTAAATTTTCTCCATAATCACAGAAAATATTCTCGAATTACTGTTTATGGCTGTCAGTTTATATTTTAGTGTAACATTTATTTCCCTTCAGATAGCCTAATATAAAAGTGTACATTTGTGAAAAATATAATAATGGAAGCTAAGTCTCAATGATGAAAGTATATTTTCATTCTTCACACAAATGGACTTTTCTGTGGTTACAATATAAAAAAAAGTGGCCAGGTGTCCTGATTTCCTGGATTACTCCCTATGTTTATGATATCTCCCAACTGTTTTTGCCAAGTGGATCAAAAGTTATATCAGCAGAGCCTCTGACCCTTCAGTAAAGGAATACAATTCAAAGTGGTATCAATGCTTCAATCATCAGATGTAGCATATTCTTTTCTAATTTGCAGGAAGGTCATTTTCTCCGGAAACTTCAGGGTTAACCTTTTTTGTTTGTTTGTTTGTTTGTTTTTGTTTTTTGTTTTTTGTTTTTGTCAGTAGCTACAAAGAACTGTAGGAACTTCCATTTGTCCTTTAGATTTCATGAGGTGTATCTTGGTCCCAGGCGCTCTCAGAGATTGAAAAGGAACTGATACACCAATGGACATAGCCTCGGTGTAGCTATTCCAGCAATTCCCAGTGAACCTTGCGTGGCTGCTTGATCCACTCAAGCAGTTACCTATACACGGTGATCGAGAGGGGCAGGAGACCGAAGACTTCTATATTGTTGGCCCTTTCCATTGCTCTAAGTACATAGATGGGAACTCTATAATCAATTCATTCCTATACAGTGCATGTTCCTATAAGGATCAGATGTATAGCAGAAGGAATGAAAAAAGACATTGTTTTCAGGAAGTAAAATATCTAAAAGAGGAAAAGACAAGCATTTGTTTAATGTCATCTGCTATGGATCTGATGACTTCCTTGGTTGTTTTTCTTTTCATGTCTGTAATTATTTTGATTTCAACTTACATGCAAGAGTTTGTCCAATAATTTGTTTTCTACTTTTGATATCTTTGTCTAAAACATGTTAAAACCTACTGGGAGGACCAAAGTTTTGGCAATACTGGTTACTGAGTGACCAAGTCTAACAATGGCGCCTGAAATTTTACCTTAGCTACTGCTTCAAGAACTGGGTCCTGGAGACGGGATCGTGATGGCGTTCGATAACATCCTTCAGAAGCTGCTGAGGAAATACGGGAGCCATGACATGAGGAACGTGAAGAAAGCGACAGAATACCTAAAAACATCCTGGATCAATCTCAAACAAAGGTAAACGCTAAGGCCCTGCCAGGTAACCGTGTGTTGTCAGGTTGAGAATTTGGTGGCTTTGGCTTTCTCATGGAAACATGCAAGAAACTGAGACTACTGGAAGTACATTTTAGTGTGATTAAAAAATTTTTATGCTATTCTGAGTGTTATCATACACAGTGTATATTTATACAATATCTACTTGATTTTATAAATGGAGATTTTCCTTAAATACGTCTAAACTTTGCCAGTGATTATTTATATGTTCTGATTTTTCTTTTTTCTTATTTGGTCTCCTGGTGCTACCTAGAGTAAATCCTGTAGCTCCGTGATGCTAAGGAACACTCGGGTATGGGCAGCTGCATTAGGATGATGGTAATCCTAAGGGTCATTAAAATAGTGGAATGTTTGGTCAGATTGCCTCAGTTGAGGCTGAGAACACATGGATCCAACTCTAGACTCCTAAACTATTCTGTGTGTAGTCAGGGCTTACTTGATGTATATATTCTTTTTTATTACTCTGTCTAGTCAGTTTATTTAAACAGTCTTAAAATAGCATATGTGTTCATAAGAGAGAGATTTTCCTGTCACTTGAAGACCTAAGACTTGAGGACCTATAAAGAGGGGTTAGCATCTGTTTAACGTTGCATATTTATATTTACCATCAGTCAAGATGTGTTTACCTTCAGCACCTTGCAGGGAGCACCTTGCCTAAGGTAATTAGGTTTCACACACATTTGTACATATGCTAATACAGCTGCCTGAAAGCTTCAAAGATATCCTAACACATTTGTTTTTCTGTGAATAAAATGGATAATATTAGAACACTTTACGATATATATTACTGGTAATAAAGTATGGTCAAGCATTTAATAACAGTTTGATATGAAGGTGTTTTATACAATTTCAGAATGCCATTTTTAGTTATAATTTCTAAAGTGGAATTTTGGAAAACTCAGAGAGAATTATGAGGGCATTATATGAGATGAAAACCCTAGGATTCTGGAGGAAATAAGACTGGGGTTGCAAATACAAAACTTCAAAAGTGGTTAAAGCAGAACATAGCTATAATATTGTTCTTTTTAGTGTGTTATACAACTGTTTTGTTGTAACAAGGTATTTGAGTATAGAAAGGATTCGAATCCAAGGCTGGGAAGAAGGTGAATTTAAAAAACAGACTTAAGAAAGCTGGTAAAGTGAATTAGTGACAGAGTGTGGAGGGCACCTTTTCCCAGGAGAAGTAATGTAGATGTGTTCTGCGGGTAACTGAACACTAAGGGAGGTTTTTAGGACTTAAGTGCTGAGACGAGGTCGCTGACATTCCAGAATGTCATATAAATGGGATCATGGTATGCAGCTTTTGTGTCTAGCTTCTTTCACTTAGCACAGTGGCTGGCAAACTCATTAGTCAATAGAGCCAAATATCAACAGTACAATTGAAATGTCTTTTGAGAGCCAAATTTTTCAAACTTCTTCTAATACCACTTCTTCAAAATAGACTCACCCAGGCCATGGTATTTTGTGGAAGAGCCACACTCAAGGGGCCAAAGAGCCGCATGTGGCTCATGAGCCGCGGTTTGCCAACCACTAACTTAGCAGAACTCACCGGGGATTTCACCCATGTTGTTTCATTATGAGTAGTTTATTTCCATTTCTCAGTATTCCATCTTATGCATGTACCCACGATTCAGCATTTAGCACAGGATGACTTTTGGGTTCTTATCAGTTTTTGAGTGTTATGAATGAAGCTGCTATAAACAGTTGCATTTGGGTTTTGTGTGGACACAAAATTTCCATTTTTCTCTGGTAAAATTATTGCTGGATTGTATCTTAAGTGCATGGTTAATGTTAAAAATTGCCAAACTGTTTTTTAAAATGTCTGTACCATTTTCCACCCCTGCTTACATTGTGTGAGAGTTGCAGTTACTCTACATTTTCACCAGCATTTGATGTAGTGTAGTAGTTTTAAAATCCATTCTAATAAGTAGTGATATCCCATTGTGGTGTGAATTTATGTTTCTCTGATGATTAATGATGCTTAACATCTTTCTATATGCTTATTTGCCATCCATATATCTTCTGTTATGATCTGCCTGTTTAAATCTTTTACCTATTTTTTTTAAAAGAATGTATTTATTGATGTATAAAAAGATAACGGTTCATTATAAATTTAGAGAATGTGGAAAAGTACAAATAAGTAAGTAAACCACCTTAAATTGAATATTAAAATAACCATTTTAATACTGTGTTAACATGCAAATAAGAAGGACAGGTGGGTGGATTATGATGAGTAGATGGATGTGTGTATGTACAATTAGAAAACATACATAAATGAGTTGTCATATGTTGCTAAATTTTTTTTCAGGGACACACTGACTCCATCTGCTGCTTTTTTAAAAAATTGTATTTATTGTTAAAAGTATTACATACGTCCCCAAACTCCCATTGACCCCTTCTAGCTTGCCCCAGCCCTCTTTTCTAGGCCTTCACCATCCTATTATCTGTGTCCATGGGTTATGCATATATGCATACAAGTTGTTTGGTTGATCTCTTATCACCAACTCACCCTCTCCAACATCCCTCTGAGATTCTGGCTTTTTCCATGCTTTTATGTCTCTAATTCCATTTTGCTCATTAATTTATTTTGTTCATTAGATTCTACATATGAGTGAGATTTGTCTTTTTTTTATTGTCTTATTTTGCTTGACATATTATTCTCCAGGTCCCTCCATGTTATCTCAAAGGGTAAGATAACCTTTTTAACTGCTGCATAGTATTTCATTGTGTAGATATACCACCATTTTCTAATCCCCTCATCTACTGATGGGCACTTGAGCTGTTTCCAAATCTTAGCTTTTTAAATTGTGCTGCTATGAACATAGGGATGCATATCCTTTCTGATTGGTGTTTCTAGTTTATTAGGTTATATTCCTAAAAGTAAGAATCACTGGGTCAAATGGCAGATCCATATTTAATTTTTTGAGGAAACTCCATACTGTTTTCCATAATGGTTGTACCAGTCTGCATTCCCAACAGCAGTATACTAGGGTTTCCTTTTCTCAACATCCTCTCTAGAACTTGTCATTGGTTGATTGATTTATGGTAGCCTTTCTGACAGGTGTGAGGTGATACCTCATTGTCATTTTAATTTCCATCTGTCTGATCAGTGACTGAGCATTTTTTTATGTTTCTTGGTCATCTGTATGTCGGCTTTGGAGAAGTGTCTATATATCTCTTTTGCCACTTTTAAATTGGGTTGTTTGTCTTCCTTTTGTTAAGTTGAATGAGTTCCTTATATATTTTGAATATTAACCTTTTATGAGATATATCATTGCCAGATATGTTCTCCCACACAGTCAGCTCCCTTTTCATTTTAATACTGGGTTATTTTGCTGAGCAGAAGCTCTTTATTTTGATTTTGTCCCATTTGTTCATTTTCTCCTTAGTTTCCTTTGCCCTAGGAGATATATCTACAAAAATATGGTTACAACAAATGTCTCAGATTTTGCTGCCTATGGTTTCTTCCAGGATTTTTATGGTTTTACAACTTCCATTTAAATTTTTTATCCATTTTGAGATTATTCTTGCATATGGTGTAAGTTGGTGGTCTGGTTTCTTTTCTTTTTTTTTTTTTCCTTTCTTTTTTTTTTTGCATGCATCGGTCCAATTTTCCCAATACCACTTATTGAAGAGACTGTCCTTATTCCAATGCATCCTCTTGCCTTTTGTCAAATATTAATTAATCATAATGGCTTGGGTCAGTTTCTGAGCTCTCTGTTCTGTTCCATTGATCCATATGCCAGTTCTTGTGCCAGTACCAGGCTGTTTTGAATACAGTGGCTTTGTAGTATAATTGATATCTGGTATTGTATCCCTGCAACTTTGCTCTTCTTTATAAAGATTCCTGTACCTATTCAGGATCTTTTTTTTATTCTATATACATTTTTGGAATATTGATTCTAGATCTTTGAACTATGCTATTGGTATTTTAATAGGGTTTGCATTGAATATGTAGATTGATTTAGTTAGTGTGGACATTTTAATGATGGCAATTCTACCAATCCATGACTGTGATATATTCTTCCACTTGTTTTATCTTTCTCTATCTCTCCGTTTAATGTCCTGTAGTTTTCTGAGTAGGAGTCTTTAACCTTATTTAAGTTTATTCCTAAGTGTCTTAATTATTTTGTTGCAATGGTAAATGGGATTGTTTGTTTCTGTTTCTGAGAATTCATTATTAGTGTATAAAAAATCATCAATTTTTAGGTGTTAATTTTGTATCCTACTACATTGCTGAATTCCTATATTAAATCTAGTAGATTTCTGGTGGAGTCTTTAGAGTTTCTATGTACAATATTATGTCATCTTTGAGTATACTTTCTCCTTTCCAATTTGGATGTCTTGAATTTTTTCTTCTTGTCTGATCACTGTGGTTAAGACTTCCAGTACTATGTTGAATAAGAGTGGCAAAAGTGGACATACCTGTCTTATTCCTGTTCTTAAGGGAAATGCTTTTAGTTTTTTCCCACTGAGTATAATGTTGGCCATAAGTTTGTCATATATGCCCTTTATTATGTTGAGATATGATCACTCTATTCTCACTTTGCTGAGAGTTTTTATCAAAAATGCGTTGTTGGATTTTGTCAAATGCTTTTTCTGTATCTATTAATGTTATCATTTGATTGTCTTTCAATTTGTTTATGTGATATGTCATGTTTATTGATTTGCAAATTTTGAACCAGCCTTGCATTCCTGGAATAAATTACACTTGGTCATGATTTATAATCTTTTTAATTTATTATGGATCCAGTTTGCTAATATTAGGTTGAGGATTTTAGCATCTATGATCATCATTGCATTGGCCTGTAATTCTCTTTCTTTGTAGTGTCTTTATCTGGTTTTGGAATTGGATAATGCTGGCCTCATCAAAAGAGCTTGAAAGCATTCCTTCTTTTGGATTTTTTGGAATAGTTTGAGGGAATGTAAGTGTTAGTTCTTCTTTGAATAATTGATAAAACTCCCCTTTGAAGCCATCCATACCTGGGCTTTTGTTTGCTGGGAATTTTTTTTATTACTGCTATTTCATCTATTACTAGTCTATTCAGGTGTTCTGATTCATCCTGATTCAGTTTTGGGAGGTTGTATTTTTCTAGGAATATGTCCATTTCATCCACATTGTCCAGTTTGTTGGCATATACACTGAGTGGCCAGATTATTATGATCTCAGAATGTATAATCTGGCCACTACTTGTGCACTTGAGAAGAATGTATATTATGCTTCATTGGGCTAAAATGTTCTATAAATGTCAGTTAAATCAGTCTGATCCAGTGTGTCCTTTAGAGTCACCCTTTCCTTGTTAAATTGTTTTTGGAAGATCTATCCAGTGAAGTCAGCAGGTTGTCAACGTCCCCTACTATGACTATATTGTTGTTGATCTCCCCCTTAAAGTCCTTTAGAAGATTTTTAATAAATATATTTTTGTGCTCTTTTTATTGCTGCCTATATGTTTACCAGGGCTATATACTCTTGTTGAATCAATCCCTTTAATATTATGTGGTGACCTTTGTCATCTCTTGTGATGGCCTTCATTTTGAAACCTATTTTGTCAGATATGAGTATTGCTACCCCAGATTTTTTTTCTATTTCCATTTGCATGGACAATATTCTTCCACACCCAGACTTTCATCCTGTGTGTCTTGTTCTGAGGAGGGTCTCCTGGAGACAACATATAAGTGGGTCATGTTTTTGTATCAATTCAGCTACCCTATGTATTTTGACTGGAGTTTTTAATCCACTTACATTTAAGGTTTTTATTGTTTATTGCCATTTTAATTCTGTGTACTTACATTTTTCTCTTCCTCTATTTTTTCTTTTCATTATACCAGTACCTTTAGCATTTCTTGCAGTGCTTATTTGGTGGTGACGATCTCCTTTTCCTTTTCCTTTTGTCCTAGAAAGCCCTTTATCTCACCATCTATTTTGAATGATAGTCTTGCTGGATATAGTAATATTAGTTTTAGATCCTGGTTTTTCATTACCTTGAAAGGCCATTCCCTCTGGCTTGTAGAGTTTCTGATGAGAAATCAGCTCACAGGCTTATGGGAGCTCCTATGTAGGTAACAAATTGCTTTTCTTCTGCTGTCTTTGAGATTCTCTCTTTGTCTTTAATTTTTGACATTTTAATTATGATGTATGTGGGCATGGGCCTGTTCGGGTTCTTCTTGCTTGGGACTCTCTGTGATTTCTGGACTTGTGTGACCTTTTCTTTCACCAAGTTAGGGAAGTTTTCTGCCATTATTTCTTCAAACATGTTCTCTATTCCTTGTTCACTTTCTTCTCCTTCTGTCCAACTGTTATGCAAATCTTGTTATCGTTCAGGCTTTTCTACTGCCCCCTTAACACATTGCGGATGGATCACAACAATTCTCGCTTTATATTACACAGTGTTCTACAAAGTATCATATTTTAAAAAGATATTAGCTTGTAAGAACATGTAATAAATAACTTCAAAATGTAATGGGTATTTAATTTTAAAGTGTGCCTTTAACAATTATGGAAAACATTTTTTTTTTTTTGTACTCATTCAATTGAAACTTAACTGGCCACTGGATAAAGTTAACAAAACAAAACAAAAAAAAATCTATTGGTCCCCAATGTGTTCAGCTGTCCTTTTGTTTTTAATTGTTTTTCCTTTAGGTCCTCTGATTAAGTGATTTTATTTTTTACCCTATCTACTTATTCACTGATCTAATCTGCAGCTTCCCCTACTCTGTTGTGTAATCCTCAAATGTGTTCTTTATTAGTGCTATGCCATTCATTATTTCCAACTTTTCTTTTATAGTTCCTCTATCTTTTCTCATGCTGTGGAGCTTCTCTGACATCATTATTCTAAACTCTACATATGATAAATTTCTTATCTCCATTTTGGTTATCTCTTCTTCTGGAGAATTCTTTTGTTCTTGTTGCGGTTTTTTCTCCCCATTTTGGCTGCCTGTTTGCATTTTTATGTATTAGGCAGATCTCCTGTTACTCCCAATCTCTAGTGCAGGACAATGTCAAATAATATTTCTGACTGGCCCTGAGTCTCCTAATTGGAGCTATTAGTAATCCACAATTTGTGCTCCCTTTGTTGGGTCTAGGTGCCTTTGGGAAGGACCAAGTTGTTCAACGAGGTCTGCTTTTCCTAGGCTCAGCTCCAGGTGGCAGACTCCAAACCTCTTGAAATCTTCCTTTGCCTATAGTCTGAGTGTTATCAGCTTTGATTTGCATCAGCTATTGACCACAGGGTTAGGTGAGAGATCTTCCAGGAGGGTGTGGCAATTGCCTTTTTTCCAGGCAACAGCCACCTGAATAGCAAGGTCTGCCAGAGAAAGATGTCCTCACAGGATGAGGGAATGACTCAGCCTAGGAAACGTGGGTGCCTGCCCTCTGAGCTCCAAACCCAGAGCCCCCAATCCTGGAATTTCCTCACTGAGTTTCAGTTCACTCTGCCTTCCTTCTGTCAGAGCCCAAGGTGAGTAGCTGCACACAAAATTGTGTGTATTGGCCCTTTTAGAGGGTGCCTGCATTTCCAGTAGTCTCTGCCTGACTGACAGCAGCCCTCCTTCTTTTCTCAGCCAGATGTTATGTGGGCACTGTTCTCAGTTCTGGTGCTCTGGGTGGGGAGTCCAGCTTGAGGTTTTGATCCCATAGTCTTCAGTGGGAAACCCCACAGCTGAGATATCCCTCTGGCACTTCAGCTGCTGACTGTGGAAGCCAGGCCAGCCCTTTTGTGCCTCTGCACTTCCTAGCAGTCTCTATGCAGTCTCCAGTTTCCATCTCGGTTATTTCTCAGCTAGTCCTCAGTTGAGTTTTCAAAGTGGTTCTTCTGTACTATAGTTGTATTTCCTGGGAGAGTGTCAGTGTAGCTCCCACTTACTCCACTGCCATTTTTAATCTCTTCTCTAGCTGTGGCTTAAGATAGTTTGGCAAAGTCTGTCACAGGTGCTAATAGATTGTTTGTTTTCTTATTATGGAGCTTTGATGTCTATAAAGTTTTAAAGGTTTATATTATATATCTCTTAAATCATGAAATTCTAGAATAGTTCTTTGTAGATTAAATGAATGGCATATAAAAGCTTGATATCCAATGTCTTTCAAGAATAATATTAAATCAGCTTAAAGTACCAATTTGTATTGATAATATAAAATTAGTTCTAAGTTATTTTTATTTTATCTTAAGTTTCCTCAGATGCTATTTCTTGTAGAATTCATTTAGTCACCCATTGTGTACATATTTATTGGTATTGCCTTTTGTGTCATGCATTATACTACGGAATTAAAATAAATCATATGGGGAATAATTATGAGTTATAAAATATAGTCATAAATATTTTGTAATATGGATGTGATTTTTGTTGAGTTATGCCTCTCTCCCTCTTCTTCTTCTCACAATTCACATTATCCGCCCATTATGGATTAGTCAAGACACATATGAATAAATCCCCCAATTCCAGTAGGTGCTTGAAGAAATTGAGGTCCTTTGAGGCTATCTGCTGACTTTTTTCTTTAGTGTGTCATGATGGGGTGTGTTACACTGTAAGTAATGGAGACTTGCCCATCTTATTCCTTGCAGCATTGCTGACAGACAGAATTCCATGGAGGCTGAACTGAGGGGCAGTGCAGGCCTCTCGCATGAACCTGGAGAATTTCCTAAAGTGGCTACAAGAAGCAGAAACCTAACTGATATGCTTACTGATGTGTCTCAGCAGGAGCATGCTCCTGACAAAATCTTCTGAGGAGGCTAGAGCCAAACTACATTTATTAAGACCTGTTGCCTCTGTGATACTTCGCTGTATCTAAATATTGAGCGGCACTTTAGCCTTATGGAAATTTTGCTAAATTTAAAAGAAGAGTTTAAAATAATCTTTCAGAGGTTACTTAAAAACTGTGCTTCTCTTTATAGCTAATTGTTGTTGTTTTTCTGATTTGAAAAATTAAAGCACATCATCAAAACTATTTGACTTACTCTCATCATATCGTATCCTCCATATTCGTGAGTCTTCCTCTATTATAGTGTCACTTAAATTTCAGTTAGTTTTATTTGGACAGATAGATTGACTACACTTGTAAGAGGCAACTTGTTTCACAGTTGCAAATTTCAAATACCACATCATCCAAAACGTAAGTCACTGATTGAGTACCAGTATTTTTTATTTTTATTTTTTTATTATTTTTAAAATATATTCTATTGATTTTTTTTGCCCCCCTCCCTCCCTCACATACATGCCCTCCCTCCCCAGAGTTTTATGTCCATTGGTTGTACTTATATGCATGTATGCAAGTCCTTCGGTTGATCTATTATCTCCCCCAGATCGCTATTATATTTTTGATTATAGTTTTGCTTCTTTAAACTATGTTCACACTATCTCACTACTTTCGTTAAAAATTGGATCAATTTTGAAATAGGATAAATTAAAATTCTAAGCAAGGTTACAGGCAGAACTTCCTTTTTTTTTTTTTATTAAAGAGCCAGCCCTATATGCATTTAGTGGGTATCTCGATGCTGGCCTTGAAAAACAATGCTGTTCTATCTAATTAAAAAAAAAAATGCACCTGGCATGGTATTGAGACTGTGGGCATATCTGGTCTCTGGCCTGCAAGGTCAGACAGCTAAGTTTATCCTCATCATTCTTCAAACGGGCTAAAGCAAACTAGAAAGCAACATTTTATCTAGGAAGGACAGCAGAAAATTCCAAACAACAGTTTGTTGCAGAATGGGGGTTTTCCTTCTCAGAACTTTTAAAAAGAACTACCTGCCCCTAAAGCCTCTCAGTCGTGTAGGGTCCGCCTGTGTATGGTGCTCTTGCAGCTGCCCTGGCCAGTTTAATAAATTCTTATTTGCTTTTTTTAATAAATTATCAGCCTCCAGTGGACTTATTTTGAACCCAGGGTTTGACCCCACAACATTTGGACGCCCCCAGTGAGATACCAAAAAGAGAGGAGAGAGGGACCCCCCAGAAGGGGCAGGAGGCTCTCCCTACCTCGAGAGGAGAGAGGGACCCCCCAGAAGGGGCAGGAGACTTTCCCTCCTCTCGGGGACCTTAGCTGGAGACAGAAGCCACAAGGATTTATTGAAATCAGGAAGACCGGTCTCAGGAGGTAAGGCGCCCAGGTTCAGATCTCAAAAGGGTAAGAGTCCTTGGAGGGCTGGACGTGGCTTAACCTCCAGGCTCTGGCCGGAGGACACGATGGTGTCCTCGGCCCGGGAGGACACTATGGTGTGTGTCTTCGGCCCCAGGTGTCCGGATGGGCTGTCTTGTGTTTTGTCATGTTTGTGTCAGGCCTATTTGTTTTGTGTTTTGTGTTTTGGTCTCCGTCAAAATGGGTCAAGGTCTGTCAGTGTCTCTGTGTCCCCTTCTACAGTGTTTTTTGGAAAATTTCCAAGACTTCAAGAAACGGGCGGATGACTACGGCTCTGGTGTTAATGCTTTTGATTTAACCACTCTTTTTCCCAGATCAATGCGGGTCTGTAGGATAACTTTCCCTCACTGGGATTCCTTTTTCCCAGGGGTGCTTTGCTTTCTGTCAGAGGGGAATCGGCCCACCTAACAGGATTTATATGTTTATTAATTTGAAGGTATGAAATTGTAACAATTGTGGTACAAAAAAATAAAAGCAGAGACCAAATTCTAATGTTAACTATTTACAATAAGGAAGCTTGAGCTGGCAAAGTCGCCAAGTCTGCCCAGCAAACTCAAAAAACTAAACGAATCTTATTTCTGCCGCCACCCAGTCTTGATCAGTGGTGGAGGAAAGGTCTCAGAACTATTTGTTTTAATTGGCCATCTAAGTTTAATGTGATAAATGATTACAGTACATTGTAAAAATCTTTAAAAGAAAAGGAAAATATTTTTAGGGCAATTTAGTCCTTATATATGTGTGTCAACTCTTAAGTTTTAAAATCAGTAATATTAATGGAAACACACGCAGAGGAGCTTTTCAAAAAGTTCAGGGAGTCTGATTACTGTGTGGGGGTCACCAGTTCCCCACGGCACCTTTGCTAACAGGAGGCAAGCGTTTTTTCCCAGTGGGAGCAGAGTGGACCGCCAGATGAAAATGCCTCGCCTGGGTGGGAGCTCCTCCTTCACCACCTGGGACCCCTGCACTACCTGCCTCCGCCCACCTGGTGTCTATTCCCTCCAGGAGTTGTTTAGAGTAGCTGAAGGTGGCAGCTGCTACAAGGAGAGAAGTTCCTTTCTGACGCCCTGCTTCCTAATGAAACACCAAAACCCCGGGTGACTGCTTGGACACTTTTCACCATGTCCTGTTAGGGTGCTTAAAGGCGCAGTTAGAAATTCTCCCTCCCCTTTTCAGGCCTATCAGAATCTGAGATCTTTATCTATAGGAAAAATGTGTCACTTTAAATTTCCAGCGGCTGGAGGCCTGGGAACAGGGTGCTGGGCCTGCTCTCCCCTCCCTCTGCCTTTTCTAAATATTTTAAAATAATGGGAAGTTTGAGGCATTGTTATGCATTTTTGAAGGACATAGAAAGAAGGTTTAAAGGCTAATGTAAAAGAGTGCAAGTTTTTGTAAAGGTTGTACATGTGATGAGAAGGTAACAGCAAAAGTAGAGGTCTGGAGAGAAAGAGAGGGAGAGAGGGAAAGAATGAGAGAGAGACTTAAGAAAGAGACTCTGGGAGTCCAAGAGGAAAGGATTTAGACAGAAACAGAAACAATGATTGGGAGAGAAAGTGATATGGGTGTATAAGTGTGAGTGTGTATGTGAGAGAGGGAGGGAGAGAGACATGAGCAAGAGACGAGAAGGGACAGAGATTAGAGAGGGAGAGAGACAGGAGGTGAGGCCAGAACAGACAAAGACGGTCTGAAAGAAAGGGAGACTTAGACTCCAAGGGTTTTTTAATTTAGAGGAAGAAGACTGACAGGACTGGGGCTCCTTTCCATTAAGCCCCAAGGGCAACCTTACAAGTAGAGGCAAACCTATTAGTTTCCTGGTAGATATGGAGGCATTATATTCAGTCTTGACAGAGCCGATGGGACCTCTAAGAAGATATCAGTCCAGGGAGCCACCAGACAAACTGCCGATTTTCTTTGGACATCATGAAGGACTATGGACCTAGGAAGGAACATGTACTAGGGCAGTGTTTCCCAACCTTCTCTCATGATGAGAATCACCTGGTGGAGTTGTTAAAACACAGATTCCTGAATCCCAACTAAGAAGTGCTAAACTAGAATTTTTGGGAACATATAGGTAAAATTGTATACTTAACTAGTGCTCTAAGACAGATTTTATATACAGAGCACTAAGTTAGGTATGCAATTTTACCTATATGTTCTCAAAAATTCTAGTTTAGCACTTCTTAGTTGGGATTCAGGAATCTGTGTTTTAACAACCCCACCATGTGATTCTCATCATGAGAGAAGGTTGGGAAACACTGTACTAGGGGAACGCAGCTGCTAAACTGGACCAAAGTAGAACAACAGGCCTTTGAGGAGCTAAAGAATTCTCTCATCTCAGCACCTGCCCTACCCTTACCAGATATCACAAAGCTCTTCCATCTCTACGTGAGTGAGGTAAGGGGCATTGCCAAAAGGGTTCTCACTCAGACTCTAGGTCCCTGGAAGAGACCTATTACCTATATATCTAAGAGACTAGACCCTGTGACAGCAGGGTGGCCAGTGTGTCTCTGGGCAGTGGCCACCACAGCACTACTGGTGAAGGAGGCAAATAAGCAGACTCTGGGCAAGGAGCTAGTCCTGACAACACCCCATACCATTGAGGCCCTCCTTCGAAGTGCTCCAGAGAGATGGATGTCAAACACCAGAATCACCCAGTGCCAACCTCTTCTCCTGGACCAGCCCTGTGTCCGGTTCCATAAGACACTGGCCATCAGCCCTGCCAGCCTGCTTCCAAATGATCCAAAGGAACCCATTCATGACTGCATAGAAGTAACAGACACAACACTGACAGATGTCCTGCCATCATCACCAGATGAGGTACTGTACACTGATGGGAGCAGTTATACAGGGGCAGCAGTAGTCACCCTGGACCACACCATTTGGGCACAGTTCCTGAGCTTTTGGCCTTAATCCAGGCCCTTTGATGGGGACACAGTGACATCCCCTGGGAAAGAAGGTTACCAACTCCAGCCAGAAAGGATATTATTTTAGCCTTATTTGAGGCCATATGACTCCCAAAGGCAGTTGCAATAGTGCACTGCAAAAGACATCAGGAAGGGGACACAATTGAAGCCAGAGGAAATAGAGTCGCAGACCAAACTGCTAAGGAAGATGCCCCAAAACCAGTGGGGCCTTTAAAAGTCTTAGCAACCCTGCCGGACCCCCACTTCTACCAAACTAGAGGAGGAATTGGCTGAACAGAAGCAAGCCATCAAAGGACCAGATGGTTGGTGGACCCTAGCAGATGACAGAATGTTGGTCCCAGAGGCTCTAGGTCAGATGTTAGTTGACCAGTTACATCAGGTTACCCACTTCTAAACTTCTGTAAGGCAGATACTACCAAGCTTAGATAAGATAATTAAAAGCCTGATTGCTAGAAGTACTGTCTATATACAAGTAAATGCTGAGGTAGGAGGGTCTCCCTGGGAATCCGGGCCCCAGAAAAATTCCCCAGGGGAGCACTGGGAGGTAGATTTCGCAGAAATTAAGCCACCAGCATTGAGGTACAAGTACATGCTAGTTTTTATAGACACCTTCTCAGGTTAGGTTGAAGCATAGGACAGAAACTGCCTCTATAGTAGTCCCAGTTCCTGCACAGAAAACGACAATGGGGGGTAGGGAGGGGGCAGAGGGTGGGATGGGAACCTGGTGGAGGAGGGTATAAATGAGGAACCTTTGTAATAATATGAACAATTAAGATTGATTTAAATTTTAAAAAAAAAATAAATAAAAGTTAAATCATTGATGACACTGAGAAGGCTTGCTTGGGCAATGCAGGCCCGATATTCTTCCTGTCCTGTCGTCCTCTCTGTAAGGCCTTTGTCCAGCCTGTGTCAGGGCTATCCTCCCTGTCTTCCTCCCTAAACTCCACCCTGTCCTCCTCTCTATTCTCCTCTCTGTCCTCCTCCCTGTCCACCTCTCTGTTCTCATCTCTGTTCTCATCTCTGTTCTCCCTGTCTTCCTCTCTGTCCTCCTCTCTGTACTCCTCTCTCACCTCTCTCTCCTCCTCCCTGTCCTCCTCACTGTCCTCCTTCCTGTCCTCCTCTCTGTCCTCCTCTCTGTCTTCCTCTCTGTCCTCTTCTATGTCCTCCTCCCTGTCTTCCTTGCTGTCCTCCTCCCGGTCCTCCTCTCTGTTTTCATCTCTGTCCTCCTCTCTGTCTTCTTCCCTATCCTCCTCCCTGTCTTCCTCTCTGCCCTCATACCTGTCCTCCTCTATGTCCTCCTCTCTCACCTCCTCTCTCTCCTCCTCCCTGTCTTCCTCTCTGTCCTACTCTCTGTCTTCCTCTCAGCTCTCTTCTCTGTCCTCCTCTCGGTCCTTCTTTCTAACCTCCTCTCTGACCTCCTCTTTTCTCCTCTCTGTTCTCATCTCTGTCCTCCTCCCTGTCCTCCTCCCTGTCCTCCTCCCTGTCCTCCTGTCTTCCTCTCTGTCCTCTTCTATGTCCTCCTCCCTGTCTTTGTTGCTGTCCTCCTCCCTGTCCTCCTCTCTGTTTTCATCTCTGTCCTCCTCACCGTTTTCATCTCTGTCCTCCTCTCTGTCTTCTTCCCTATCCTCCTCTCTGTCCTCTTCCCTGTCTTCCCCTCTGCCCTTATACCTGTCCTCCTCTATGTCCTCCTCTCACCTCCTCTCTCTCCTCCTCCCTGTCTTCCTCTCTTTCCTCCTCTCTATTCTCATCTCTGTCCTCCTCCCTGTCCTCCTCTCTGTCCTACTCTCTGTCTTCCTCTCAGCTCACCTCTCTGTCCTCCTCTCGGTCCTTCTTTCTAACCTCCTCTCTGACCTCCTCTCTTTCCTCCTCCCTATCTTCCTCCCTGTCCTCCCTGTCCTCCTCCGTGTCCTCATCCCTGTCCTCCTCTCTGTCCTCCTCCCTGTTCTCCTCCCTGTCATCTTCTCTGTCCTGCTCTCTCTACTCCCTGTCTTCCTCTCTATCCTCCTCCTTGTCCTCTCTGTCCTCCTCCCTGTCCTCCTCTCTGTCCTCTCTGTCCTCCACCTTGTCTTCCTCCGGTTATCCTCTCTGTCCTCCTCAATATCCTCCATTCTAGCCTCCTCCCTGTCATCATACCTGTCCTACTCCCTGTCCTAATGCCTGTCCTCCACTCTGTCCTCCTCTCTATCCACCTTTCTCTCCTCCTACCTGTCTTCCTCTCTGTCCTCCTACCATTCCTCCTCTCTGTTCTCATCTCTGTCCTACTAGCTGTCCTCATCTCTGTTCTCATCTCTGTCCTACTCTCTGTCTTCTTCCCTATCCTCCTCTCTGTCCTCTTCCCTGTCCTCCTCTCTGCCCTCATACCTGTCCTCCTCTATGTCCTCCTCTCTCACCTCCTCTCTCTCCTCCTCCCTATCTTCCTCTCTGTCCTCCTCCCTTTCCTCCTCTCTGTTCTCATCTCTGTCCTCCTCCCTGTCCTCCTCTCTGTCCTACTCTCTGTCTTCCTCTCAGCTCTCCTCTCGGTCCTTCTTTCTAACCTCCTCTCTGACCTCCTCTCTTTACTCCTCCCTATCTTCCTCCCTGTCCTCCCTGTCCTCCTCCGTGTCCTCATCCCTGTCCTCCTCTCTGTCCTCCTCCCTGTTCTCCTCCCTGTCATCTTCTCTGTCCTGCTCTCTCTACTCCTCCCTGTCTTCCTCTCTATCCTCCTCCTTGTCCTCTCTGTCCTCCTCCATGTCCTCCTCTCTGTCCTCTCTGTCCTCCACCTTGTCTTCCTCCGGTTATCCTCTCTGTCCTCCTCAATATCCTCCATTCTAGCCTCCTCCCTGTCATCATACCTGTCCTACTCCCTGTCCTAATGCCTGTCCTCCACTCTGTCCTCCTCTCTATCCACCTCTCTCTCCTCCTACCTGTCTTCCTCTCTGTCCTCCTACCATTCCTCCTCTCTGTTCTCATCTCTGTCCTACTCCCTGTCCTCATCTCTGTTCTCATCTCTGTCCTCCTCTCTGTCTTCTTCCCTATCCTCCTCTCTGTCCTCTTCCCTGTCCTCCTCTCTGCCCTCATACCTGTCCTCCTCTATGTCCTCCTCTCTCACCTCCTCTCTCTCCTCCTCCCTATCTTCTTCTCTGTCCTCCTCCCTGTCCTCCTCTCTGTCCTACTCTCTGTCTTCCTCTCAGCTCTCCTCTCTGCCCTCCTCTCGGTCATCCTTTCTGACCTCCTCTCTGACCTCCTCTCTTTCTTCCTCCCTATCTTCCTCCCTGTCCTCCCTGTCCTCCTCCATGTCCTCATCCCTGTCCTCCTCACTGTCCTCCTCCCTGTTTTCCTCCCTGTCATCTTCTCTATCCTGCTCTCTCTAACCCTCGTTGTCTTCCTCTCTGTCCTCCACCCTGTCCTCTCTGTTCTCATCTCTGTCCTCCTCCTTGTCCTCCTCTCTATGGTCCTCTCTGTACTCCTCACTATCCTCCTCTCTGTCCTCCTCACTCTAATCTTCCCTGTCCTCTCTGTTCTCATCTCTGTCCTCCTCTATGTCCTACTCCATGTTATCCTCTCTGTCTTCCTCCCTATACTCCTCCCTGTCCTCTCTTTCCTACTCCCTGTCCTCCTCTCTGTTTTCATCTCTGTCCTCCTCTCTGTCCTCCTTTCTTTCCTCCTCCCAGTCCTTCTCCTGGTTCTGCTCTCTGTCCTCCTCCCTGTCCTCATCCCTGTCCTCATCCCTGTCCTCCTCTCTGTCATACTCTCTGTAATCCTTTCTGACCTCCTCTCTCTCCTCTTCCCTATCATCCTTTCTGCCTTGCCTGTCCTCCATTTGTCCTCCTCCCTGTCCTGCTCTCTGTCATTCTCCATGTCCTCCTCCCTGTCCTCCTCTCTGTTCTCATCTATGTTCTCCTCTCTGTCCTCCTCTCTGTCCTCTCTCTGTCCTCTTCTATGTCCTGCTCCCTGTCTTTCTCTCGATCCTCCTCCGTGTACTCCTCTCTGTCCTCTCTGTCATCCTCCATGTCCGTCTCCCGGTTATTCTCTCTGTCCTCCTCCATGTTCTCCTCCCTATTCTCCTCCCTGTCTTCCTCCCTGTACTCCCTGCCCTCCTCTCTGACCTCCTCCCTGTCCTCCACTCTGGCCTCCTCTCTGTCCTCTTCCCTGTTCTCCTCCCTGTTCTCTTCCCTGTCCTGGTCTCTCTACTTCTCCTGTCCTCCTCCCTGTCCTCTTCTCTGTCCTCCTACTACTCCTCATCCATTTCTTCATCTCTGTCCTCTTCTCTGTCCTCCTCTCTCTCCTCCACCCTGTCTTCCTCTCTGTCCTCCTCTCTGTCCTCCCCTCTGTCCTCCTCTCTGACCTCCTCTCTGACCTCTTTTCTCTCCTCCTCCCTGTCTTCCTCCCTGTCCTCCCTGTCCTGCTCTCTGTCCTCCTCCCTGTCCTCCTCCATGTCGTCCTCCCTGTCCTCATCCCTGTCCTCCTGTCTGTACTCCACTCTGTCCACCTCTCTGTCCTCCTCTCTGTCCTCTGGCGGAACTCGTCTCTGTCCTCCCTGTCCTCCTCTGTGTCCTCCTCTCTGTCCTCTTCACTATACTCCTCCCTATCCTATTCATTGTCCTCCTCTCTGTCCTCCTCCCTTTTCTCCTCCTTGATCTCTTCTCTGTCCTGCTCTCTCTACTCCTCACTGTCCTCCTCTCTGTACTCCTCCGTGTCCTCCCCGCTGTCATCTCTGTCCTCCTCTCTGACCTCCTATTTGTCCTCCTGTCTTCCTCTCTTTCCTCCTCTCTGTCCTACACTCTGTTCTCCTCTCTGTCCTCCTCTCTGTCCTCCTATCCTCCTCTATGTCTTCCTCTCTCTCCTCCTCTCTCTCCTCCTCTCTGTCCTCCTCCCTGATCTCCTCCCTGTCCTCTTCTCTTTCCTGCTCTCTCTACTCCTCGTTGTCTTCCTCTCTGTCCTCCACCCTGTCCTCTCTGTTCTCATCTCTGTCCTCCTCCTTGTCCTCCAATCTGTTCTCATCTCTGTCCTCCTCTCTCTCCTCCTCCCTGTCTCCTCTATGTCCTCCTCCAAGTCCTCCTCTCCATCCTCCTCTCTGTATTCCTCACTCTCCTCCTCCCTGTCCTACTCTCTATCCTCCTCTCTGTACTCCTCACTCTCCTCCTCCCTGTCCTCCTCTCTGACCTCATCCCTGTTCTCCTCTCGGGTCTCCTATCTGTCCTCCTCCCTGTCCTCCTTTCTGTCCTCCTCTCTGTCCTCCTCCATGTCCTCTCTGTCCCGGCCTCTCTACCCTGGCCTCTCTGTCCTCCCCTCTGTCCTCTTCTCTGTCCTCCTCCCTGTTCTCCTCCCTGTCCTCATCCCTGTCATCCTCCTTGTCTCTTCTCTGTCCTCCTATCTCTTCTCCTCTCTGTCTGTCCTCTCTGTCCTCCTCCCCGTCCTGCTGTCTGTTCTCATCTCTGACCTCCTCCCTGTCGTCTTCTCTGTTCTCATGCCTGTCCTCCTGTCTTTTCTCCTCTCTGTCCTCCTCTCTGTCCTCACCTCTCTGTCTGTCCTCTCTGTCGTCCTCTTTGTACTCCTCCTTTTCCTCCTCTCTTTCCTCCTCTCTGTACTCCTCTCTGTTCTCCTCTCTGTCCTCACCTCTCTGTCTGTCCTCTCTGTCCTCCTCCTTGTCCTCCTCCTTTTCCTCCTCTCTCTCCTCCTCTCTGTACTCCTCTCTGTTCTCCTCTTTGTCCTCCTCTCTGTCCTCTCTGTCCTGACCTGTCTGTCCTCTCTGTCATCCTCTCTGTCCTCGTCCCTGTTGTCCTCTCTGTCCTCCTCCTTGTCCTCATCTTTTTCCTCCTCTCTCTCCTCCTCCATGTACTCCTCTCTGTTCTCCTCTCTGTCCTCCTTTCTGTACTCCTCCCTGTCCTCCTCCAGGTTCTCATCTCTGTCCTCCTCCCTGTCTTCCTCCCTTTCCTCCTCCCTGTCCTTCTCCCTGTTCTCATCTCTGTCCTCCTCTCTGTTCTCCTCTCTGTCATCCCTGTTCTCCTCTCTTCCTCCTCCTTGACCTCCTCTCTGTCTTCTCTGTCCTCTTCCCCATCCTCCTCCCTGTCCTCCTCTTTGTTCTCCTCTCTGTCCTCCTTTCTGTCCTCCTCCCAGTCCTACTCCCGGTTCTCCTCTCTGTCCTCCTCCCTGTCTTCCTCCCTGTCCTCATCCCTATCCTACTTTCTGTTCTCCTGTGTGTCCTCCTCTCTATCTTCTCTATCCTGTCCTCCTTGTCCTCTCTGTCCTCCTCCCTGTCGACCACTCTGTCTTCCTCCCTGTTCTCCTCTCTGTCCTCCACCCTGTCCTGCTCCCTGTCCTTATCCCTGTCCTCCTCTCTGTTCTCCTCTCTATCCTCTCTGTCCTGTCATCTTATCCATGTCCTATTTCCCTGTCCTCCTACCTGTCCTCCTCTCTATCCTCCTCCCTGGTCTTCTATCTGTCTTCGTCTCTGTCCTCCTCCCTGTCCTATCCTAGTTCTCCTCTCTGTCCTCCTCCCTGTCCTCCTTTCTGTCCTCCTATCTGTCCTCCTCTCTGTCCTCCTCCCTGTCTTTCTCCCTGTTCTCATCCCTGTCCTCCTTTCTGTCCTACTCCCTGTTATCCTCTCTGTCTTCCTCCCTGTCCTCCTCTCTGTCCTCTCTGTCCTCTTCCCTGTCCTCCTCCCTGTTCTCATCCCAGTCCTCCTCTCTGTTCTCCTCACTGTCCTGCTTTCTGTCCTCCTCTGTCCTCTCTATCCTGTCCTCTCTGTCTCTCCTCTCTGTCCTCCTTTCTGTCCTCCTCTTTTTTCTCCTCTCTCTCCTCCTCTCTGTCCTCCTCTCTGTCGTCCTCTCTGTCCTCTCTGTCCTGTCATCTTTGTCCTGTCCTGTCTATCCTCCTCTCTGTCCTCCTCACTGTCCTTCTCTCTGTCCTCTTCCCTATACTCCTCTTTGTCCTCCTCTCTCTCCTCCTCTCTGTCCTCCTTTCTGTCCTCCTCTCTGTCCTCTCTGTCCTGTCCTTTCTGTCCTCCTCCCTGTCCTCCTCCCTGTCCTCTTCCCTGTCTTCCTCTCTGTCCTGCTTCCTGTCCTTCTCACGTTTCTCCTTTCTGTCCTTCTCCTTGTCCTCCTTGCGGTTCTCCTCCCTGTCTTCCTCCCTATCCTCATCCCTGTCCTCCTTTCTGTTCTCCTCTCTGTCCTCCTCTCTGTCCTCCTCTCTATACTCTCTGTCCTGTCCTCCTTGTCCTCTCTGTCCTCCTCCCTGCTGACCTCTCTGTCTTCCTCCTTGTCCTCCTCTCTGTCCTCCACCCTTTTCTGCTCCCTGTCCTTATCCCTGTCCTCCTCTCTGTTCTCCTCTCTATCCTCCCTGTCCTTTCATCTCTCTCCTGTCCTCCCTGTCCTTATCCCTGTCCTCCTCTCTGTTCTCCTCTCTATCCTCTCTGTCCTGTCATCTCTCTCCTATCCTCCTTGTCCTCATCCATGTCCTCCTCCCTGTCCTCCTACCTGTCCTCCTCTCTGTCCTCCTCTCTATCCTCCTCCCTGTTCTCCTCCCAGGTCTTCTATCTGTCCTCCTCTCTGTCCTCCTCCCTGTCCTCTCCTGGTTCTCCTCTCTGTCCTCCTCCCTGTCCTCCTCCCTGTCCTCCTCTTTGGCCTCCTCCCTGGCCTCCTCTTTGGCCTCCTCCCTATCCTCTCCTGGTTCTCCTCTCTGTCCTCCTCCCTGTCCTCCTCTCTGTCCTCCCCTTTATCCTCTCTGTCCTCTGTGGGTAGCTTCACCCCAGTCCCATGGTCCGTGTCAAATGACCGGTCAGGCTCAGTGCTGGGTCCCCACTGGGGGTCAGAAGGCAGCCCAGTGGCGATTTTCTGTCCCTCTCTCCCCCTCCCCTTCTCTCTGTCTCTAAAACCAATAAAAACATGGAAAAGAAAGTCAGGACTTGTATGGCTGCTATTACCATTCCTTCCTAGCCTTTACATCTGTGAAAGTTGTGTACTCATTTTCAGATTCACAAGCAAAAATTAGTCTAATAAAAGAAATCAAAGACAAGGAAAGGTATATTTTTAAAAACACAAGACTGGCCTTGACTGGTTTAGCTCAGTGGAGGGAGAGAGCTTCGACCTGCAGACTGAGGGTCCCAGGTTCAATTCCGGTCACCAGCATGTTCCTTGGTTGCGGGCCCATCCTCCGTAGAGAATGTGCAGGAGGCAGCTGATCAATGTTTCTTACTCTCTATCCCTCTCTCTTCCACTCTGTAAAATATCAGTAAAATAAATTTTAAAAAAAAAAACCACAAGACTCATAGTGTCTTTTTTAGTGTCTTTAAAACATTTTTACTGAGGGGTTGATGGGGAAATAGGAGGCATATGTAATACTTTAAATAATGAAAACAATGCTCATAGGGAAACTGATATGTGTGTGTGTGTGTGTGTGTGTGTGTGTGTGTGTGTGTGTGTGTGTATAGATTGGCTCAGTGGAAAGGGCCCATTCAACAGAACTTCTGACAGAAAAGAAGGAAAAGGAAAAGGAAAAGCTCAGAGGGAGCTTCAGCTTCAGGGCCTCTGTCGCCACCAGCTGGCCGGAGGCGGTAACGCGGGCCCATGGGCTCCCACTCCATCAGGTGCTCCTGGGACTGCCCTCCCCCCCCCGCCCCCCCCCCCCCAGGCTCTCTGCCACCTCCTGGCCGCCATGAGGGAGGGGGACTCTGCCCAGGGCACCAGAACAGAGGCTGGAATTCTGGGTAGGTCTGTCCCAGGAAGACACTGTGATGATGGAACTTTTCTAAATGATGGTTATTAAGACCAACATTCAATTAACCACACTAGAGGAGAGTGTGGACTTCTTCCCATTCTCTCCGCAGAAAACAAATTATGAAACTGGTATTATATGGAGACCAAGGAGTATGCAGCCCTAACAATGTAGAAAGAGAAATAAAGAGACATGTAAGTCACACAGTAATAGTAGTTGTTGTTACTACTGTCTTTTGGATGTTGTCTTACTAGTCATCTTATTTAACGTTTGTGATTCATTGTTATCGTTTTTCTTAAATAACTGCACTCCCCCCCCTCCCCCAGAACTGAATATGATGCAGGCCCCACAAATTCTGCCCGTGCCTGAGCTTGGGTGTACTTGAGGCTGCTCTTTTTTAATTTTCTTTACTCCTCACCCAGGGATATTTTTTCTATTGACCTTTAAAGAGAGTGAGTGGAAGGAAGGGAGAAGGAGAGAGAGAGAGAGAGAGAGAGAGAGAGAGAGAGAGAGAGAGAGAGAGAGAGAGAGAGAGAGAAAGAGACAGGGAGAGAAACATCGATGTGAGAAAAACACATGGACTGTTTACCTCCACTCCAGATTGGACCAGGGAGTCAAACCTGACACTTGGGTCTGTGGCCAACGCTCTAACCACTGAGCAACCAGACAGGCGACAGAGCTGTTCTTGGAAGAGCACAGAACTGCAGGCTGAGATCAGCTTCCGGAGGTCTGTCACTCACTGGGCCCTGGCCTCAGAGCGGCCTGGCTTCCTTCCTCACACTCACACACTCACACACTCACACACTCACACTCACACACCCTCATACTCTCTCACAGCCACCTGAAGAGGTCACGGCTGAGGAGCCTGTGGATAAAACATGCCTTTGGGCTTTCCTTTCCCGGCCCCCCTGACAGAATCTCAGGCTCCGGCCGGGCCAGCAGCCGCAGGGTGGCTTCTGTCTGTGTGAGCGCCTGCGGCTCTGGTGCCAGTGCTGTTCTCTGGGCGGAGGGTGCGGAGCCTCCATCCGGCCGAGGCCATGGGCACCCTGTCAGCCTCAGGGCCTCCGTGTGCGAACATCTCCTTCTGGAGCTGGGGAGCGGGCAGCACAGCGGACGTGAGGCTTCTGTGACTGTGGCTGAGCTACTTCCATGCACAGTCCTGACCGTGAACACACGTGGGGGCGGGTGACGGTGTCAGCAGCAGTGTGACGCCAAGGCTGGAGCTGATGGATGGGTGATCACGTACATACCAGTGAGCACATACATGCTCACTACATTCTGACCATGTTCTTGTCATTGAAAAGAACATTCCAGGGGGCTGCTCCAGCCGCCCAGGACCCCCCAGATGCACCACAGCCAGTTCAACACACTGCCCTTCTACCTGTGTGCCCCTGTCCTCTGGGGTGGCCTGTCCTCGGAGTGCCCCTGTCCTCTGGGGTGGCCTGTCCTCCAGTGGGAGTGTGCATGCAGCCGGTCCTGGCCCTAACTCTGCAGACTCCAGTGGCACAAAGTCTTCCTCTCCCCTTTATCTATTTATTTTTAATATGTTTTATTGATTTCAGAGAGGAAGGGATAGAGATAGAGAGAAACATGGATGACTAGAGAGAATCATTTATCAGCTGCCTCTTGCACACCCCCTACTGGGGGGGTTGGGGGAGGTTTGATCCCGCAACCCAGGTGTGTGCTCTTGACCAGAACCAAACCCAGGACCCTTCAGTCCTCAGGCCGATGCTCTATCCACTGAGCCACACCCTCTCCTTTTTAAGTAACATAGAGAAGCCTTTCCCTGTGAAATGGAAAGAAAAAAAATTCCATAAACGCCAGCAGTTTTATAGAAGCCTCGGGTCCTGAATCAGCCGGGGTGAGAGCGGCCGGTCCCAGACCTCCAAGCACATGACAGAGCCCAGCCCCGGGGCCCTGTGGGTCCCGGCCACTCCAGACCCCTGTGTGAAGGGAGGGCCTGACCCCTCCCTCCAGGACTCGCCATCAGCTGTTGAAGATGAAGTCTAGCCCTGGCCTGTAGATCGAAGAGTCCTGGGTTCGATTCCAGTCAAGGGCAGGGACCTGGGTGGCAGGCTTCGCCCCGGCCCGGGCCCTAGTGGAGGTTCCTGCAGGAGGCCACCAAACGAAGGGTCTCTCCCACATGGATGTTTCTCTCTGTCTCTCCCTCTCGCTTCCACTGGCCCTAAAAATCAATGGAAACATATCCCTGGGTGAGGGGGGGGGTGGGGAGGCAAGAAAATAAAGTCTAGGTTGCTTTTTTAAAAAAACTGTAAATCTATATGTTTGTTGTAGAAAATCCTGTCAGCGGGAATAACGTGAAGAAAACATAATCACACAGAACTCTGCTGCCCGGAGCCGCCGCGAGCAAGGGCCCCGGAGGTCTCAGTGGAGGCTCCTGGCGGCTCTACCTTCCCCAACCCCCTCCCCTGCCCAGCAGAGCTGCTCAGGGAGAGAGACCTCAGCTCCCCAGCCCCGGGCTTGGCCTGGGCTGACCAGGTGGGGTGAGACTTGAGGCCTCTTGTTGAGGCCGCTCAGAGTCCCTCAAAAGGGTCCCAGGCCACAGACACCGGAATGGCTGTCACAACAGGACTCACAGCAGGAAGAACAGCAGGCAGCCGAAGGGCCCGCAGTGACGGACAGGCAGCACGCACGGTTCATCCGGTGGTGGGTCCTAGGAGCTGTCAGTGGAGATGCCAGCACCCGGAGGCTGAGAAAACGCTGCCCGGCTGGCGTGGCGCAGGCGCCGAGCTTCAACCTGCACACCACGAGGGTCGGTTCCCGGCCCAGCACCTCCCAGAAGCAACCACTGAAGGCATAAAAGTGGAACGACAAATCTCTCTCTCAAATCAATCTGCAAATTAAAAGGATATGTGACTATATTGCAAAGGCAAGGTGCAGAGCTAGGCGGATACCATGGATCTTTTGGGTTAAAATATGTGTCTTGAGAGAAGTTAATATACCTGAGATAAATGAGGGAGGCTTTACCCTGCTTTTCTGTGTTGTTTTGAATTTTTCTGATCGTATACGGGTGTTATTTTTCAAATGCCACTGAGGAGCTGGCCAGTGTTGCTCAGTGACTGAGCACCTATCTATGAACCCAGAGAGGGCTGGTTTGATGCCAGACATGGCACATGCCCAGGATGCGGGCTCAATCCCAGTAGGGGCCAGTGGGAGGCAGTCGATCGATGTTTCTCTCTCATCAATGTTTCTGCCTCTCTATTCCTCCCCCTTCTTCTCTCTCTCAAAAACCAATAAAAAAATAAATAATACATAAATCTCCTATTCTCATATTAAAAATAATCTACTGGACGAAACTGGTTTGACTCAGTGGATGGAGCATCGGCCTGCAGACTGAAAGGTCCCGGATTCGATTCCCGTCAAGGGCATGTACGTTGGTTGCGGGCACAGCCCCAGAGGGGGAGCGGGGGAGAGCAAAAGGCTGCTGATCAATGACTCTCTCTCTCATCGATGTTTCTAACTCTCTATCCCTCTCCCTTCCTCTCTGTAAAAAATCAATAAAATATATTTTTTTAAAATAAATAAATAAAAATAAAAATAATCTACTGTTCTTGTATCTAAGCAATCTTTTTTTTTTTTTTTCCCAAAACCTATCATCGGAATCCATGAGGTGCAGCCGCGGGAGCTCCTGTAACTGCCCTGTCCTGGTGTCTGGCACCCAGCGGAGACTCAGTAAACTTGTATTCAGGGGAGGAGATTGGTGACGAGGCTGTAAGCATTCCTTTCTGACCTTCATTTCCCTGCAGAGATCACTCCCTAAGCTACACTCACGGCCCACGGAACTCGGCCTCACACCCTCCCGCAGTCGCTATAGCAACAGGTGACTGTGACTGTGGCCTGGGTCCTCGCTGTGTCCACACCTGCACTTACTCATGCACAGGATGGAGCGCGGGGCTGGTGCCGAGGTCCTCTGGCTGCTCTCGGAGTTACGTTATCCCCTCGGCAGGGTTTGCTGAGCACCGACATGTATCCCAGGGGCAGGGTCTACAGGGTGGGCCAACAGACAGGGTCCTTGCCAGGAGGACCCCCCTGGAGGTCCGAGCCCGTGCATCTCAGATCCAGAGCCTCTTCCTCAGGCGAACCCTGTGTTGTGTCCCTTCTGTTACCTGAAGGATGCCCACAGTTACAGCAGGTCTGTCCGCGCGTTTGTAGGCATCTCACATGTCAGAGAAGGAGCAACGCGGGGCACAGCTGTGGGGTGTGAGCGTGACTCCCGGGGAGCTGCGTTCACACACGGGGGCCTTCTGAATCGCCGACCACAGATGCAGGCCACGCCTGGGGTTGTGCTGATGAGATGGTTTCTGGGGCGTTTGAGGTCTGTGGGACCTGCTTTCTGTCTCCGGGACCGGGACCGTTCCGAGAGCCTGAAGGATGGGTGACCTGGTCAGGGGTGGAGGACAATCTGAGGCCCTGGCCCCACCCAGGGTCACCAGGCTCTTGTCCCCAAGACTGAGGAAAGCAGAAAAGCCTCGAGGAGAGACACGGCCCCATAAGGACATCAGGTCGGGCAGTCACACCGCATATCTCCACTCAGCGGGGGTCCCAACACCCAGGAAGGTGAGGGGAGTGGCCAGCAGGACCAGGTGTTGGTTTCCAGGTGTCAGGCAGGCGGAAGGTGCTAATCAGACAAAGCTCTCCCCATACAGGACCTGAAGCTCAGCCACTGCGTGCCCGCCGAGGACAGGGCTGTATGCCCAGTCAGACCGAGCTCACGTTTTAAACCAAGTGTCTAAGCTGCTCTGTGTCTGCGTGTGGCCAGGGTGAGCGCCCAGAGACCAGGAGCCCAGAGACTGGGCCGCAGTCACAGCCAATGGGACCAGGCAATACCTCCTTCTGCTTATTTTTATTTCTTGCCAAGTTTATTTTATTTCATTTTATTATTTTTATTATTTACTGATTTGAGAGACAGAGAGAGAGAGAGAGAGAGAGAGAGAGAGAGAGAGAGAGAAACATGGGTTTGCTTTTCCACTTATTGATGCATTCATTGGTTGATGTAAGTGCCCTGACCAAGGATCAAACCCACAACCTTGGTGTATCAGGTCAACACTCTAACCAACTGAGCTACCTGGCCAGGGCCTCTTACGGATTTTATGGATCAATTCTTACTAATAATAGCAGTTATAATTAACACATTTCAATACTAGATGTGTCTCATCAAGAATAATTAACACTGCCCAAACCGGTTTGGGCCAAAACTGATTCGGATCAGTGGATAGAGCGTTGGCCTGCGGACTGAAAGGTCCCGGGTTCGATTCCGGTCAAGGGCCTGTACCTTTGTTGCTGGCACATCCCCACAACGGGGAGTGCAAGAGGCAGCTGATTGATTTTCTCTCATCAATGTTTCTAAGTCTCTATCCCTCTCCCTTCCTCTCTGTAAAAAATCAATAAAATATATATTTTTATAAAAGAATAATTAACATTAGTTCTTAATAAAGACATATTCTTTATCGACTGCTTTCTAATATATTTACTTTTAGTGAATCGCAAAAAACACATATTCATAGCAAAAAGAAATATTCACGCAGCGTTAAGGGTGTGAGGTGAGAAGGACAGTTCCCCTCCCCCACCTTACACTCCCAGTCCCACCGACCAGGTCAGTTTCCGGACTTTCCTAAGCACATGCAAATCCACATGCAGACTCGGTGTAGAGCCTTTAGAAGGCATACAAATGTGCTTGTATATATATTGCTTGGCAATTTGCTGTTTTTGTCTCAGGATGTCATGGCGGGGGAACATCGGTTTCCTTCGATGTACCCCGGTTCATTTATTAGAGCGCCCCCCCCCCCCTCCAGGGCCCAGGGTGGAGGCACTCAGCCCCGGTGTGACGCACTCCCGGCAGGAGCCCCTCACGCACCCCCAGGAAGGGCCCAGGGGCCAAGGCCAGGAGGGCCGCGCGCTGGGTAACGCCCTCCCCTCCCGAGGCCGCTGGGCCTGAGTCACCACATCGAGGTGACTGCCCAGGGCCCGCTCCACAGGACAGAACCTGAGCGGCTGAGGGTGAGCGCAAACCTGGCCCCTGCGGAGGGGCCCGCACTTGGCCTGGGCCCCATAGCCCCGCTGACCCCACCCTCCTGGGTGTCAGTCCTCCTGCAGGCGAGGGAGGGGCGTGTGGGGCCTGCAGGTGTGGGCACACGCATCCCCACCACACGCCAGCTGCATGTAGAATCCTGGGCTGGTCATCTGCTCCACGCCTCAGTTTCCCCAGCTGTCACATGGGGAGCAGGCTGATGGGGAAATCATGCAGCGCATCCAGGAGTGTCTGGCCCAGCATATACGCGCCTTCATCCCCCTTCCCCGGCTGGAGAGGGCTGTACCAAGCCCCTTACCTCCCAGCAGGTGTGTGTGACAGCCAGCCTCCTGAGAAGGTTTGCAGTGAGCTCCCAGCAGAGGGGGGCATGGAGCTGCTGCCCAACGGGCGAGGGCACCTCTGTCCACCAGGCTGGTCCTGGGAGTCACAAACAGCCGGGCACCTCGGCCTGGTCGGAGCCTCGGTTGTGGGGGGTCAGCGCAGGGACAAGTGTGAAGGGGCGGGCGCCGAGACCTTGGTGCACGTGAAACACTTGCTGGCGTGGGGCCGCCTCTGCCCATCGCCTCAGTCCCTGCACTGCACCCCACCTTCCTCCGTCCCCGTCACTGCCTGGGCAGATGTCCTGGTGCCACTCCGGGCCAGGGGCCTCTGCCCAGCACGAGGGAAGTGGTCACCCCTGAGGGCCTCGAGTCTCTGAAGCAGCCTCTGTGTTAACAAAACAACTATTCATGACACTTGTAAACAATGGCAGGGTTTTAAAAAAAAAAAAAAGCAGCTAAGGCTGAGGCCAAGACCCCACCCCTGTGGAAGAACCCAGCCAGTGTGGCTCAGTGGTTGAGTGTCCACCCATGAACCAGGAGGTCACAGTTCAAGTCTGAGCTAGTGCACGTGCCCAGATTGTGGGCTTGATCCCCAGCCGGGGGCGTGCAAGAGGCAGCTGATCACTGATCCTCTGTTATTGATATTTCTGTTTCTCTCTGCCTCTCCCTTCCTCTCTTTGAGACCAATAAAAGCCTATTGAGAGAGAGGGGGCGGGGGGGAGTTATTCAGGACAGTCTTGTTAGAGTCAGGGACCACTACCACCGAGTCTGCAGGGGAGGGAGAGATTGGTCTCCACCCTCAGCTTCAAGTGCATCATGAGCAGGGAGACTTCCTAGCCAAGGGGCAGGGTGGTGGACAGTGATGGAAAAGTATCAAGAGGTAATTGGCATTAAAACCTAAAAAAAAAAAAAAAAAAAAAAAAAAGGAGGTAATTAACATCACTACAATCACATCGGGAGGAGGGGGTTTCTTGCTGAAGACAGGCCAGTGCTCAGGCGTCACTGCGCGGGTGTGAGGAGGAGGAACCTGGTCAGTCACTGAGGGTGCAGGTTTGCAGAGAGGTGCACCCGGGCCGGACAGGCTCGAGCTCACCAGGACCTCGGTGAGGATTCCGGGACAAGCATGCACTGGAGTCTCTGAGGCCCAGAAGGGGAGAGAGCAGAAAGACGCTGATCCCTCTCCCAATTCTGGTTGAGACTTTGTACCTCCTCCCTCCCCTCCTCTCTCAGCTGTGCACCAGTTTCCATGAGGAAGGTCATAGAAATAAAGACACCAAATCTCCAATTAGCTCTGGGTTTCCCTACTGGCAACTCTGTTCTTTAAAAAGGAATTTGTCAAAAGAAGAGACTAAAACCAGACTGAAAAGAGTATTGGAAAGATTTTTTAAAAATATATTTTATTGATTTTTTACAGAGAGGAAGAGAGAAGGACAGAGAGTTAGAAACATTGATGAGAGAGAAACATCCATCAGCTGCTTCCCGCACACCCCTCACTGGGGATGTGCCCGCAACCAAGGTACATGCCCTTGACCGGAATCCAACCCCGGACCCCTCAATCCGCAGGCCGATGATCCATTCACTTAGCAAAATCTTTTTCAGCAAGATTTTTTTTAATTTATTTTATTTTATTTTTTGGTTGTTGTTAATCCTCACCCGAGGATATCTTTCCATTGATTTTTTAGATGGCGTGGTGAGTACATCCTCGGGGAAATATATCCTCGGGTGAATATATATATATAATTTCCATTGATTTTTAGAGAGAGTGGAAGGGAGGTGGAGCGAGAGACAGAAATATTGATGTGAGAGAGACATATGTGCCCAACTAGAGCCAGATCGAGCCAGCAACCGAGGTACGTGTCCTTGACCAAATTGAACCCAGGCACTTCATTCTGTGGGCAACTATATGCAGTGAGCCACACGGGCTAGGGCAGAAACCTCTATATTGCTAACAGATATCCACACAGAGGTGCTCCCTAAGACTCAGCTGTGCAGGTGAAGTCTCCAAATTCCCGGCTCAACCCCAGAAACTCCTCACAAAGTGGGAAAGTGACCCCTGATTAGCAAATGAGTAACAGAATTCTAGAAATACCCTATTCCACAGAATTCTACAAGTATTCTCTTCCACAGAATTCAACAAATCCTCTGTTCCAGAGAATTATAGAAGTGCCTTTTTCCACAGAACTCTAGAAGTCCTCTCTTCCAAAGAATTCTAGAAATCCACTCTTCTGAAGAGTTCGGGAAAGTATCTCTTCCACGAAATTCTAGGAATCCTCTAGAAATTCTATTCCACAGAATTCTAGAAATTATCAACCACAGAATTCTACAAGTCCTCTCTTCCACAGAATTCTAGGAGTCCTCTCTTCACATTTCCAGAAATCCCCTATTCCACAGATTTCCAGAAGTCCTACCTTCCTCAAAACTCTAAAAATGCCCATTTCCAATAATTTTAGGAATCCACTATTCCATAAAATTATAGAAGTCTTCCCTTCCTCTGATTTCTGGGAATCACATTTTCCACAGAATTCTAGAAATCTCCTATTCCACAGAATTCTAGAAATACTCTCTTCCAAAGAATTCTGTCAGTCCTATCATTCTCAGATTGCTAGAAATACCGAATTCCACAGAATTCTAGAAGTCCTCCCTTCCTCCCAATTCTAGAAATGCCCTATTCTTCAGAATTCTAGATGTCCTCTCTTCCTCAGAATTCTAGAAATCTACTATTCCACAGAATTTTAGAAATCCAATATTCCACAGAATTCTATAAGTCCTCTCTTCGTCATTTCTAGAAATACCCTATTCCACAGAATTCTAGAAGTCCACTCTACCACAGAATTCTGGATGTTCCGTATTCCACAGGATTCCTGAAGTCCTCTCTTCCACAGAATTCTAAAAATCCTCTATTTCGCTGAATTCTAGAAGGCCTCTCTTCCACAAAATTCTAGAAATCCTCTCTTCTACAGAATTCTACAATAGAAGTCCTCTCTTCAAATTTCTAGAAATTCCCTATTCCACAGAATTGTAGAAGTCCTTCTTTCCTCCAAATTCTAGAAATTCCCTATTCCGTAGAATTGTAGAAGTCCTCCATAACTCCGAATTCTAGAAATCCCCTATTCTACAGAATTCTAGAAATCCTCTCTTCCACAGAATTCTATAAATCGACTATTCCATAGAATGATAGAAATCCCCTATTCCACAGAATTCTAGAAGTTCACTCTACCACAGGATTCTGGATGTTCTGTATTCCACAGGATTCCTGAAGTTCTCTCTTCTACAGAATTCTTAAAATCCTCTATTCTGTTGAATTCTATATGGCCTCTCTTCCACAAAATTCTAGAAATTTCTCTTCCACACAATTTTAGAAGTCCTCTCTTCAGATTTCTAGAAGTTCCCTATTCCACAGAATTGTAGAAGTCCTCCCCTTCTCTGAATTCTAGAAATCCCCTATTCTCCGGAATTCTAGATGTCCCCTCTAACTCACAATTCCAGAAATCTCCTATTCCACAAAATCCTAGAAATACTCCCTTTTACAAAATTCTACAAATCCTCTCTACCACAGAATTCTAGAAGTCTTCTCCTTCAAGGAATTCTAGAAGTACTCTACTTCTCAGATTTCTAGAAATTTCCTATTCCACAGAATTGTAGAAGTCCTCCATTCTTCTGAATTCTAGAAATCCCCTATTCTATAGAATTCTATAAATCATCTATTTCACAGAATGATACAAATTCTTCCACAGAATTCTACAAGTCCTCTTTTCACCGAGTTCTATAAATCTTTTCTTCTGCAGAATTCTAAAAATCCTCTCTTCCACCAAAATCTAGAAGTCCTTTCTTTAGCAGATTTCTTGAAATCACCTAATCCACAGAATTCTAGAAATCCTCTCTTTTACAAAATTCTACAAATCCTCTCTACCACAGAATTCTAGAAGTCTTCTCTTTCAAGGAATTCTAGAAGTACTCTACTTCTCAGATTTCTAGAAATCCACTATTCCACAGAATTCCCAAAGTCCTCTCTGCCACAGAATTCTTGAAGTTCCCTATTCCACAGAATTCCAGAAGTCCTCAGAATTCTAAAAATCCTCTATTCCGCTGAATTCTATATGGCCTCTCTTCCATGAAATTCTAAAGATCCTCTCTTCCACAGAATTCTAGAAGTCCTCTCTTCAGATTTCTAGAAATTCCCTATTCCACAGAATTGTAGAAGTCCTCCCTTCCGCTGAATTTTAGAAATCCCCTATTCTACAGAATTCTTGTAGTCCTCTATTCCAGAGTTCTAGAATTCCACTATTCCACAGAATTCTAGAAATCCTCTATTCCACAGAATTCTATAAGTCCTCTCTGCCTCCGAATTCTAGAAATCCCCTATTCCACAGAATTCTAAAAGTTCTCCCTTCCTCCGAATTCTAGAAAAGCTCTATTCTAAAGAATTCTAGAAATCCACTATTCCACAGAATTCTAAAAGTTCTCCCTTCCTCTGAATTCTAGAAAAGCTCTATTCTAAAGAATTCTAGAAATCCACTATTTCACAGAATTCTAGAAGTCTTCTCTTCCACAGAATTTTAGATGTCCTCTCTTCCTCAGAATTCTACAAATCCCCTATTCCACAGAATTCTAGAAGTCCTCTCTTTTACAAAATTCTACAAATCCTCTCTTCCACAGAATTCTGTATTTTCCCTATTCCACGGATTTTCAGAAGTCCTCTCTTCCACAGAACTCTAAAAATCCTCTGTTTTACAGAATTCTAGACTCCTCTCTTCCAGTCCTCATGGCTAACACTGGGATCATGGGGGAGTTTTTTTCTAGTTTGATGCCAGGGTTCAACCCCAGAGGCTCAGATTCCTGTCATCTGAGGGGCAGCTGGGAGTCAGGGATTAAAGAACCTCCTGGGCCATGACGATAAGCAGCCAGTTCTGGGGACCTTCCTGTGCCGCCTCCTCCTCTGGGCCCAGAGAAGCAGGAGGTGTGCTGGGGGTTTGCCTCTCTGGCCTCCATCCCTGGGGCCCAGTTCCTCGGCTCGGTTACCCCACGTCCCCCCACCCCTGAAGAGGCCTCGCCTCCTAGGTGTGGCTCATTGGCATGCTAATTCCCCAGCCAGCACCTTGGCTTCGCAAGTACCTGCCAGCTGCCCGCTTCCTCCAGCCGCCTCGGCCCCCGGCTGCAAAAACCTGAGAAGCCACGGCCCTTTCATCCCCTCAGGGCCTTTCATCTGAGCCTTTGAAAGTGGCAAGTCCTGGCGATCAAAGACCAGGGGGAAGGTGGAGGCAGGTACCCCTCTCCCCGTTTTACTGCTGGCAACACCGAGGCCCCCGGCGGCCAGTGCCCAGCGCAGCCCTCCAGCTCCTCTGAGAGAAACCACCGCCTGGAGCCTGCCGGCTCCCAGCAGCCCCACTGAGGATCTTAGAGAGTGTGCCGAGCCGCCCGTGTCTGTCTCAGCATCTTCCCTGGGTGCTCTCCTGGCTCTTGTGCCGGCCTGTGGGCTGGTCCCAGCACAGCACACCCCTGGGCCCTGCCCCCGGGGTCACAGGCCAGAGGGAGCCCCGAGGAGCCCCGAGGAGCCCACGTGAGAAACAGGGACGTTGGGGCAGCGCGTGAGATGTGGCCGACGTGCACTTGGAACAGACACGCACATGTGACCGATGTGCACACGGCGCCGCCGGGAGCCTGCCAGTGGGAAGCTGCACCGCGGGAGGGTGTGCAGAGCCAGTGGCACCAAAATGCGACCACATCACTAGACGCTGGGGGTGCCTGTGGCATATCCTTCAGGGGGCGCCCCTGAGGCCCTGCTGTCACTGAGGGAACCCAAGTTCAGAGACCCCCCTCCCCGCTCCCTCCCCGTGAGGGCGCCAGAGTGAGAAGGACTAACGTGACCAGCCCGGCCCTGCACCTGCCTGGGGGGAAGGGAGTGGGGGCAAGGCGGCCTGCCTGGGCTCAGAGCAGCGACAGGTGCCCAGGCCCTCGGTTCCTTCCCATGGGTGTCCCCTGAGCAGCGTGGCCCCTGAGCAACGCGTGTCCTGACCAGTAGCCGGACGGGTGCGGGGAGTGCACAGACAGTCAGCTGTGGCTCCAGGCAGTCCCCCAGGGGAGGGGTCAGCCACGAGGGGCCACCTGGGCGGTGGTGCACAGGTGGGGGCTGGGAGCACCCGCAGGAGACCCTGACCTGGTGTCGGGGTCAGGCTCCTTTGGGGTGTTCACCCCACACTGCTCCATGGGCCAGAACCCCCAGCCAGCTAGCTCAGGTCAGAGCCTTGGCGACTGCCAGGAGGAAGGGAGAGCCCCTGGGCTGGGCCGGCTGGGGTCGGAGCTCGGGCCCAGCTCCGTGTTATCCCTGACAGACACCCGTTGGCAGAAAGGCTGTGGGACTAAAACTGGAGGAGGCCTTTTGGGGTCTGAGAGAGATGCTCCCCAAACTGCCTCTGCCCAGACCTCCGGCTTCCAAACCTGGAGCCGGGGCAGAGGTCAGGAGCTGAGTGATGGCTGCACATACACAGAGGCCTTCAAAGCGTGAAGGGGCGCGTGTGGCCACCACCCCCTTCCCTGCAGTTGGCCTCACACTGGCCTTGGGCTGTCAGCTGAGGTCCCTTCCAATGTGTCAGCCCTCACACCCCGAGCGCCCAGGACCCTGTGTCCTGTGCTGGGCTCCGGGGGAGGAGCTATATGCCACAGTCATGCCCACAGGAGAGTATGTCCAGGTCAGGGAAAACAAGGTTCGTTTCATAGACATGAAATGTGTACATAACACTCACACAGGTACATGTGTGTAGACCCACACATAGCTACCTGTACACACAGAGAAAAGGGTACATGAAAGGGATGATAGCAGCTGCCCTCATGTTTACTTGCTAGAGGCCCGGTGCACGAAATCCATGCACGGGTGGAAGTATGAGCGTATGGCATGGAAGGGTAGGTCCCAGCTGACCTCCGGGCCCTGGGCAGCACCTGGGCCCTCAGCCCCCTTTTCCCCCCTCCCTGAGTTCCCACGCAGAGAAACGATGAGGGCAGCTGGGCATGGTGGGCCAGCCGCAGCATGGGCCTCTGGACGGGCAGCCAGCCTCACAGCCTCACAAACTGGCTCCTGCATGAACCCTCAGGGAGCCCGACCGGCCCTGAGGTTTGGGGCGGGTTCCTCGCGGGCACCCCACACCTGAGCCCAGGGGCCTTCCCCTGCGTGCGAGCCCTGGCGTCCCCTGGGAGGGCAGCAGGGGGAGTGAGAGCGAGCTGGGCAGACACCCCACATTCTCACTGCACTCCGTCCCTGTCACCCAGGCCCGCAGGTAGCCGGTGAGAGGTCGGTCGCCGCCACCCACCCCCAGTTCCCCAGCCCAGCCCAGGGACTGGCCAATTGGGCGATCAGGGCCTCCCGGCTGCTGGTGGCCCATCTACGGGCCAATCGGTTGGGGCAGGAGGGTGATCAGCAGGGTGATTGGGCCTCACTCACACCCACCTTGGCCTGGCATTGCCCACTCACCTGCTCCACTATCCTGCCGTGGTCCTGCCCTCATTGGGGTCCCTTAGGGCCAGCATCACCTCCACTGCCCCCCACTGCCAGCACTTCACCGAGGCCCACCATGCTCCATAGCACCCCCTGGTGGTCAGCATATGTCACAGCGAACAATCGAACTCCAGGTTGAATAATTTGCATATTAGGTTTTTATTATACAGGATATTCTTTTCTTTTTTTTTGTCTGTGGCTTATGTCTGATTTCTGCAGAAATAGGACTCATATGAAATGACCGGGACCCCCTGGAACTGTGAGGACAGTTTGAGAAAAATCTGTTTGCAGGGGAAGGAGGACTTAAACGGGGTCTTGCAAGGTAGGTGGGGTTTGGACCCCGAATCAGGACAAGTTACCCGGGAGCAGGCCCAGTAGGTGGGCTGGTGGGATGTGAGAGGTAAGGGGGATGGCCTGGAGGGGGAGCACAAACCCTGGATTCTGTCAAAGGGCCCTGATTCCACTGACCTCAAACCTCCTGGGCGCATGTCCTCCTCTAGTGACCCCTCGCCCCGCGGAGCCCCGGGGAGGAAAGCTCCATGAACCACATGGCGAAGGCCGCGGCCTCTGTGACTCCGGGGGCTGAGCCCGGGAGTCCTCCCTCAGGCTGGAGGAGGCACAGGAGGCCTCGCATCGTCCGCAGGCTGCTGGGACCAGAGGCGGCCTTCTCTGCTCTGGGACGCCCCTGGGTTGGCGCCTCAGCTCTGTACCCTGCCACCCCCACCCGCTCCCGCCCAGGGCCCAGGACCAAGCACAGGCCAGGCGTGGGCTCCCACAGCCACATGCACCCCAAGCACACCCCGCCCGGACAGGGTGTCCCCATAGCTGCAGCTTGGCGTCTCTCATCCCAGACTTCCGAAGAAACGGTCTCAAGGCCCCTCGGGGAGGGCTCTGCCTCCTGGGCCAACAGATAAGTGGCTCTTGGAGGCACCTGGGAACTCAGCCCAGAGCCCCCGGCAACGTGCCTGGGGCAGTGGGGAGGAGACAGGCCCTCGGGCGAAGGATTCGACTCTGGCTCTGCGTTTGGGGTGGCGGGCTCGGGGTTACAGAGTGTGTCACAGATGGCGGCAGGCCACGCTCAGCTCCTGGCTGCACTGGCGGTGGCAGAGCGGGCTATTCCCGCTCCAGCGTCCCTTCTCCGTTCATCGTTATCCTCCTCCGTTCATCGTTACACTTCCGAAGGGAATGCTTCCTGAGTCCCAGCCATCAGAAACAGCAGCATATGCCCTGGCCGGCATGGCTCAGTGGATAGAGCATTGGCCTGTGGACTGAAGGGTCCCAGGTTCGATCCCAGCCAAGGGCACCTGCCTGGGTTGCAGGCTTGATCCCCAGTGGGGGTGTGCAGGACGCAGCCGATCAATGAATGATTCTCTCTCATCATTGATGTTTCTAACTCTCCTCCCTTCCTCTCTGAAAACAATAAAGAAATATATATTTTTAAAGAAAAAAAAATAAAAAAGAAACAGCAGCATAACTATTTGCTTCCTCCTCGGTGTTCCCGGAGTAAAGAGTCTGTCCGTAGAACTCTCCGGGGGAGGCAGTCTTTGCTTTCCATGCTCACATCCATGATGATGCTTTACAGTGTCTGTGCTCAGCGGGCGGAAAGCAGCCACTGAGGAGGGTGCATGACCAGCATACCGCGTGTGGAGACACAAATTTGGAAAATCCATGTCTTCCTCTTTCTCAGACTAAAAGTTCCTGTGCCTTTTTTTTCTTAATATTTTATTGATTCTTTATAGAGAGGAAGAGAGATGGATAGAGAGTCAGAAACATCGATGAGAGAAAAACATGGAACAGCTGCCTCCTGCACACCTCCTACTGGGGATGTGCCCACAACCAAGGTACATGCCCTTGACCGGAATCGAACCTGGGACCTTTCAGTCCGCAGGCGGACGCTCTATCCACTGAGCCAAACCGGTTTCAGCAGTTCCTTTTCTATGGCGCACACAGAGGCTCTGGGTAGAAAAAAAAACAAAGTAAAGACATCATTTTAAGAAACTCAGCCTGTGGGGCTCAGCATCTGCTCAGTTTGTGATGGGAATATGTGGGGGTTCGCTGAACAAAGAGCTTCTTCCCCCTTTCCTGCACATCCGCGCCTGCCGGGGTGCTGTCTCTCAGCCTCCTGTGACCCCTGGATCTGAAATACACTGTGGGCACGGGGGCCGGGCGGGAGCGACAAATCAAAGCGAGGCGGATCAAAGGGGAGCAGCTGCGGCCGGGCTCACGGTGCAAGCGCAGCCTTGGCTCCCTGGGCCGCCTTCCCCGGTTTTCTCTCCAATAAACAACCGGCTCACCGCCCGGGCTGTGGGTGCGAAGGGCTCCCCAGCAACAAAGCGGCCGGGAAGCGGGTACTTAGCACTTAGAGAGGGGAGGGGAGGCGCTCCGAGGGAGGTTCGGGGAGGCAGGACTCAGAGGTTCGGCAGGCAGGACCTGGTGGGAAATGAGGAGCAGAAGCGGCCAGCGGCCCCAATGGCTCTGCCTCGCAGGCTGCACCAGCCAGCGCTGTTTCTTTTCCAGCTGCTGCTTTCTGGTGCATCTTAAAAAAAAAATATATATATATATATATATATATATATATATATATATATATATATATATATATATATATATATATACATTTTATTGATTTTAGAGAGGAAGGGAGAGAAAGAGAGAGATAGAAACATCAATGATGAGAGAGAATCATTGACTGGCTGCCTCCTGCATGCCCCTCACCGGGGGTGGAGCCCACAACCCAGGCATGTGCCCGTGTCCGGAATCGAACCTGGGACCCTTCAGTCCCCAACCCGACGCTCTATCCACTGAGCCAAACCAGCTAGGGCTCGGTGCATTTTTATTATTATTATTATTACTTTATTGATTAAGGTATCACATATTTGCAATCACCCCCTCCCCCCCCCCCCCCCCCCATTCCTTGACTTCTATTCCCTGGCCTTCCCTCTCACCCAGAAAGCCGCTCTGAGGCTGCCTTCTATCTCACCACGCCTCCCCCGCGTCTATTCCAACGGGCGGGACCACAGGCCGGGCACAAATTCTGGCCAAAAGCAAAGCCGGGCGAGCCGGTGGCCGGTGGCCGGTGGGCGAGGGCCCGAGGCTCAGAGGCTCCTCTGCGGCCGCGCTGGCTCTCGGGGCGGGAGAAAGCTCTCGGGAGCCTCTGGGGAAGGCGCTCCAGCCCACAGCGCCTCTCTCTGGGGAAATAACGGCGATCGTTGCTGGTTACGACATCGCCGCGGGCTGGGCTCTCTCCGCGGTCCGAGGTGGGATGCACACAGGGAAGAAGCGACAAGCTGTTGGCTGTTCGCAGGCGGCAGGGAAAGGAGGGAGGAACCTAGAGGTGCGTTCAGGGAAGAGCGCGGGTTTCCGGGCATCTGCCCTCCCTCCCCCCCCACCCCCCGCCCCACGGGGAGTGGGACTAACTGAGTTTTGGGGGGACGCCTCAGAGCGCGGGGGACCTGTCGGGGCTCACATCCGGGAGCCACCGCTCACCGCCTGAGTCCCACCCGCACGTCGAGGGAAGCAACCTCTCTTCTCAGGTCCATTCCGTTGCCTCCTCTGCTCCTGTTGTTACACATTCACTGTTTCTTCTTCATCCAGATTTCACCAGTTTTCTCTCTAGTGCCCTTTTTTAAAATATATTTATTTTTTAATTGATTTCATAGAGGAAGGAGAGGGAGAGAGAGGTGGAAGCATCAATGATGAGAGAGAGGCACAGATTGGCTGCCTCCTACACACCCCACCTGGGATGGAGCATGTGCCCTGACAGGGACTCAAACCGGGACACACCGACCAGGCACTAATACCCAGGTTCATTGCGTTGCCTCCTCTGCTCTTGTTTTTGAAAATTAATTGTTTCTGCCCTAACCGGTCTGGCTCAGTGGATAGAGCGTTGGCCTGAGGACTGAAGGGTCCCAGGTTCGATACATCCCCAATGGGGAGTGTGCAAGGGGCAGCTGATCGATGTTTCTTGCTCTCTATTCCTCTCTCTTCCTCTCTGTAAAAAAATCAATAAAATATATTTTAAAAAGAAATAAATAAAAATTGTTTCTTTTTAATCCAAATTTCATCAGTTTTCTAACGTCCTTTTAAAAAGAAGTATATTTTTATTGATTTCAGAGAGGAAGAGAGAGAGAGATAGAAACATCAATGATGAGAGAGAATCATTGATCGGCTGCCTCCTGCACACCCCACTGGGGATTGAACCCAAAACCCAGGTATGTGTTCTGACCAGGAATCAAACTGTGACCTCCTGGTTCACAGGTAGACGCTCAACCCCTGAGCCACGCCGGCCGGGCACTAATATCTGTTTTTGTTTTTTAAAGATCTGACTCTGAATCCCACATTGCATTTAGTCATCAAAAACTAGGTTTTAAAAATGCACTTCTAACACTAATACATACATAGGATTAAAAATAACAATAAGGAGCATCAAGGGGAATAAAATAAAGCGTCTCTCTCAAGCCTTCACTCGAATTCCAGCCCGGGGTTTCCACCTCTTTCCTCACCACGCGGATTGGCCAGGGACACACAAGCACACAGGATTAAAACTTCACTTTCAGCAAAAGGAGGAGAGAGGAGAAGGCTGGGGTCTGTTTCAATGTAGAAGATTATAATGCCACACCAACTCCCAGGAAAAGCCATAAAAACATGCTGTGTAGCAGAAACGAGTTTGGCTCAGTGGATAGATCGTCGGCCTACAGACTGAAGGGTCCCGGGTTCGATTCCAGTCAAGGGCATGTACCTTGGCTGCGGGCACATCCCCGGTGGGGGGGGTGCAGGAGGCAGCTGGTTGATGTTTCTCTCTCATCGACGTTTCTTTCTTTTTAATATATATATATATATATATATATATATATATATATATATATATATATATATAATTGATTTTTCACAGAGAAAAAGAGAGAGGGATAGAGAGTTAGAAACATCGATGAGAGAGAATCATCGATCAGCTGCCTCTTGCACACCCCCTACTGGGGATGTGCCCACAACCAAGGTACATGCCCTTGACAGGAATCAAACCCGGGACCTTTCAGTCCACAGGCTGATGCTCTATCCATTGGGCCAAACCGGTTTCGGTGCTCATCGACATTTCTAACTCTCTATCCTCTTCCTTCCTCTCTGTAAAAATCAGTAAAATATATTTTTTTAAAACATGCTGTGTAGTTCGTTTGGGTAATTATTATGCCACAAAGAAAATGCTGGGGTTTCCTATCACCAGTCTAAAAGACAGAGACACTGTCGTCCACACTTGGTTAGATGTTTCCTGGCAAACCCTCTCCAGTGCCCAGTGTGGCCAGGCCTCCCCGGCCGGCAGGTCCGTGTTCGGGCGCCCCGTGAGCACAGCGGCGCGGCGAGACATGCGGGGGCCTGGGGGTCCCCACACGGGCTGCAGAACCCGTGGCCCTGGACCCCTGGCAGAGCTGCTGGGTTGCTGGACCATCCCTGGTGGGGAAACCTCAGCCGGCAGCGGCAGCCACCACCTCCGGCTTCCCCCGGGGTTGGCTTCCGGGTCCCATCACTATAGCAACAGAACTCAGGTCTGCCCAGGTCTGGCTCCGCAGGTGACTGGGAACCTAATGAGCCTGAAACACACACACACACACTCACACACACACACACACACACACACACACACACACTCACACACGCACACACATACACACACACTCATATACACACACTCACACACATACACACACATACACACACTCACACACACACACTCACCCACATACACACACACTCACATACACACACATGCACACATACACACACTAGCACACATACACAATCACATACACTCACACACATACATACACATACACATACACATACACACGCACACACTCATACACACACATACACACACATACACACTCACATACACACAATCACACACACTAACACACATGCACACACAATCACATACACACACATACACACACTCACATACACACACAATCACACACATACACACAATCACACTCACACACATGCACACACTCATACACACACAATCACACACACGCACACGCACTCACATACACACACACACGCACGCACACACACACACTGCAGAGGGGCAGGGCCTTCGCCTATCTGACATGAAGGGCACTCAGCAGTGCTTTGGAGTCAGTGGGCCGGTCTCGATGGTGGATTATTTCCCTGTCTATAACATTGAGACATTCCCACTCTCTGTAAAAACCAATGGGGGCCCTAGCTGGTGTGGCTCAGTGGAGAGAGCATAGGCCTGCAGACTGAAGGGTCCGGGGTTCAATTCCAGCCAAGGGCACAGCCTGCGTTGGGGGCTTGTTCCCCAGTGTGGGGTGTGCAGGAGGCAGCCAATCAAGGATTCTTTCTCATCATTGATGTTTCTCTCTCTCCCTTCCTCCTCTGGATTAAATACATAAATATATGGGTTTCTTTTTTAATAAATCAATAGGAAATATCAAGTGAAGATTGACATAGAACTAAATAAATTCACTGTAAAGAGGGGAGGGGCACAAATACCGAACTCACAGAAACACCCACGGGCACAGCCCGGCACCGGGACACTCAGAACCAGAATGATGCTCCCGTCCCATCCGCCTTCTGCCCGAACGTCCCCGCCACCAGGGGAGGCGTGAGGAAGAGGAGGGAAGGGATGGGGGAGCAACAGGCGGGATGTCAGGCTGCCTCTCCGAGCCTGGGGGCGGTGCGGGGTCGGGGTCACAGTCCCGGGGGGGGGGGGGGCGGTGCGGGGTCAGGGTCACAGTCCCTGGGGGGGGGGGGGCGGTGCGGGGCCCGGGTCACAGTCCCGGGGCGGGGGTCGGTGCGGGGTCCGGGTCACAGTACGGGGTGGGGGGGCGGTGCGGGGCCCGGGTCACAGTCCCTGGGGGGGGGGGCGGTGCGGGGCCCGGGTCACAGTCCCGGGGCGGGGGTCGGTGCGGGGTCCGGGTCACAGTCCCTGGGGGAAGGGGGGGGCGGTGCGGAGCCTGGGTCACAGTCCCGGGGGGGCGGTGCGGGGTCCGGGTCACAGTCGGGGACGGGGACCCGAAAGGCCCTCCCACAGAGGCCCTCGGGAGCGAATGGTGCGGGCAGATCGGGCTCGGGTTCTGGAAGCGGGAGGTGGTGGGCGCCTCCCTCCCCGCAGCGGGTCAGCGACAGCGGGCTGAGCGGAGCGGCCCGGCCTCCACCCCTGACCATCCAGGAGGGGGCGCAGCGCACACCATCCCACCCTCCTCCGGGCCAGACGGACCCTCCGGGAGGCCGGGGCGGGGGCCGGGGCGCGGGGGGCGCACACCCGGAGCCTCGCCGTCTTCCCAGGACCGTCTGGGGCGTCACCGGGCGCCCCGAGAGGCCGGTGCTGCGGGGTGACCGCGCCCCCCGGTTCCACCTGCGCCTCCGGGACCTGAGCCCGGGCAGCGGGGCGGCCTCCGCCGTGTCACCGCCCCTCGCCTGCACCCCGGCCGGCAGGTGGGGGTGCGGGCGGGCTGTTTGACCAGCGGGTCGGTCTGGCACGGGGTGAACGCGCCTCTGATGCCCGCGGGAGGGCGGCGGGGCCGGGCCCCGGGGGGTGCTCTGCCCGCTGCGCCCCCCCCCCCAGCAAACCCCCCGGATGTGGATTGCGGGCCGGGCGGCGGGGGCTCCGGGCCCGGTTCACGCCCCCCTCGCGCCCCCGCGGTCGGCGGAAGCGATCGCTCCCCGGCGTCTGGCGGGGCCGCGCGGGCTCGCACCCCGAGGGCCACGACCCCCTCGTCCCCCTTTGATCGCCCGCCGCGGCCCCGCCCCGGCCCGGCCCTATAACCGCGGGCTCGCCGCCCGCGGGGCACAGGGCGCAGCGATGGCCGCGGCGGGGTCCCGCCAGCTCCGGCTCCCCGCGCCCCGGCCCGCGCCCCCCGGGCCCCTCTCGCCGCCGCCCGGCCCCGCGGCCGCCCTGCTCCCCGGCCCGGCCCGCTGCGCCCCCGCCCCCTTCGCCGGCTTCCCGGGCCGGGGCCCCGGGCCCTCCGCGCCGGCCCCCGACCGCCTGGGCCCGCTGGCGCCCCCCGCAGGCCCGGCCGCCCCGCCGGCGTCGCAGCGCCGCAAGCGCACGGCGTTCCGCCCCGAGCAGCTGCGGCTCCTGGAGCTGGTGTTCCGCCGGACCGCGTACCCCGACATCCAGCTGCGCGAGCGCCTGGCCGCGCTCACCCTGCTGCCCGAGGCCCGGGTCCAGGTGAGGGGCGCGGGGCGGGCGGGGGGCGGGGGCGGGATTCCGGGCAGCGCCGCGGCCGCTCCCTTACCGCGGCCTTGGCAGTGGCTGCCCCGAGCCCCCGCGTCCCGGGGCCATCGGAGACCTGTCCGCAGCCCCGAGCGGGGCCTTGGGCCGGGATGAGGGACTGAGTGTGGGTGTGACGGCGCGGGCGGCGGGAGTCCCGCACCTTCCCTGGGGCACAGGCGGGGCTCCCCCGGGGAGAGGCCAAGGGCGGGCTGAGCCTCCAGGTCCCCGCGGGCCCGGCCACTCCCTGGCGGGGCCTCGTCTGGAATCCGCGGCCAAAGACGTGGCGTTTGCGGGTAACGCTGAGCGGGTCACGAGTTGAGATTCTGGTCCAGGCGCATCGGAGCTTCACCAGGAGGGGCCCGGGGCCCGGGGCCCGGGGCCCGGGGCTGAGCCTCCCCTGGGCGCCGGCTCCGACCGGAGCGCTCCCCGCGGGGGGAGGGGGCAGGGGGAAGGGGCTTCCCAAGCGGCGCGCCCGCAGGACCTGGGGGAAAGGAGGGGGCCGCCCACCGGGCACCCCGTCCCCGACTCACCGGCACGGAACTCACGCACCTTAGAGCTGGGCTCTGCGTGACGTGGGCATCTGTCGCCTTTGCGCACAGCAGGTCTCCCTCGGCAAACTCCATGCAGCTCTGTCCGGTCCAGCGGAGCGGGGACAGCCCGTTCCCAGGGACGCTGGACAAGCCCTGGGGCAGCCCGGCCCCATGCTCTCCGCCCCGCCCCTCCCCCCCCCCGCTCACCGCCCCGCCCCTCGGGCTCTCCGCCCCGCCCCCGGCTCACAGCCCCGCCCCCCGGACTCACCGCCCCGCCCCCCGGGCTCTCCGCCCCGCCCCTCCCCCCCCCCCGACTCACAGCCCCGCCCCCCGGCTCACCGCCCCGCCTCCAGGACTCACCGTCCCACCCCCGGGGTCTCCGACCCGCCCCCCGGCTCACAGCTCCGCCCCCGGGCTCACCGCCCCGCCCCCGGGCTCTCCACCCCGCCCCCGCCTAACAGCCCCGCCCCCGGGCTCACAGCCCCGCCCCCGGGCTCACAGCCCCGCCCCCGGCTCACAGCCCCGCCCCCGCAGGTTTGGTTCCAGAACCGGCGCGCCAAGTCCCGGCGCCAGAGCGGGAAGTCCTTGCCGCCCCCAGCCCGGCCCGCGCTCCTCGCCCACCCGGCGGCCCCCGGAACCGGCATCGGAACCGGCATCGGAACCGGAACCGGCACCGGCCCCGGAGCGCTGTGCCCGAAGCCGCAGCCGCCTCTGCAGGTCGATGTGAACCGCCTGCCCTCGGACCCGGGCTCCCGAGGCCAGCACTGCGGCCCCTGCGCGCTCCCCGAGGACGTGGCCTCCGAGCTGGGCTCCTGGGAGCGGCACCTGCTCTCCGCCTTCGGCAGCTCGTGAGGGCCTGGAACCCGGGACACCCGGCACCAGCCCGGCAGCAGAGCCCGGGCCGCCCTCTCCGGCTTCACTCCGAGGACATCACGTTCATCTCCGAGACAGCACCTGTCCCTGTGCGGCTCCTCCCCCTGCCCGAAGCCAGCCCGGGCCCAGGTTTTCTCTGTACCCCTTCTCCCCCCACGTCACCGGACCCAGCCTCCCCTGTCACCGGGCTCAGCCTCACCCGTCACCCGGGCTCAGCCTCCCCTGTCCCCGGGCTCGGCCTCCCCTGTCACCGGGCTCAGCCTCACCCGTCACCCGGGCTCGGCCTCCCCTGTCCCCGGGCTCGGCCTCCCCTGTCACCGGGCTCGGCCTCCCAGTCACCCAGGCTCACTGCGTCCTGCCTGCGCCTCCCACACGCAGTGGTGGCTCCCAGGACTCTGTCCAGGTTGCTCCCGAGCTCCCTGTGTCTCGGTTCTCCACTTCTAAAAACCACCCTCCTTAGATGAGATGGGAGGGAGAATTGCAAAGTGGGAGCACACTTTTGGACTCCTGAATCAAATACAGAGTTTTGTGCGTGGTTGTTATTTTTTTTATTTTATTTTTTTAAATAAATCTTTATTGCTCAGATTATTACAATTGTTTCTCCTTTTTTCCCCCCATAGCTCCCTTCCACCCGGTTCCCACCCCACCCTTTGTCCTTGCCTTCCTCCCCCCCCCCCCCATTGTCCTCATCCATAGGTGTACGATTTTAATCCAGGCTCTTCCTGCACCCCCCAAACCCCTTTCCCCCTGATAATTATCAATCCACTCCCTTTCTTTGCCCCTGATTCTATTATATTCACCAGTTTATTCTGTTCCTCAGATTTTTAATTCACTTGATTTGTAGATTTACTTGATATATATGTATTTGTTGATCCTAATTTTTATCTTTTTTTTTCTTCTTCCTCTTGTTAAAGAATACCTTTTAGCGTTTCATATAATACTGGTTTGGTGGCGATGAACTCCTTTAGCTTCTTCTTATCTGTGAAGCTCTTTATCTGACCTTCAATTCTGAATAACTTTGCTGGAAACAGTAATCTTGGTTGTAGGTTCTTACTATTCATCACTTTGAATATTTCTTGCCACTCCCTTCTGGTCTGCATAGTTTCTGTTGAGAAATCAGCTAATAGTCATATGGGTGCTCCCTTATAGGTTACCTGCTTTTCTCTTACTGATTGTAAGATTCTCTCTTTGTCTTTTCCCTTGGCATTTTAATTATGATGTGTCTCGGTGTGGTCCTCTTTGGATTCCTCTTGTTTGGGGTTCTGTGCACTTCCTGGACTTGTAAGTCTATTTCTTTCACCAGGTGGGGGAAGTTTTCTGACATTATTTCTTCAAATAGGTTTTTGGTATCTTGCACTCTCTCTTCTTCTGGCACCCCCATAATTCTGATGTTGGTTCGCTTGAAGTTGTCCCAGAGGCTCCTTACACTATCTTCAACTTTCTGGATTCTCTTCTCTTCTTGCTTCTCCATGGGAGTGTCATTTGCCTCTTTGTATTCCAAATCTTTGACTTGATTCTTGTGTTCCTCCAGTCTGCTGTTGGATCTCTGTATAATATTCTTTATTTCAGTCAGTCTATGTTTAATTTCTAGTTGTATCTCATTAAATTTATCGGCCTTTTCTAGGAAATTCTTGAAAATCCTATAACCGTGGTTTTGAACTTTATATCCAGTCTTTTGTTCTCCTCCATCTCTTTCATTTGAGATCTATTTCCTTGTCTCGGCATTTTTGCTGCTTCCCTGAGTTGGTAGGATGGCTTTGTGTGTTTGGTGTCCTATATGGCCTGGTGGGTCAGCCTCCTCAGTTACCTAAGGTAGACACTGTTGGTGCTCCCCTTTGTGGACTGTGTGTACAGCCTTGTTGTAGTTAAGTCTTGATTGTTGTTGGTGTCACTGGGAGGAATAGACCTCCAGGCCCATTGGATGTATCAGCTGTGTCTACTCCAGGATACCTTCTGTATTGGAGACAGTCTTATAGGATCAGACTTGCAAAATTGCAAAAACCTCTGTGCTCAGCTTGGATGGGGTGGAGTCTCAGGGCTGAGCTGACAGTATTGGCTTCCCATCAGCCCTGCCCTTGTGCGCTCCCCTGAGTTTCCGCCTGACCTCTGCCTTCCGAGGCTCCCCTGAGTTTCCGCCTGACCTCTGCCTTCCGAGGCTCCCCTGAGTTTCCGCCTGACCATCCAGATTCCCTGGGCAAGTGCATGGGTGTCCAAGGGGCTCGCCAGAATTGGGTTGGGTCTCTGTAGTCTGAAGCTTCTGACTCCTTCCACTATGGAGAGGCCATGGCAACCTCCTCTCGTGCATGACTGTAGACCCTGCCCTCCCCCAGTCTCCCAGTCTCTGAGTCTCCAGGTGCCTTTCTCAACAGTTCGGACTCCACCCGTATGAGCCTGGGTCCACAGGTTTTGGCAGGGGTTGGGGTTCAGTGCAGTCAGAAAGGGTTCAGTGCAGCCGGGGGCTTCCTTTCCCCTCCTGCCAGCCAGGCACTCGGCCGCCCTTCCTCTCTGCGCACGAGCATCTCCCTACCTCAGGGCTTTGCGGCTCCCAGTCCGATCCGTGAGCCTCTCTCCTTCTTTCTAGTTGTAGATTTCCCACTCCGCCAGCTTTCCTGTGGTTTTGGATGATGTCCGTTCTGTCTTTTAGTTGTTTTGAAATTGTTGTGTGAGGCGGCAGCTTAGGTGCTTGCCTGGGCCGCCATCTTGGTTTTTCTCCTGAGCGTGGCTTTTAAAATTGTTGAGACAAGTGTCAAATACTTCACAATTTAACAAACAGATCTCTGACCGTAAAAACTCAGTGTATAGTTTTGTTTTTTTTAATTAAAGCTAAAATTTGTTTAGAAAAAGCAAATTACTGCAAAAATGAATAAGATTTAAACATTCTCAGAATCTAATAACTATAAAAAGTTAATTGACTAAACTCACACCCCCAAAAGATAATAAAACCACATGTGTAAAAGTTAAAAAAAAAAAAAAAAAAAAAAAAAAAAAAAAAAAAAAAAAAATCTCGCTCTAGAAATTGCTACCAAATTATAAAAACCTCCCGTTACCCTCCCAGAGGACTGCCTGCCACCCATAATCCAGCGCGCAGAGGACTGCCTGCCACCCATAATCCAGCGCGCAGTCACACAGAGCAGGTCACCCACCCGCAGCGAGGCCGCAGTCTCAGACACTCCCTCTGGCTTGGGGAACCAAACAAATACCTCTTTCCAAACCCGGAAACCTCCTGCGATCCGATCGCATCCTGTCACTTCCATTGCTCCAACAGCAACCCCCCTCAGCTCTGCCCCTGCACCTCTCCCCTTCCTGGGTTAGTGAACGTCTCCCTCAGGGTTTCACTGAGGTTCTACCGAGATGCATGCTGGCCTTCAGACAGCGTTTTGCTGCCCAGGTGGTCAGCGTACATCACGTGACCGTGAAAAGCATCTCAAAAAGAGAGAAGTCTCTGCAGAGGTGGTTTCAGCGGGAACCTCGTGTCCACAGGCCGCTGCGCTGAGGAGTTTAACTGGATTAAAAGCGTATCTTTGGCTTGTGCAAAGTTTGATCCCAGGAGTTTTTCGTTTTAGGAGATTTCTCTTTCCCAATTTATATATTAAGAATGTATGTAAATGACTGTAAGTTAGCCTGAGATAAATTATTGTTTTAATAGTTTGAGGGTTTTCAAATTCCTGAGGGCCAAAGGAAACTGTACTAGGGAACCCGGGATGAGGTTTCCTTGTTCCTGCGCTTTGGATGGAGCTAGAGAGAAGTCAGGGCCCGGCCCCGAGGCCAGGGCCAGGACTCGTGATTGTTGGCTACTGGCAGAGTCTGAGCCGGTGCCATGTCCTAGAGGTTTACCTGCCGCCGCCCTAATGTTCACAGAAGCATTATTCAAGTGGCTTGCACTTCCCAGAGTTCCAAATCCACTGCCAAGAGCAACAAGGAGATAGTTCAGGCTTTGGTAGAAACGTGACTTCTGAGCCTAGAAACTATCGGGAACCACAATGAGATGATCACATGGGGAGGATCATGTGCAGTGCTGGCTCCGTGCCAGGCCGGCTGCTCAGGCCCCTGTGGGAGAGCCAGATCTCAGAGCTTTCCTCACAGTGACTGGGAGGTGGTGGCATGGCCAAATGGGACACAGCCATGAAAGACAGAGCACTTTGAACGTACAGCCGACCAAGGCGCACATCTGAAAGGAAACCTGCTGCAGACGGGTGCAGCCCCTGTGGAGAACAGACAGAGCTTCCTCAAAAAACTAAAACTGGAACTCCCATTTGACCCAGCGATCCCACTTCTAGGAATAGATCCCAAGAAACCAGAAACACCCATCAGAAAGGACATACGCACCCCTATGTTCATAGCGGCACAATTCACCATAGCTAAGATATGGAAAAAGCCTGAGTGCCCAGATGCGTGGATTAGAAAACTGTGGTACATCCACACAATGGAATACTTAGCATTTGCAGCAGCATGGATGGAACTGGAGAGCATTATGCTAAGCGAAATAAGCCAATCAGAGAAAGACAAGTATCACATGATCTCACTCATTTGTGGAATATAATGAACAACATAAACTGATGGACAAAACAGATGCAGAGACAGAGAAGCATCGATCAGACCGTCAAACCTCAGAAGGTAGGGAGGGTGGAGGTTAGGGGAGAGATCAACCAAAGGACTTGTGTGCATGCATATAAGCCTAACCAATGGACACAGACACCAGGGGGTGAGGGCATGAGTGGGTGGGGGTGGGCGCAATTGGGTGATAAGGACACACATGTAATACCTTAATCAATAAAGAAAAACAAACATGCATTCCAAGTGTTTCAAACACATTCCTAAATCTCTCCCTGCTCTATCAATGTGAATTCCAAGTATTTAAATGAGAATTCTGAGTATTTAACCCACTCTCACATATCAATCCCAGCTCACTCAGCGTAGATTATGTTGAAACACTATGGCACACATAAAACGCACTTTAAACACGAATGATCAGTGTTTCACATTTCCCAGCAGATATCACAGCTCCATCAACATGTATTCTGGGAGTTCCAAACACATTCCTAAACATGTCCCGGCTCTGTCAGTATGAATTCCAAGTGTTTTACAGATTTTCATAGTCTTCTAAGCTCTTTAAATGGGAATTCTAAATGTTTAAACCACTTTCTTACATCTATCCTAGCACTTTCAGCATGAAAAAATAAAAATAAAACCAAAAGTGGTAAACGTTGTAATTAGCTTATTAAATGTATTACTGAACTTATAGTGTTATGTTGTTTTCCCTAGGAAACAATTTAAAGAATTTTGTTACCTTTTTAATTTTTAAAAATTGCGGGATCTTCTAGTCTGCGCCTCTTTCAAACTCGTAAGAGATCCTATCTGTTAAATGTGCTACAGGCATTATATGTTTAGTCCTCACAATTGCCAAATAAGGTCTATTATTTTCAAGATCAAAAAACTTAATTCAAGTAGTGGTTTACAACCACACAGCTCATAAAGGACAGCCGGGACTCGAACCTAAAACTGACCCAGTCCACATTAATCCCCTCTCATACAATGCCTCCTCCCGGCCTGGCCTTTTTAATCAGACTAGTGATAGCATCCTAGGCTTAAAGGAAACCCTCATCACTACCTCTGTATCTGATTACTGTCTCATCTTTCCATGAAACCATTATGGAGAACCATACGTTTATTCCAGTGGCACTCCCGGTGCTCAGAGCTCTTTTGAAGCTCTCGTTTGTTCATTCATTCCACAAATATCTGGTGCCTACGAGCAGATGCTCTCCCAGGGAAATAAATGATGAGAAAACCAGAGTCCTTCCCCACACTGAGCAAAGGCAGAACGGACTCAAAAGCGATCTGAAATGGCCCAGGTGCCGGGAGGCTGAGGGCGTGTTGCGGTCCAGGGAAGCTTCTGAGGGCGCGATGCTGAGGGTGAGACCCTTCGGGTGAGGGGTGACCGAGGTGGCGAGCAGAGGAAGGAAGCCGGCACTGCACACGCTCTGCCCTGTGGAATCACGTGTAGGACCCACAGGTGGGGAGGGCGGGCCAGGTCATGCGTGGCTTTGCAGGTCTTGTAAGAATTCTGATTTGGCCGAAACCGGTTTGGCTCAGTGGATAGAGCGTCCGACTGTGGGCTGGAGGGTCCCAGGTTCGATTCCGGTCAAGGGCATGTACCTTGGTTGCGGGCACGTCCCCAGTGGGGGGTGTGCAAGAGGCAGCTGATCAATGATTCTCTCTCATCGGTGTTTCTACCCCCTCTCTCTTCCTCTCTGTAAAAAAATCAATAAAATATGTTGTTTTTTTAAAAAAGAATTCTGATTTTTCCTGAGAGCCCTTGGACTTTAGATGGGGACATGACCAATTCCGCATGTTACCAGTATCACTTAAGGATGGCTGCATTTGCCAAAACCGGTTTGGCTCAGTGGATAGAGCATCGGCCTGCGGACTGAAAGGTCCCAGGTTCGATTCCGGTCAAGGACATGTACCTTGGTTGCGGGCACATTCCCAGTAGGGGGTGTGTAAGAGGCAGCTGATTAATGATTCTCGCTCATCCATGTTTCTAACTCTCTATCCCTCTCCCTTCTTCTTTGTAAAAAATCAATAAAATAGCCAAACCGTAGATAAAGCGTCAGTCTGCAGACTGAAAGGTCCCAGGTTCGATTCCAGTCAAGGGCATGTACCTTGGTTGCGGCACATCCCTGGTGTGGGTGTGCAGGAGGCAGCTGGTCGATGTCTCTCTCTCATCGATGTTTCTAGCTCTCTCTCTCCTCTCCCTTCCTCTCTGTAAAAAAATCAATAAAATATATATTTTAAAAAATCAATAAAGTACATTTAAAAAAAGAAAAAAGGATGGCTGCGTTTGAGGAGAGCTGCGTGAACACTGCCCCACGTGCCTGCTGGGGAGGACAGCGGCTGAGCGTTGTGATGGTAATGACGATGGAGATCGGTGCATGAACTCAAGGGACAATATGTAACAGGCAAATCTCCTGGTAGGCTCTGAATGGTAGCAAGTGGATCTGATTCTTAAAGGAACGAAGTAATTAAGAACCAAACCTAACACATGGTGTCCTTGCTTCGTCCCTCCCGGCACCTGGGCCATTTCACATCGCTTTGCGGCTTCCTTTAGAGCCCCAGAGAGGCGCTAGGCAGGGGCTGCATCAGGCAACGTGCTCAGCAACCCCAAATGACTGCTTTGGGTTCCATGGACTTCTTCTCCCCTAAACAGAAGTAAAATTCAAATACACTCTCAGCACCGTTCCTGCCATCCACATGATGGCACTGGAAGACAACAGCACTTCACTATGTGCAAAATGAGGTATGCTGTACATGTGACGGGTAAGCCTTCAGCAATGTAAGATGTGCCAAAACCGGTCTGGCTCAGTGGAAGAGCATTGGTCTGCAGACTGAAAGGTCCCAGGTTCAATTCCAGTCAAGGGCATGAACCTTCATTGCGGGCACATTCCCAGTAGGGGGTGTGCAGGAGGCAGCTGGTCGATGTTTCTCTCTCATCGATGTTTCTAGCTCTCTATCCTTCTCCCTTCCTCTCTGTAAAAAATCAATAAAATAAAATGTAAAAAAGAGAAATGTAAGATGTAAGATGTATGCCTGCCTGTGGGGCTCATTGTTTGACTGTCGACCCCAGAACCAAGAGGTCACCGGTTTGATTCCTGGTCGTGGGCTCGACCTCCAGTGTGGGGCGTGCAGGAGGCCCCCTCTTATCATTGTTTTTTCTCTCCCCTCCCTCTCGCTTCCTCTCTAAAATCAACAAAAATAATTTTAATGTAGAAAATCCTTCTCTCATACTAGTGACCTTTCACTCCGTCTATATAAGCCAAGTAACTTACTTGCTTAGTATTTTCCTCAGTGATTTACTCAGGAATGGGGAAAAACTCCTCCTTAAAATAAGATTGGATGGTTTTATTATTCAGAACAAGTTAGTAATTAATCTGTACTATTTCCCCTAAAAATAAAATTTGACAATTCCTTAAAACTTCTTAAATAGAAGGAATACTTATCAACTTATATTAAGATCAACGCCTAACTGCTCTCCTGCCGGCCCAATTGCCTGTAACTTCCCTTCCCTGCTGACCAGGTCACCCCTAACTGCCCTCTTCTGCAGGCCTGGTTGCCCCCAACTACCCTCCATTGCAGGCCTTGTCACTCCCAACTGCCCTCCCCTGCAGGCCTGGTTGCCCTTAACTGCCCTCCCCTGCTGGCCCAGTCACCTCTAACTGCCCTTCTCTGCTTCCCTGGCCACCCTCAACAGCCCTCTCCTAGAGGCATGATTGCTCCCTACTGCCATCCCCTGCAGGCCTGGTCCCCCCCAACTGCCCTCCCCTGAGCCTGTGTACCCTCCTCCCCGCAACTGTCCTCCCCTGCTGGCCATCTTGTGGCAGCCATCTTGTATTCACATGGGGCAGCTATCTTGTGTGTTGGAGTGACAATCAATTTGCATATTATCCTTTTTTGGATGAAAATGAAGACATATTAATTTTCATAAATCAATTTATTTAGAATTACAAATATTAAGAATAAAAGATTTATGCTTTTCTTAATTAACGTAACAGTTGAGCTAAATATAAACTCTGCACTAAAGTTCTGCAGTGGCACAGAATATGGAAGCATTTTTAAACTATACAAAAATTTAAAATGGAAAATAATCTCATTTTTTATACATTAATATATAAAAGCCTCATTTTATGAGACATCTAAAAGAATTAAAGCCACTTCTACAGCTATATCTTAAATTTCAAATCTGAAAACAATTTATTATATTTTGACTTTATAATATTCTATATTAAAACAGAGAATTCCAAATACACTTTTTACAAGATTAATATTTTAGGATTTTCTTTAAAAAAATCAAAACAAAAAAACCAAAACCACAACCAAATACAAACCTTTTCTCTGTATTTCACAGCACGGGTGTCATTTTCCTTATAAAATCTTTTTTACTTTATAAATGGCATATTGTGGATTTTAACCAGTAATTTGGTCTAAAAGTTGTGCAAATAAACAAAAAATATGAAAATAGTGTGTTATCAGTCTTTTCTTTTTTAATAAATCTCATAACAATAGCACTTTTTGCCCTGAATTGACGGGGAAAGACATGCCAAATCCACTTGCTGAGATTCAGCATTTTGTAAGTAATGTTTTTTTTCCTGCTCCTTCATTTTCTTTCAACAAACAACAAATGTTTCTTTTATAAATTATGATAAATTAAAACATTTATTATTATAAAGGATCTACAGAACCATGTCACATTGCAAGTATATACTAGATATACCAGCAGTCTGTTTCCGTCTGTCTTCCAGTGCCTCCTTCCCTCCGGGCTTCCATAGCTCGCGATGAAGACTGAGGTGGCGACCGACTAACGAACTGGATTGCCTTTCTCCAGATGCAGTTCCCACATGGCCACCCGTGTGCACAAGACCACTCCTCCAGGTTCTCCGCTACAGTTGTCTGCACGTGTACATTGATGCGAATTCATGCACATTAAAAAATGGCCAATGCATTCCTCCATGAAAGTATGTTCAGACACTTCCAATTTAAAAACTACTTGCTAATAAACATATGTAATACAAGCAATGCTACTGCAGCTGAATAATGAAAGAAAAATAAATATGCTGATGGTCAGCAGTGCCGGTTAAGAAGCAGTACAGGAGACTAAAACCCTTATTCGGAGATACGTTTCCCTTGTTTCCCAGCGCTGGGGGGTTTGGTGTTGGAAGCCTCTAGGAAGGGAAAAGAACTTCTCGAAAACAATGTCCTATGCAGTTGGCATAACTCAATCTGCTCAGTCTCTGTTGGTGTTATTTTCTGCAAAGGCATGTAAGTTTCCCATCTGGCTCAGGCCGCTCTGAATATGTGCAACGTGGATTTCTACATTATTCTGAAAGCAACTAAAGAAAAAAGAAACATGGTTAACTGCTTTATTTCACAACATTAAAAACAATTTTTAAAAAAGGAAAATTGCTAAGAAATTGCTAAGATAAGGATTCTACCCTGCCATAATTCCATGTCGCACTAACTGAAAAATGTACTCGAAAGTAGCAAGCAGCCAAGGAGTGATGGAAAGAGGATGAACCCTTGGACCAGGTACTCTCTCTGCCTCTCTGCGGAGCCTCCACGCTAAACCAAAACCAAGCCTGGCTGGTGTGGCTCAGTGGTTGAGCATGGACCCATGAACCAGGTGGTCAATGGTCCAATTCCCCCTCTCCCTTCTCCTCAGAAATCAATAAAAATCTATTTTTAAAAAAATAAATATTATATGTTTTCTGATTCCTTTATATAAAAATTCCACGTGAAGTTTCTATTCTATCAATAGATTGGATATAACTAAAAAGCTCCTTTACAATTTATTTAAAGAATACCAATTATGTAAGTACTTCGCAAATATGCATAATTCTTCAAGCTAGTACTGGAAATCACTGAATTTAATATAAAAATGATTAGGGTGCATCTAATGAATTACCTGATATTAGAAACATCTATTGTACTCTTGATATCATTCAATGAATCTGTAAGTGATTTGAATTCAAAGGAATTCAGGTCTCCTCCTTCTGCTAGACACTAAAAGGAAAAAAATATTTCAAATTTTATTTGTAGTTCAACTTCAGACAAAAAAATACCCGATCTAATCTATGTATTATAATTTTTTAGCATAGTCCATTTAGGTGTCGATATTAAGAAACCATTTTCTCCGAAGTTTACCTTAATTTGTAATAAAATAGCTGTGAGCCTGGCGATGAGGTCGGTCAGGTTCCTGTTTTCCACGCAGGGCTGCCCGGCGGAGCAGTTGGCCTGCCGCACGATCTCCTGCGCCTCCTCCTCACACCGCCGCCTCATGTCTGTGGGCTGGTTTGCGGGCTGCAGCCCCTGGTCCGGGGCCAGCTGGACAGAGGACGACAGTGAGATGTGCTTGCAGGAAGCCACGTCACCGGTGTGCTTGTGCCGTTTCCAGATTTGGATTTTTATAAAACTAACATTTATGACAAAAATCATGTCCGCTCTTACCTTAGAAATCTTCCTCTCCTATAATAGTCCTCTGAAGAAAATAACATAAGAACTCTAGATAACCTTTTACCCAGATTCACTAACTGGTTATGGCTTACTGCATTTGATTTAACATTTGATCTCTCTCTGTTTGTGTACATATAATTCCTTTCCCTTATACTCATTATATCCCTAACTACTCATTACTTCCTTAGTACAAGGATATTCTCTTACATAAGAATAGTGCAGTTGCCCTAGCCAGTTTGGTTCAGTGGATAGAGCATCTGCCTGTGGACTGAAGGTCCTAGGTTCGATTCCGGTCAAGGGCACATGCCCAGATTTCGAGCTTAATCCCCAGTAAGGGTCATGCAGAAGGCAACCAATAAATGATTCCCTCTCATCATTGATGTTTCTCAATCTTCCTCACCCTTCCTCTCTGAAATCAATAAAAAAAAAAATCTTAAAAAAAAAAAAAAGAATAATCCAGGGAATTTAACATTGATATATTTCCATTTTCTAATAGTCCATATTCGAATTTCTTAATTGACTCAATGATGTCTTACACACAGCTGTTTCCCCCCTGGATGCATTTGGTTATCACGTTCCTTTAGATTCCTTTATTTCATGGCCTTGATATTTCCATAGTATTTCATTTCGGAAGAGTCCCAGCCAATTATTTTGGATGACACCCTCAGCGTGGTCTGTCTGTCTCCTCATGACTGCACGGAGGTTACGCAGCTGGGGCAGGAATACCACACGTGACGCTGGCTTCTCTGAGAACCGTGACTGGGAGGCACTGAAGGCTGCCTGTCCCATGACTGTGATGCTATTCATCACTTGGTTAAGGTAGTTAAGTGTCTGCAGATTTCCCCAAAGTAAAGGATTTGCCCCTTCATAATTAATATTCGTGAAGAGATATCGTGAGGATTTGTAAAGATCATGTTCCTCATCAAACTTTTACCCACTAGTTCTAGCATCTATAGATGATTCTCATCTTTATCAAATATTACTATGATAGTTGACAAATGGTGTCTTTCTCATTCTTATCATTCCTTCTATGTTCATTGGTATTTTACTATTGAGAATTTTTCCTTAAGAAATAATTGGTATTAGTGGACTCGAGGTTCTCACTTTATTCAACGGGTTATAATTTCTTATTATAATTACTTACGCTGAAGCTCAAGCCGTCCCAGACTGACCAGTGGGGATCCTGTGAGCTGGTACTTCTGCTGTGTCCCCGAACCAGGGGCACGTTTTACTCCCTGGCACAGTACGATGGTCTGGGCTCATCTCCTACATTCTCTGTCCAGCTCTGGGATCAGTCTCTTTTCCAAGGAGTGCTGCTTCCTTTTATTAAGGAGCTGTGTTTAGACTCTTGAGATTTGGGTGCTGGGTGTGCTCAGTGCTATCAGGGTGTCACAGCTCAAGTTTCTCTCAGCACTTATACCCATATTATAAAAGTAAAATTAACTGGGAATTCATACAATTCTTACTATTCTAGTAGCATACCAACGGGTTTGTTCTAGTCTTTCCCTTCTTGGTAAGTCCTTTCTCCAACAGGGGGAGACGTGGCTCCCATTATCCTCATGTGCTTATTTAATCACTAGTGGCCTGGTGCATGGAATTTGTGCATGGGGAGGGAGGATTCCCTCAGCCCAGTCCCTCTCCAATTGGGGACCCCTTGGGGGATGTACAACTGCTGGTTTAGGCCCGGGCCCTGTGGGATCGGGCCTAAACCATCAACTGGACATCCCTCTCACAATCTGGGACCACTGACTCCTAACCGCTCACCTATCTACCTATCTGATCGCCCCTAACTGCCTCTGCCTGCCTGCCTGATTGCCCCAACCCCTCTGCCTGCATGCCTGATTGCCCCCTAACTGCTTCTGCCTGCCTGCCTGATCGCCCCTAATTGCTCTCCCCTGCCGGCCTGATCTCACTCCTAACTGCCTCTGCCTGCCTGATCACCCCTAACTGCCCTCCCTTGCTGGCATGATCTCGCCCCCAACTGCCCTCCCCTGCCCCGTGATCTTGATCCCGTGATCTCGCCCCTTACAACCTCTGCCTTGGCCCTCACCACCATGGCTTTGTCCAGGAGGAAATCGGACATCAGGAAGTTGGCTGGTCGACCTGGTCTAAATAGCATATTAGCCTTTTATTAGTACAGATAGGTTATATAGGATAGGATTGCTTAAATGGGTGGGGGGGGGGGAGCCTTTTTCAGCAGGAGGAGATGCTCTTGGCAGACAAAAATACATAATCCCTATATCTGGACTGATAGCCAGTCATATGCACTATACTGTCAAACTGGTCATTAAAAAATTGAACCGCTTTCTTACACCTTACACCAAACAGTTATTGCCCTTAAAACCCATCCTCAGCCCCCACCTTAGGTTCTGCCTTCACAGTTCACCCAGATTTGGTTCTGATTGGTCTGTTTCTATGCCAGCCAACATCAAAAGCTCTGTTTCCTAGGCAGCCATTGGCTCCTCACACTTCACCCAGATTAGGTTCTCATTAGTCAGTTTCTAGGCCAGTCAGCATCTCTGGGCCTATCAACCAGCCTGATTAGAGAGGCAGGGCTGATAAGCAGCCCCATGGAAGGCCCAAGAGAAAGAGAGGAGCAGCCGGAACCGGTTTGGCTCAGTGGATAGAGCGTCGGCCTGCGGACTGAAAGGTCCCAGGTTCAATTCCGGTCAAGGGCATGTACCTTGGTTGCGGGCACATCCCCAGCGGGGGGTGTGCAAGAGGCAGCTGATCGATGACTCTCATCGATGTTTCTAACTCTCTATCCCTCTCTCTCTCTTCCTCTCTGTGAAAAATCAATAAATTAAAAAAAAAAAAAAAAAAGAGAGAGAGGAGCAGCTGCTGGCCAGGCCCCGAGAGAGACGCAGAGGCTGATCAACAGCTGCCACAGAGACTACGGATCAGATCCTGCTTCTCTCTCCTGGTCTCTCTTCAGGCCTGATCCACAGTCCCCTTGGTAATCAGTGCTGGGTTGTGGCACCCGCAACAGGGGAAGTCAGTGCTTGAGTTGCCACGGCAACCCAGCACTGACTTCCTGTTGGTCCACCCTTGGGTTGTTTTGGATGTTATGGACCCCGGGTTTTTATATATTATGATTTGTTTAATCCTAGGATAGTGTTTCAGAGTTGCTAATCCTTTACCACTATGAGAGAAACCCTATTAACTAGGGTTCCGCATTTGTTTAACATTTGGTTTACCGTTAGAATAAGGCTAAATAGTCAAATGCTATGTTAGAGTCACTTGGATTCGTCTTTCCCCCCTTCAGTGTGTTCACGCTACTCCTTTGAAATACAGTTAGGCTCATTGTTTGCATTCCATTTTAGAGTTTACCTGTATTTGCTGAGGAAACAAACACAGAAAAAAGTCACTCCTCCTCACTCCTCTATCCCTACTCCATTCCCAAATGACTTTCTGGTTTATTCTTCCTGTGTGTTTGGAAAAGCTAAGCAGAGGCATGTCTATTTTATTTGTGTATGTCTGCTTACCCCAAAGGTAACCTATTGTATGTACTTTTATGTACCTTTCTTTTTTACTTACTATATCCTGGAACAGCGCGCTTCTGGGTTCGTTCTCACGGCAGCAGAGCACTGCACTGTGTGGTTGCCCCGTATGTCACTTAGCCAATCCCCTGTGGGTGGCATTTACATTTTATCTAACATTTTACAATTACCAATAATGCTGCAGTGAGTAGCCTAGTCCTCTAACACTATCTAAAAAAGTTTTAATTGAAGAATATACATCACTACATAAAAGTTCACAAATCATAAAGTGTATGGATGAATGAATTTTCACAAATCAAAAGCATGAGAAATCAGCATCTAGATTAAAAAAGAACATTACCTCAGAGGCCCTCCTAACACCAACCTCCAGTGTGATGCTCTGAGGGTAACCATTGTGACTGCTAGCTGCATAGACTAGCTTTTGAGCTTTACATACTGGTAAATGGAATCATGCATTTTATATATATATATATATATATATATATATATATATATATATATATATATTCCTGTGTGTCTGATTTTATCTGTTCAATATTATATTTGTGAGTTCATCCATGTGTTGCATGTAGTTGAGTTCATTCATTCTCATTGCTGAGAATATTCCATTGTATAATTTTATGACAGTTTATTGATTCATTCTAATATTAATGGGTATTTGGGTGATTGCTAATTTTTGGCTAAAATGAACAGTGATGCTATGAACATTCTAGTGTATTATCTTTTGGTAAATATCTATTCACATATATATTATGTACTTAGGAGCACAACTTCTCAGTCATAAGTGTTTCCTCTGATATGTTCTTATATTAAAGTCAAATTATACTTCTACAAAAGTTTTCTGAAAATTAAGTAATTTTACTTCATTAGAAAATGAGTCTATCACTAATGGCCTTATGTACGTAATGAAATTATACAAAAGACTGATGGGCAGCCCATTTCTGCATGTATCATCAGCTTTGCTATGTGTCATCTTTTTGTTGTTGTTAATCCTCACCTAAGTATATTTTTTCCATTAATTTTTAGAGAGAGTGGAAGGAAGAGAAGGAGGGGAAGAGAGAAAGAAACATTGATGTCAGAGAGACACATCGATTGGTTGCTTCTTGTAAACGCCCCGACAAGGGTCTGGGATCGAACCTGCAACCCAGGAACATGCCTTTGACCATGAATCAAACCTGAGGCCCTTCAGTGCATGGGCTGATGCTCTGACCACTGAGAACACCAGCCGGGCTCCTTGTACCATTGTTATTTGCTTGGTTGGCACCTCTTGTGGACAGCTGCTAGTTCAGAGAGAATCTATTTGCCAGGACAACACATTTTGCTCTATAGGTAAGTGATAACTACCAGGAAAATAAAAGTAAATGCAACTAATGGCCAGAGGAATGAGTAAATATACTCACAGTTTAGGAGATGGTAACCACTGTTCACTTCTCTAAGTTCAAGTATAATGGATTGACAGTGTCACCTATGGCAGATCTTTGGGACTTATTTATGAGGCTAGTATCCCAAAAAGCTAATGATTTAAGAATCTCATATCACAAATAAAGGTGACTTACTGGAAACATAAAACCTCTAAGAATGCAAATGCAAGAGCATGCTAAATGCATATCCATCACTTAATCCACACTTCAGGTGAACTTTTGAACCACAATCATATATATAATTTTTATTTTTTTTAATTAAAAAATATATTTTATTGATTTTTGTACAGAGAGGAAGGGAGAGAGATAGAGAGTTAGAAACATCGATGAGAGAGAGTCATCAATCAGCTGCCTCTTGCACACCCCCTACTGGGGATCTGCCCGCAACCAAGGTACATGCCCTTGACCGGAATCGAACCCGGGACTTTTCAATCCCCAAGCCGACGCTCTATCCATTGAGCCAAACCGGTTTCGGCTCATATATATAATTTTTTTTAAATATATTTATTGATTTCAGAGAGGAAGGGAGAGGAGAAAGAGATAGAAACATCAATAATGAGACAATCATTGATTGGCTTAGTGATAACAAGCATTCTATCTAATAAAGAGGGAATATGCAAATTGCTGTCACCCCATCATAAAAATGGTGGCACCCATAGCCACAAGATGGCAGCACCCAGTCCCCTCAGCCCCGCAGGAGTCCCTCAGTCCTTTCAGCCCTGCCAAGGGGGTGGCAGGCATGCTGTGCAGCCAGACCCACCCTCAAACCCCCAGGACTGGCCTGAGGCAGAGGCAAGCCTTGGATGGCAGCTACCCAGACGCCCAGGGCTGCCCGAGGCTCAGGTAACCAGAGCCGGCTAAGGCTTGCGCTGCAGGCAGTGGCAGCAGCAGAGGTATAATGGGGAACGTCACCTCTCGCCCCTGAGGGGTCCTGGACTGTGAGAGGGGACAGGCCAGGCTGAGGGATCCCCCTCCAGTTCATGAATTTTCATGCACTGGGCCTCTAGTATATATATTTAAAAATTAAGGGGAAATAAACCAAAATATAGTCTTTGGGATAATAGAATTAAGTTATATAAACAGGTAACTCAGTTGGCTGGAGCATCCTCCTGATATGCCAAGGTTGTGGGTTCGATCCCTGGTTGGGGCACATACAGAAATCAACCAATGAATGCATGGATAGGTGGGACAACAAATCTCTCTCTTCCCCTATACCCTTTCTTCTTTCTCTCTAAAAGCAATCAATAAACATTTTTTAAAAGAGTAATTATTTTTCTAAAAAATTTTGAGACCTATATCAGTTGTAATCCAAACAAGATACAAAGCACTGTTTGGCACTGATACTGTAAGGAATAAAAATACATACGAAATATGGTTCTGTTAAAGGGTTTTATGAAGATATTGGCTTACTCTGGATTTTCTAAAATGTGTAACAGTATTAAGCTTCAAAGAAAAGGATAGAGGGCACAGATCCGCAAGGGAAATTCATGTTAATTACCTACCTCATAGCAGTACTGCTGAACTTTATGCAAAACTTTGTTTAGGTCCTTGTTCAGCTGTTCAAGCTCTAGAACGATTGTTGCATATCTCCGCTGGAATTCAATGCCAATGGGCATGGAGTATGATTTCTGAGAAGGAGAAAATCAGATTTTGGTAAGGATTTCTCTGAGCAGTGCAATTTCAATGATCTAGTAAGAGATCTGACTTGTCCAATACAAACTAAAAGTTATTAGAATCGTCAATACTCAAAGCCACACTTCCTGCGTGTCATAACAACACTATGTACTGTCACTTAGAAGACTGTCTTTATTCCTAGGAGCATCATGCTTGCTATTTACTTTTTAAAAAAGGAAATCTTATACAGATAAAAGAAATGAAGTAAAATTCTATATAATGTTCCTTATATTAGTCTTTCAACTTTTTCTAAGTTTGTGATTTTTCAATATAAAAAGTTGTTTAAAAAAATTATATGCAGCCAAAACCGGTTTAGCTCAGTGGATAGAGCGTCAGTCTGTGGATGAAGGGTCCCAGGTTCGATTCCGGTCAAGGCGCTTGTACATTGGTTGCGGGCACATCCCTAGTGGGGGGTGTGCGGGAGGCAGCTGGTCAATGTTTCTCTCTCATTGATGTTTCTAGCTCTCTATCCCTCTCCCTTCCTCTCTGTAAAAAATCAATAAAATATTTTTTTAAAAATTATATGCAGCTGAAACCAGTTTGGATCAGTGGATATAGAGCATCGGCCTGCAGACTGAGGGGTCGTGGGTTCGATTTCAGTCAGGGTCATGTACCTTGGTTTCGGACATGTCCCTAGTGGGGGGTGTGCAGGAGGCAGCTGATGGATGTTTCTCTCTCATTGATGTTTTTAACTCTCTATCCCTCTCTCTTCCGCTCTATGATAAATCAATAAAATATGTTAAAATTATATGCACTCATTGAAAAGGTTTTAGTTATTTCAATTTAATTGATTCTCCATCAGGAATCAATTCAATATAACAGTGATTAAGCATGGATGCTAATTGTGTTCAAATCCCAAGTTAATCACCTATTAGCTGTGTGACTGTAAGCAAGTTCCTTAATCTTTCTGTGCTCCGACTCCTCATTTGCAAAATGGGGATAATAAGAATACATACTAGATGGGATGATGGCAAAGATAGAATGAAATAACACATGTCCCCCACATAAGAAAGCTCAACAAAGCCCGGCAGGCATAGCTCAGTTGTTGAACCAGGAGGTCACCGTTCGATAACCAGTCAGGGCTCATGCCCAGGCTGCAGGCTCCATCCCCAGTGTGGGGCATGCAGGAGGCAGCCGATCAATAATTCTCTCTCCTCACTGATGTTTCTAGGTCTCTCTCCCACTCCCTTTTTTAAATTAATAAATATATATTTAAGAGGGGAAAAGGAAAATGGTCAATAAATACGAACAGTTACCATCACTGCCATCCTTCCATATTTGCTTCCCATTAGTAAGTGTAAGTGGACTTTGATATCATTTCTTTTCCTCTCTTTACAGAACCTCCAACAAATTATGGTCTCCAGTCCATTCAAGATACAAATGCTGCAATGAAATGCCTCTAGTGGAGCCAAATTTAACCCCATTTATTTTTTCAGAAGATTTCCAAGAAACCAGACCAACTGCACATCTAGGAAGTATGGCTAAGGAAGGCAAATACAGCATACCTAGACTGAGCAGGGATAAACTACACGAACAACATCACAACATGACAATGATTTGAGCTAACAGAAGCCTAAGAGATCATCCAATGCACATGTCATCTTACAGATGAGAAAACTGAGGCCAAGGTAAATGTCTTACTTACTAAACACACAGCATTAAAATGTTGCAATGACTTAACAGTGACGGAGATGGCTAATATTATTAATTAGAGCTGACCAAAGTGCCAGGCACTCTGGTACTGGCACAAGAACAGACAAATAGATCACAGGAACAGAACAGAGAACCCAGGAATCGACCCAAGCCATTATGCTCAATTAATATCTGACAAAGGAGGCAAGAGCATACAATGGAGTCAAGACAGTCTCTTCAATAAATGGTGCTGGGAAAATTGGACAGATACATGCAAAAAAATGAAACTAGATCACCAACTTACACCATACACAAAAATAAACTCAAAATGGCTAAAGGACTTAAATGTAAGGCGGGAAACTATAAAAATCTTACAAGACTCCATAAGCAATATCTTTACAGACACAGCTCCTAGGGCAATGGAAACTAAGGAGAAAATAAACAAATGGGACTACATCAAAATAAAAAGCTCTGCACAGCAAAAGAAACCATCAACAAAACTACAAGAAAGCCCACTGCATGAGAGAACATACTTGCCAATGTTATCACCAATAAGGGTTTAATCTACAACATTTACAGGGAACTCATACAACTTAACAGGAGGAAGATGAATAATCCAATCAAAAAATGGTCGACGGTTTGGCTCAATGGATAGAGCATCGGCTTGGGGACTGAAAGGTCCCAGGTTCGATTCCGGTCAAGGGCATGTACCTTGGTTGCGGGCATATCCCCAGTAGGGAGTGTGCAAGAGGCAGCTAATCGATGACTCTCTCTCATCGATGTTTCTAGCTCTCTATCTCTCTCTCTTCCTCTCTGTACAAAATCAATAAAATATATATATTTTTTTAAATGGTCGAAGGACCTAAATAGACACTTTTCATAAAGGGACATACAGAAGGCCAAGAGACATATGAAAACATGCTCAAAGTCACTAATGATCTGAGAGATGAAATCAAAATGACAATGAGGTACCATCTCACACCTGTCAGTAAAAGGAACCCTCGTGCACCGCCGAGGGTGGGAATGCAGGCTGGTGCAGCCACTGTGGAGAACAGTATGGAGTTTCCTCAAAAAGTTAAAAAACGAACTCCCATTTGACGCAGTGATCCCACTTCTAGGACTATATCCCAATAAACCAGAAACACCATTCAAAAAGGATATATGCACCCTTATGTTCATAGCAGCACAATTTACAATAGCTAAGATTTGAAAACAACCTAAGTGCCCATCAGCAGATGAGTGGATTAAAAAACTGTGGTACACCTACACAATGGAATAAATGGAATACTACACCACTATAAAAAAGAAGGAACTTTTATCATTTGCAACAACATGGATGGACTGGAGAACATAATGCTAAGCGAAATAAGCCAGTCGAAGAAAGATACATATCACATGATCTCACTCATTTGTGAGAGATATAATGATCAGCATCAACTGATGAACAAACATAGATCCAGAGACAAGTGGCAGGGAAGGTGGGGGAGTTAGAGAGCAACCAAAAGGACTTGTATGCATCATGTTAGCAAAACCAATGGACACAGACACTGGGGTGGTGGAGGCTTGCCCTGGGTAGAAATGGCTGGGGGAAGGGATCAACCAGGGAAAAAGGAGACATATGTAAAACTTTAGACAATAAAAGTAAAAAATAGATTTTAAATAAATAAATAAATAAAAATAAAGTGCCAGGCACTATTCTCAGTATTTTTTTTTTTTATATATTTTATAGACTTTTTACAGAGAGGAAGGGAGAGGGATAGAGAGCTAGAAACATCGATGACAGAGAAACATTGACCAGCTGCCTCCTGCACTCCCCCCACCAGGATGTGCCCGCAACCAAGGTACATGCCCTTGACCGGAATCGAACCTGGGACCCCCTCAGTCCACAGGCCAACGCTCTATCCACTGAGCCAAACCGGTTTCAGCTATTCTCAGTATTTAACGCGGGCTTGCTGTATCATCACAACCACCCCATGTAAAGGTACCAGAATCACCCCATTTTACAGAAGAGGGCTCTGCGGCCCATCCACCACAGCCGTGAGTGGTAGGCATGCAGGACCTCAGCCAGACTCCTGGGTCAGAATCCCTCTGCCACTGGCAACGCCTGCCCTGAAAGAGGAGAGGGACCGTGCAGGAGAGAAGGGAAGGGCCGTTCCAGGCCAGCCTGGAGTCCCATCCAGGACACCCTGCCTTTAGTTTACCACTGGCCTCCATTTTGTGGCTTTGGCCCACCGTACTATCCATTTAGTATTTATCAGAGAGCACGGATCACAGGGCCTGGCCAATTTAACTCCGTTTCCCTGTTGGTGGACTGGGGGTTACTGAAAACAGTGTGGAGTTTAATTAAGCATCTTGAGGATAAATAAGTATGTAATTTGGCAGAACTACATAACAAAATCAAAATAATTAAAGGCTCTTCCAGTTTGGCTCAGTGGAGAGCGTGTTGGTCTGCAGACCGAAGAGTCCCAGGTTCGATTCTGGTCAAGGGCACCTGCCTGGGTTGAGGGCTCAATCCCCAGTGTGGGGCGGGCAGGAGGCACCAATCAATGATTCTCTCCCATCACTGATATTTCTCTCTCTCTCCCCCTTCCTCTCTGAAATCAATAAAAATATCTGTAATAATAAAAGCATAATATGCTAATTAGACCAGACAGCCAATGGACCTTCCAGACAAAGCCGGGAATGTGAGGGCCAAGCCCTCTGCACGAATTTTGTGCCTTGGGCCTCCAGTATTTAAAAAAAATAAAAAAGATAACTAAAGGCTCTGTATCATCCAGTACAGAATTCATTAGCAGGTGTCAAAAACCTTATCCTCAACTTTTGTGTTCAACAGGTCTTTTGTTTTTTTTCTTTTTTAAAATATATTTTTATTGATTTCAGTGAGTAAGGAAGAGGGAGAGAGACCTAGAAACACCAAAATGTACCAAGTTGGGAAATGCTAATATGTTAGATACATTAACTATCTGGGCGGAAAGAAGTCAGGTTAGTTGACCTGTGTATGGGGTGGGGGAAGTGGTTAGGGGAAATGAGGAGTTACTCCTCAGAGGTATGGGATTTCCCTTGGCGATAATGGAAATGCTCTGGAATTGACTGTGATGACCACACAACCTGTGAGCTGAACTGTAAACTAAAAACTACTGAACTGTTCTCTCACTCAAACAGGTGAACTGCACGGTATGTGAATATTTTAATAAAGCTGTTATTTTAAAAACCCTGCCCTTTTAAATATGTTAGTCTTACTGCTATGGCTTCTATCAATCCCTCCTACAATCAGCTAGTGTGCTTAGGTGATCACATACAAGTGGAATGTGACATGCAACATGGATTCTATTTTGAAGACTGGTTAACTGTTGGGAAGATTTCTGCATAGATTCATGATCTTCAAAATAAAAGACACCTAGCAAACATGCTAAGGACAATGTGACAACATACCCAGGGCAAGAAAACCAGCTTCTGCAGCAGGGACTCTGAGAAAGGGAAGGAGCACAGAGCACACAGGACGCAGTTCCCAGAACCTGGCACGTTTGAAAGGGGCTGTCAGAACTCTCAGGACACCTCCCCTTCCCACTCCCGAGCGCTAACGTCCACGTGTGACCAGACAGACTTTCAAAGTGGAAAAGCAATTATCAGAGCCTGAGACTATCTATTTTTATATGTTGCTGAGGCAATTCAAATCTATTTTAATAAATTACACACTCAGTTAATTTCTATGTGAATGATCTAGGAGTATTTTTTAAATATTTAAATAATCTGAAATAAAAAAGGCATAATGAAATTAAAAATCTTAGGCAAACTTTCACTGACTTTAATATCCTATGTAATTTGACCAAGAAATGGGAGCTCAAACTTTAACTATGAATGAACCAGATAAGAAAACTTCTCAGGTATTAGATGAGAAATCTGTCCTTGTATCATAAAAGTGACTAAAGTATTTTAATATAATATAATTTCCTCCCTCTTTGACTTTTCAAGCAGAAAGTTTAAACTTTTGCTTTTGCTGGGTAAACTATGAGATAAACATTTGAGCTTTCCAAAATTCAAGGAGACTTTACCAAAACAACCTTCTATTTTCTTTGTAAATTTCATATTAACCAAATTTTGACTTTGTTATATCAATTTAAAACATTTTCTTAGTTTCCAACATAACTTAATTATTTGATCAATAGTTTAGCACTGCATTTAAAATTTTTTCAAGCATTTTTTCTTGCCATTCTTTTGTTATTAACTTCTAAGCTTATTTGCACTGTGATCAGAGAACATTCTGGAGAATTCTAAACATCGTGAAATTTGTTGAAATCTGATTCAGGGCCAGCATATAATTAATTTTTGTAAATATTCTATGTGTGTTTCCAAAGAATAGTATCCTGTAGTTGGTAGGTATAATATTGTGCATATGTTAATAAAATCAAGTTTGTTCACTGTACTTTTCAAATCTATATATCCTTATTTATTTTTAGACTACTTGTTTTATTCATTACTAAGAGGGCTATGGAAACTGTCCCATTACAATAGTGGCTTTGTCTTTTTCCTTTTGAGTTTTGGTGATTTTTGCTTTATATATCTGGAGGCTACATTATTAAGTGCGTACAAATTACAAGTTATTAATTTTGAATTATACCTTTATCATTAGGAAGCTACCTCTTTATGTCCTGTAATATCTATTGCCCTGAATTTTACTAACAGCTATTAACCTACACTAATAAAAGAGAAACATGCACATTGACCATCACTCCACTACACCACCAGCCAATCAGAGTGAGTATGCAAATTAACCCAACCAAGATGGCAGCGGCCACTGAGCTAGAGAGAGCAGAAGGCTTGGGTTACCTAGCAGGGCAAGAAAATCAGCTTTTGCAACAGTGACTCTGAGAAAGGGAATGGAGGCAGCCAAGCTTCCCGCCCACCCTGGCCTGCCCTGGCCTCTGCTCCAGGCTACAAAGTTTCAATTATAGAAGATAAATAAATCCCAGATACCAGGGCCTCCGCTTGGGTCGCCAGGGGCATGGCCAGCCTGCAAACCACCCCTCGCCCAGGCCACCCGACGCCCCAAGGCAGGGGTCTTCAAACTACAGCCCGCGGGCCACATGCAGCCCGCAGAGGAGTCTGATCCGGCCCGCCAGGTTTTTTGGGCAGTGAGCGCAGCCGAGGTGTTACAGTAGGAATTAGTAGTTCATATAGTCCGGCCCTCCAGCTCTCTGAGGGACCGTGATCTGGCCCCCACTTTAAAAAGTTTGAGGACCCCTGCCCCAAGGGAAGCCCCACCCTGATCCAGGACACCCTTTAGGGAAAACCAGCTGGCTCCCACCCATGCACCATGCCTCTATCCTACCTAATAAAAGAGTAATATGCAGATTGACCACCACTCCAATACACAAGATGGCTGCCCCCAGGTGGACACAAGATGGCCACCACAAGATGGCCAACAGGGGAGAGCAGTTGGGGGTGATCAGCCTGCAGGGGAGGGCAGTTAGAGGTGGCCAGGCCAGCAGAGGAGGGAAGTTGGGGGCAACTGGGCCTGCAGGGAAGGGCAGTTGGGGGAGGGACCCAGGCCTGCAGGGGAGGGAAGTTAGAGGTTACCAGGCCTGCAGGGGAGCAGTTAGGCATTAATCAGGCTGGCAGGGAAGTGGTTAGGGTGTAATCAGGCTGGCAGGCAGAAGCCGTTAGGGGCAATCAGGGATGCAGGCAAGCGAGTAGTGGGAGCCAGCAGTCCTGGATTGTGAGAGGGATGTCTCAGATTGAAGAGGGTGCAGGCGGGGCTGAGGGACACACCCCCACATGCACGAATTTCGTACACCAGGCCTCTACTATAGCTATAAGATCTTTGTTTTTATTTTAAAACTTTGCACTGTATATCTTTTCATACATTTACATTTTTCCCCCCTTTTTAAAAAAATATATTTTATTTTTTACAGAGAGGAAGAGAGAGGGATAGAGAGTTAGAAACACTGATGAAAGAGAATCATCGATCAGCTGCCTCTTGCACACCCCCCATTGGGGATGTGCCTACAACCAAGGTACATGCCCTTGACCGGAATCGAACCTGGGACATTTCAGTCTGCAGGCTGATGTTCTATCCCTTGAGCCAAACCGGTTTAGGCCATTTTTATCCTTTGAGAGTCCTTTTATATTCAATGTGTCTCTTTTATACATCACAGAGTTATTTTTTATCCAGTTTGGAATTCTTAGTGATAACAAATGAAGATTTTAAAATAACATTTATCTTGCCCTGCCAGTGTGGCTCAGTGGTTGAGCATCAACCTATAAACCAGGAAGTCAAGGCTGGATTCCCAGTCAGAGCACATGCCTGGGTTGTGGGCTTGACCCCCACTAGGAAGCATGCAGGAGGCAGCTGATCAATGATGATTCTCTCATCATTGATGTTTCTATCTCTCTCCCCTTCTCTTCCTCTCTGAAATCAAATATATTTTAAAAAATAAAATACACATTTATCTCAAAGTTTTCTTTCATAAAATATTTAAAAATCCTTAGATATAGAAGCCTGCAGGGGAGGGCAGTTAGAGGTGGCCAGGCCAGCAGAGGAAGGAAGTTGGGGGCAACTGGGCCTGCAGGGAAGGGCAGTTGGAGGAGGGACCCTTTAAAAGTAGACAAGCAAAGAAAAATACAAAACATCCTTACCAATTTTTCTGCCTCGGTGTTCATTTCCCTTAATTTCTTGATATGTTCCTTTTTAATCATGAGAATTTTTGATAATTTGGTCTACAGAGAAATAAGAGATGTTTTGGATCAAATAAAGGCATTGAAGTGTATCAGACATCAAATTTCCAATTTTTCACTAAGATATTTGAGCAGATTTAAATGCTTCAATACAAACATAGCACAGGTGTCTGTAATAATAAAAGCGTAATATGCAAATCGATCAAACGACTGAACAGCAGAACGACCTTCTGGATGACCGCGCTATGACACGTACTGGCGCCAGGCCACCCAAAGAGGGTGCGATGCAATTGGTCCCGGGGCCCTGCCATTGTCCCACAAATCACCCTCACAGGGAGGCCCAGGCCACCCTCTGTGGGGCTATCAGTGTGGGGGCTCCGCGATCGATCGCCCCAAAGAGGGAGGCCCAGGCCACCAGCCAGGGATGCTGTGGGGGGTGCGGGGCCGGCCAGCCAGCCATTGCCCTGCCGAGGGAGGCCAGGCCAGCCACGTGACCACACACCACGCCTATTGCCCCAGAGGGAGGTGACCAGTGGTGGGGAAGTGGGGGCAGGCGGGCAGCACTGCACAGATGGCTGGCAGTGGCAGTGGCACGGGCAGGGCAGGGGCAGTGGCAGGGGCAGGGGCAGGGGCAGGAGCAGTGGCAGGGGCAGTGGCAGGGGCAGGGGCAGGGGCAGGGGCAGTGGCAGTGGCAGGGGCAGGGGCAGTGGCAGTGGCAGGGGCAGTGGCAGTGGCAGGGGCAGGGGCAGGGGCAGGGGCAGGGGCAGGGGCAGGGGCAGTGGCAGTGGCAGGGGCAGGGGCAGGGGCAGGGGCAGTGGCAGGGGCAGTGGCAGTGGCAGTGGCAGGGGCAGTGGCAGTGGCAGGGGCAGGGGCAGTGGCAGTGGCAGTGGCGGGGCAGGGGCAGGGGCAGGGGCAGTGGCAGTGGCAGTGGCAGTGGCAGGGGCAGTGGCAATGGCAGGGGCAGGGGCAGGGGCAGTGGCAGTGGCAGTGGCAGTGGCAGGGTGGGGTCAGCTGCCGGCAGCCGGGGAAGGAAAGCCCCGATAGGCCCTGATCGCCGGCCAGGCCCCTAGGAACCCTACCCGAGGGGTCCCGAGTTGGGAGAGGATGCAGGCCGGGCTGAGGGCCCCCTTCCCATGCACAGATTTCATGCACTGGGCCTCTAGTTTTACTTTATAAATCTGATTGGCTGACAGGAAAATATTATTTAAAATCCACTGCAACTAGGACACGTCAAAAGGACTATAGATTCCAACGGAAAAAGCTTTCCCTAACCCAAAATGGGACAATTGGTGAACCACCAAGAGTGATAACTGCAAGGGATTAAAGCACAAATGTGTTCATATTAACACTTAAAAAAAATAACACTACTAACGAATGCTAGTGACTACACAAATTATTTTTAAAAATGGGGGGAAAGAGAAAAATCAAGCATTTATCCTGCCTTTCCTATATAAACTATACCACTAGGTAACCAAATAATAGATTAGGGGAAATTTTTCTTTATAGAACTTTCAACTAATAACTGAAGAAGAAATAATGGAATGAGAATAGCACCATTTTACAATCCTAATGAATGGTGGATCTGGGCATTGATAAACAGAACCAGCTAACATTATATTTAAAAAGAGATAGCATAGTATGAGTTTCCTCTCAGAATACATAACTACCTACAGGAGTAGTAGCATAAAACAAGTAAACCAACCAAATAAAAAACCCAAATCTAATCAAAACTCTATATCCAATAAGCAATTTTCATGAAACGCAAAAACAGATCTTGTTGAACGATACCATAAGGATTTAGCCAGCAAAGTCCAGCTGGAGCAGTGCTGGTGTTGCTCAGTGGTTAGAGCACTGGCCTGTGTACGGAAGGGTTGCGTGTTCCATCCTTGCGGGCTGCACGGGGGAGGCAACCAGTCAATGTGTCCCTCTCACAGTGAAGTTTCTCTCTCTCTCCCCCTCCTTTCCACTCTTGGAAAATGAATGAAAAATATATCCTCAAAGGATATAAAAAAATAAAAACAGACTCTGGGAGACTCTATGGACAAATAAATTGCATGGGGAAACAGAGCATCTAACATTTAAGGGACAACTGAAAAATTTAAATGCTGACTGGGTATTTGATAGTAAGATATTTTAACTTTTTAGATGTAACAATGTTATAATTATGTTTCTTTTTATAAAAAGAGCCCTTACCTTTTAGAGACACATAATGAAATATTTACAGATAAATGCAATCTGGTATTTGCTTCCAAATAACACAAAAGGAAGTAAAGATGAAACAGTATGGGCCAGGATTTTTTTTTTTAATGTATTGATTGATATTAGCCAGGAGTTGTTGATAGCTGGTACAGCCAATGATGGGTACAAAGAAGTACATTAAACAATTCCTTCTGCTTTTATGTGATTTACATTTTTTATATAAAAAAATTATTTTAGAGAAAGAGGGAGAGGGACAGAGAAATATCAGTGTGAGAGACTTAGACTGAATACCTCCCAGATATGCCCCAACCAGGGATCGAACCCCCAACCTGGGCACGTGCCTGAAGAGGAATCAAACCTATGACCCTTGGTGCATGGGACAATGCTCCACGTAACCGAGACACATGGACAGAGCTCAATATAAAAACTCTTAAACGTCGGCAGAGGGATGACAAGGTACGTTACACACGTGTTCACACAGACCTTTATTTACTGCTCGTGGGTCCAGAGCTCTGGACTGGTCTGCTGTCACCTCTAGGTTGCTGAGTTTTTATGGAAATGTGTATGATTTTAGGGAGCTAGAAGCATTAAAAATGGGATGCAGGCACAGTATCTTTCCCCTTTTTTGTTTCAGTTTTGTATTGCTTATTTGTTCTTGATAGAAAATCACTTTGTTTCCTTTTAATGTTTTTCAAAACTGAGTTCTCTATAAGAACGCAGATCAGGCCCAGCCAGAGTGGCTCAGCTGGTTGAGCATCTCAGCTGGTTGTTATCCAGTGCACCAAAAGGCTGCCAGTTCCATTTCCACTCAGGGCATATTCCTGAGTTGTGGGTATGACCCCCATTCAGGGCAACTGATCAATGTTCTGCTCTCACATAGATGTTTTTTCTCTCTCTCCCTCTCCCTTCCTCTCCCTTCCTCTCTAAAACAAAACAAAAATCTCAAATAATAAATAAATAAAAGTGTATCAGTCTTTTTAGATTCCTCTAAATCCCAAACCCCAGGAATAAAAAATTCCCTCAAAAATAACATTCACTGTAAACTATGAATTATGAAACTTGCAAAAAAAATTTTAATCTTGTTTATTTTGCCATAAAAATATTAGAAATAAAAGAAAAACATATTCATATACTTCAAATTTAATATTAACAAGAGTAAACCTGAGTTCATAAAACCTTACATATTACAAGACAAATACATAAAAAGACTCTTATTTTTACCTCTCAGATAGCTTAAAATATTAATGAAAGTAGTGCTGTAACTAGGTTTTAGACATAGATTTTAGAGTTAAAAAAATTAAGCACTGAAACCAAACATCTAAGCATCAATAAAGTGTCAATACTTTAAAGCAGTGCAGTAGCACTGTTTCTGGCTCCCTCTGCTGGTTGATATTTCTCTCTCCCTAAATATGACACTCGCTTTATCACTATTTAAAGAAAGCATGTCTTTAAAAAAAAAAAAAAAAGGGGGGAGGGGGTGGGGGGAACAGTATCCTATTTGTGAAAAGCATAAGCTTTGGCTCTTTTCACAATTTAAAATTTTTATATAAGCCGAAACCGGTTTGGCTCAGTGGATAGAGCGTTGGCCTGCAGACTGAAAGGTCCCAGGTTCGATTCCGATCAAGGGCATGTACCTTGGTTGCGGGCACATCCCCAGTAGGGGGTGTGCAAGAGGCAGCTGATCGATGATTCTCTCTCATCGATGTTTCTAACTCTCTATCCCTCTCCCATCCTCTCTGTAAAAAAATCAATAAAATATATTTTAAAATTTTTATATAAAAATATATTTTCCACCTTTGAAGCCAAAGGCATAATAAAATTCTATATTGATAGGAAATTTAATAGCATGTGATTGAGGAATACAAAATGCTAAACACATGCACACAAATGACAAGACTTTTCCTTGAAATAACATCAGTAATTTAAGGGTAACACTGAATTGCAAAAGGTAACACTGAATTTTAAGGTAACAGTTTTATAACATAATATACATATAGTATATACAAACTTTTTTATTTATAAAGACTATCCTAAGCCAAAGTAGTTTTTCTTCTGAAAAAAGACAAAAAAGGAACAAATCAATTATTATTAAACAATAACTCAAAGGAAATAATGTATTTAACCTAATTTTCAAAACAACCGTCTCATGACATTCTTAAGAGGCTCTTTGGGAGAAGTGTTCTATGTAATGACTCTGTACTTGTTTCAGTTTGGGCTTAGATCTCAGTTGAATAAATATTTCTAGTCTCAGAAAGAAAGTTCTTCCTAACCAAAAAACTAGCCAACACATCTTAACTGTTGAGTTGGCAAGATGCACTGAGATGACCAAATATAAGCTTTATACTTACCCAAGTTATTAGCCGCTAACCACTCAAAGCTTCACAGAGGACAGGCGAGAATGGGGGAGTCCTTAACGTAACAAAATGTAAGAACCAAACCCAATAAAAGCCCCCCCAAAGACCTCTCAGTCTTTTATGGCTGTTATAGATTTTTATTTTTAAGCTTTGATGGAAATAATGAAGTTCTTAAAACAAATACAATGATAAAAAAATTTAAATATTTGGTCCTAGAAAAACTTTCAACTTCAATAACACAAAAGACACTGAGTTGTTTTTTTTTTAACAGAGTCAAGATATTAAGAAAAATTCTTACCACTTGAATAAGGAATTCTACTGGAAAACCACCCAATGTTTCAGTATCAGAGCCTGAAATCTTACTTTTCCAAGGTGACTGTCCTAATAAAGGATCATTATCCTACGGAAATAAAAAGGAATCATTTAACCACTTTTATCTATATAAAAGGCTAATATGCTAAGTGTCCTTCCCACCTTCCAAATGATCACTATCACGTGCACTGGCCACCAAGGGGCAGATGCTCAATGCAGGAGCTGCTGTGACACGCACAGAGAAACAGCACCACAGACTTGGCTTCCCGCAAGTGGAACACTGGCCCCGCCAACCCCCTGGGACAAAAGCCCACCAAATTGCAGCCGATGCTGTTGAGACCCCACATGTAAAATGCAGCCTGTAGCCCAGCCCAGCCCAGAAACGGACACTGTGGCTGCCGGATAATGACGTCATGTAGCAACACCCAGCTTCCTCTCCCTAGCAACTAGCCTACTTGGAGTTCCAGGAACATACTACACTTTAACCAAATATCTGTGTTTTCCCGTGCCTCATCTCATTTGATCCTCACAGAAGTCCTGGAGTAGGTAGATAGGAAACTCCGTAGAATTCTATTTTCATTTGTCAGAAAACGAAGATTTGAAAGCTTAGAAACATGACCCGACTGAAAAGAAGAAACTTGAAAATGACTTTAGGTTTTCTCCCTGCACAGAATATAGTCAAACACTGCTGCAGTTACATATTTTACCCTTTGTTCTCCCTGCGTGATCTACAATAATAATCTACTTCGTGTTGATATTTACCACTGTATTGCTGACAATTACCGAAAGAAAAGTTGGGGTGCTTCACTGGGCCGGAAAAAGTTTAGCTAGATCAGAGAGCAGGTCTAATTAAGCAAGTTTATTCTATATCTATAAAAGGCTACGTTGACTGGCACATGTGCAATACATATAAAGCTCTCGCTGGTGCCAATCGCACGTGTGTATTTCCATCTGTCATTGTCAATCGTGAATTTGGTTGACACTTCTATTATAGAGAAAGGGTAAATAGCGATATTAAAATATTTCTTCTAATTAATTTCCTTTTAATATGCATGAATTCATGCACCAGGCCACTAGTATTTAGATAAAGAGTAAATTCTCTTATATTTAATATTGTATTAAAATGTCTACAAAAATATTTCCAGTTGAAGCCACTGTTTAACTTATTTTATTTAAAATCTGACAACTCAAAATAATGTGGGTCCCTCCTGAGGTTGCTGTAATAGATGCATATTTCATAAAAACATAGTTCACAGTGATAATAGTCATTTAAATTACTGATGACATTTTAAAACGTTACCGTAGTGGGTGCTGGGAGAAGAGGAGGATAATGCAACCGCGGTGGAGTCATAAAAAACCGAGAAGGCCGCTGTTTTTGTCCGAAGGCAGCAATGGGCATTGTCTCGTGAGGCTCATTGCTCTACAGGAAAAGAGAAAAGTCCGGAGACTTGTAGAGGTTTGCCAATCATTTTAGTCTCATACATATTATTTCTGCATGATACACACTCGTGCAGAAATAAAAAGTTTTTCAGAGAACATATTATCCTACAAAGATCAAGGGCTAGAACTTACGTCAGAGTATGAAAATACTACTTGACTTCCAAGAAAGTAAACCCACAAAACAAGAAGAATTAAGAAAAGAAAAAGGCGCCGGGACTGGTTTGGCTCAATGGATAGAGCGTCGGCTTGGGGACTGAAGGCCCAGGGGTTCGATTCCGGTCAAGGGCATGTACCTTGGTTGTGGGCACATCCCCAGTAGGGAGTGTGCAAGAGGCAGCTGATCGATGACTCTCTCTCATTGATGTTTCTAACTCTCTCTCTCCCTTCCTCTCTGTACAAAAATCAATAAAATATATATTATAAAAAAAAAGAAAAAAGGCCAAAAGGCCAAAACAGGTTCAAAGATGCTGCCTGTGTGTTAAAGACAACCTAAATGTTACCTACTGCAATTACAGTGAACTCTCTGGCCAGAGAAAAATAGTTCTCATAAAAAATATTACATTAGCCGAGACCGGTTTGGCTCAATGGATAGAGCGTCGGCTTGGGGACTGAAGGGACCCGGGTTCAATTCCGGTCAAGGGCATGTACCTTGGTTGCGGGCATATCCCCGGTAGGGGGTGTGCAAGAGGCAGCTGATCGATGACTCTCTCTCATCGATGTTTCTAGCTTTCTATATCTCTCCCTTCCTCTCTGTACAAAATCAATAAAATATATTTTTTTAAAAATTACATTAATGAATCAGAAACAAGTTTCCTTTATTGGAAAGGAAGGTTGAAAGATTTCATCCTCCAATGAAAAAACTTATGGTTGGTATACTTTCCTCTATAGCTAGTCCAAATTTTCATTCTCTCTTATTTGTCCTCTCTAAAAATTATGTTGGATAAGGAAACTCTCACAATAAATAGTCATAGTTTTTAAAATATCAGAAAAGGAAGATTCTTTTATTTTTGCACTAAGGAGATAAAGAAAAATTTTTTTTAATATATTTTACTGATTTTTTTACAGAGAAGAAGGGAGAGGGATAAAGAGTTAGAAACATTGATGAGAGAGAAACATCGATCAGTTGCCTCTTGCATACCCCCTACTGGGAATCGAACCTGGGACCTTTCAGTCGCAGGCCAGCGTTCTATCCATTGAGCCAAACCTGTTAGGGCTATTTATTTTGCTTTTGTTGTTAATCCTCACCTGAGAGTATTTTATCCATTGATTCTTAAAGAAGTGTAAGGGAGCAGGGAAAACATCAATGTGAGAGAGATACATCGGTAGGTTACATCCTGTACATGCCTAAGGGCCGGGGATCGAGCCTGCAACTAAGGTACATGCCCTTGACTGGAATCGAACCTGCAACCCTTCACTCCACAGGCCAATACTCTAACCACAGACCCAAACCAGCTAGGGCAGAAATTTTGATTGTTAATTATAGGCTCATAAACCTTAAAAGTCAAATTAAACAAAGAAATGTATTAAAAAGGAGGCTAAAGGCTAACAATTAAATTTCCAAGATGCTTAGAGGCAAACAATCTATATATATTAAAAGGCTAAGCAGTCGAAACCGGTTTGGCTCAGTGGTAGAGCGTCGGCCTGCGGACTGAATGGTCCCAGGTTCGATTCCGGTAAAGGGCATGTACCTTGGTTGCGGTCACAATCCCAACAGGGGGTGTGCAAGAGGCAGCTGATCGATTCTCTCTCATCAACGTTTCTAGCTCTCTATCTCTCTCCCTTCCTCTCTGTAAAAAAGCAATAAAATATATTTAAATAAATAAATAAATAAATAAATAAAAATTTAAAAAATAAATAAAAGGCTAAGCAGCCGTCTGACCGGCCAAGTAGGTCTGATGCGCACTGACCACCAGGGGGCAGACGCTCAATGCAGGAGCTGACAAGCTGCGGTGACTTGGCAGAGGCAGTTCTCAGGTGATGCACCCCAGAACCAGTTAGGAGGGAGCCCGATTCTGGGGGTGTTACCCGAGAAATGCCCTGTCGCAAACCGGGACCCCTCAGGGGATGTCAGAGAGCACGTTTTGGCCCAATCCCCGCAGGCCCGGCCCAGGGACCCCAGCTGCCGGAGGGACCCTGCTCACTCCAAAGACGCCCTTTGAGTTACGTGCTGCCGCAGGTGCAGCCGACCTGGGAGGGACCTGGGAGGGACCGAAAGAGCCTGGCTCCAGGGCGTGTCCAGCCTGTCTAACCCAGTCCCATCCCGCCAGCCACCTACTAATTAACTTCCTTTCAATATGCAAGAATCCATGCACTGGGGCACCAGTTTTGTTTTAAAAAGTTTATTATTGCCCTGGTTGGTGTGGCTCAGTTGGTGTGGCTCACCCACATACCAAAAGGCCATGGGTTCGATTCCCGATCAGGGTGAGCAGGTTCGATCCCTGGTTGGGGTGCATAGGGGAAGCAGCTGACTGATGCACGCCCCCCCTCCCCCCCCTAAAAATCAATGAAAGCACATCCTTGGGTGAGGATTAAAAAAATAAAGTTCATTATTGAGCCCTGGCCAGGTAGAGCTCAGTTGATTAGAGTGCTGATATACCAAGGTTGCAGGTTCAATCTCTAGTCAGGGCACATATAAGAAACAACTGATAAATGCATAAATAAGTGGAACAAATTGTTTCTCTCTTTCTCAAATCAATCAATAAAATTTTTTTAAAGTTCATTATTCACTTTTTTTAAAAAATATATTTTATTGATTTTTCAGAGAGGAAGAGAGAGGGATAGAGAGTTAGAAACATCGATGAGAGAATCATCTATCAGCTGCTTCTTGCACACCCCCTACTGGGGATGTGCCCACAACCAAGGTACATGCCCTTGACCGGAATCGAACCTGGGACCTTCCAGTCCACAGGCCGACGCTCTATCCACTGAGCCAAACTGGTTTCAGCTCATTATTCACTTTTTAAAAGCTTTGCTAGATTGTAGAGATTTATTAATTAAAATTATTTTAATTTATTAGAAAGGTGTATAATTTTCATGACATGATTAAATCAAGTATGATCATGAAATAATGGCCCAGTAGTTTAGTGGACTAGATCAGAAACTCAGAAGATCTGAATTCTACTCTCAGCCCATCAGGAAACCAGCTCTAGAGCCTTGACTGCATTACTTACCATGATCTGTAGTTACTAATGTCTCAGTAATCATGCACAGAGTGGGAGTAACTAACACCTACCCTATATAATGCTGGAGATAAATAGGAGAACAAATTTTAAGGTGAAAGATGTTACCTCAGACTTTAAAAATCATTTTTCAAGAGGACTACAACAAAACAACTGAGACAAAAGTGTTGTAGAGCTTATTCTAGTCAGAAGTGACGAGTTCTGTTCCGCGGAAGTGCTATGTGGGTAAGGTATAATACAGAAATGACAGTCTCAGCAATGTGAATGCTTAAGTACAGTCTGTACTGGGGTCCCACAGGCCGGGCCTGGAACCCTAAGAACCTTTTCCTCGGTGACCTGAAATCGATTATATCATACAGCACCATCTCTAAGAAAAGTCTACATAATGTACTTAATATGCACGATATACAAATCTGTTATGAAATACTCACAAGAACTTCATAGTCAGGGATAGTGTGGGTTCCCAGTCCCGACCTGTCAAAAGTGACTCTGTACGTAGCATTACACGTATCCACGGCATCTATCTGCCCGGTGAACAGACCATCATGAACGCCACGTAATCGTGCTGAGAAAAGAACCAAAACAGGCATTACGTTTGGAAGATACAAAGAACTGTCAAATCTGAAACTACTCCAAGCATGTCATTTGAAACGTAGAAAGAACAGTATTGTTGTCTTATAGTGTCAAAAAAATTTACGCATTTTTTTCAGTTTAAAGAAACAAACAAAAAATGTTTGAAATAAACTATAAATGAGGATCCCTATTTTGATTTATGAATGAAACCACATATCTACCAACCTAAAAACAAAAGATTTTTTGTTGTTGTTCTTTTTTTAAATATATCTTATTGATTTTTTTACAGAGAGGAAGGGAGAGAGATAGAGAGCTAGAAACGTCGATGAGAGAGAAACATCGACCAGTTGCCTCTTGCACACCCCCTACCAGGATGTCCCCACAACCAAGGTACATGCCCTTAAGAGTGCCCACATGACCAGCTCCCATAAAACCGGGCACTGAACCTAGCGAGAGCCTCACGTGCTGCTACACCTGCCGTTGGAGGGACCAGTGAGTCTGTGTGACTCCACGGAAGGGGCTCCTGGAAGCTGGCAGTCGTTTCCTCTGGACGCGCCCAATGCACCTTCCCCTTCTCGAACTCTGCTTTGTATCCTTCTCTGCAATGAGCCCAGCCCCTGCGTGCTGAGCACTCTGACTTCCCAGTGACTACCAGCTTGGGGCAGTGTCGGGGACCCCTCACACGGATGCGTTTTTGTGTCACTATTATTTAAACCCAATTTGAAATAACACCAGGAAAATCCAAGGAAACAACCATTTTTCACTCGTTTTCTTTTGAGTGAAAAATAGAAAAATGACATGTAAGGCAAAGTGAGCCCTGGGGATGTGCCCGCAACCAAGGCACATGCCCTTGACCGAATCAAACCTGGGGCCTTCCACTCCGCAGGCCAACACTCTATCCACTGAGCCAAACGGTTTTGGCTAGTTTACCAAATTCTTGAAGATTAATTTATACTTGGTTTGGGCGGTACTTTCCCTCCCTGTTATAACTGAAGAATATACAGAATCACATCTATAAACTGACAAAATTTATACTCTTACAAAACTTTGAGCAAACTCCATAGTGAATAATTTAGTTTTATTAAATCACTAGAGGCCTGGTGCATGAAATTCATGCACTGACGGGGGGCGGAGGGGAGGGTCCCTCTGCCCGGCCTGTGCCTTCTCACAGTCCGGGATCCCCGCGATTGATCATCCCAAAGAGGTAGGCCCTTCCCACTGGCAGGAGCTCCATATGAGTCACCCCTGAAGAGGGGAGTCCCACACATCCACTGTAGTGCCACTGTGGGGTAGCCTGGGCCTCCCTCTTCAGGATGATTGTGGAACCCCCCAATTAACTGATTGCCCCACTGGCCCAGCCGATGGCCTGGGCCTCCCTCTGCAGGGTGATCATGGGGCACCTGCCTTTGGCTGGCCTGGCACCAGTGGGTGTCATAGAGTGATGGTCCAAAAGGTCGTCCAGAAGGCCATCGGGCCATCCAGGCTAATTAGCATATTACGCTTTTCTTATTATAGATTAGAAATGGACTATGTATAGACCCACGGATCATAGAACAATGGTGTTTGTAGATTACACAGAAAAGACTGCTTTAAAAAGGAAAAAAATAGAATTTTAAATTTTGAAATTTAAACAATTCACAGATGAAGAAACAGTCATCTCTAGAGTATATTGCTTTAGAACTACAGCTTAAGCTTTCTAAATTTAAAAGTCATTTATCTAATTGGAGCTTATTTTGGAGAAAAATTAAAAGTCAAGGTATTAGTAAGCTTGTCTTCACTAACCTGTAACTTTGGTTCCAATGACCAGGGGCAGAGGAATCTCATCTGGGAGATCTTTGAACTGTGAAAGATCCGCCACTTTCCTTTGCTGCAAGAGCCGGATTTTCTGCCGTTTCTGTTTTAATGCTGATCTTTCTTCCTCAAAAAATGCAGAAGAACATCTAGAATAAATTATAAAAATAACAAAATAACTACCCTACACAAAGCTTCAAACCAGGCCATCCATCTCAATGTTCTGTCTCACTCTCATTCTTGAGTCCTGTATTTAAAATGGGTTCATAGAAGTAATAATTTCTTTTCAAACATCTTATTAAAAACTCAAAGATATATAAATAACTCTAGATTATTCCTTCCTACAAGCAGAAGAATGTGTTCACATCCTCTGACAAAACTGTAGCTGCATCCCAGGTCTTCTCTTAAGGAAAAAGTTCCATTTTAATATTCTGTCAAGAAGAGCACGACCTTTCCCCTATCACCCAGAGAGCCTACTAAAACAGGAATTAAAAATTAGACGTGCCCGTGTAAACATTTACTCATTCTTCCCGCCTTGAAGTATGAATACTAAATTTACTCTTGTCTTAGGGCCTGTCTTACGTATATTTTCAAATTCTGAGAAGAACCAAAGGCATTTAAACATAGATTTCATGCCACAAGATATACATCCATAAGCCATCATCAGTGGAGATAATAAAGTATGAAGGCAGTGGTTACCATTCAGCTTCCTTGTGCCACTTTACCATCCTTATTGTGCATCCTGCTACCTCCTCCTACTTCCATCCCCCCTTCCCAGGCGATCACTGAGTGCTTTCCTCATTATCATTTCTATCTTCTAAAGTCTTACATAAATGGAATCATCTAGTATGTACTCTTTTGTCAGACTCGTTTCACTTAGCATAGTTATTCTAAGATCCATCCATGTTAGGGGTGTCGAACTCAATCAGAGAAGGGGCCAAAATCTAAAATCCAGCCTAAATCGCGGGCCGAATGGTTTACTGAACAGTCATAAACTGACAATGTCATAAACTGACAGCGGAGTGCAGTGATGACAGCGCGGTGCGGGCCACATTGCAAGGCCTGGCGGGCTGGATTTGGCCCGCGGGCCTTGTGTTTGACACATGTGATCCATGTTGTCATGTATCAGTGGTTCCTTCCTTTTTACTGGAAAACAGTGCTCTATTCTATGGAGGCATCACATTTTGTTTATCTGCTCTCCTGTTGGTGCATGTGTGGGTTGTTTCCAATTTAGAGCTATCACAACAAAGCTGATACAAACATTTGTGTATAGGTTTTTGTATATTAACATATACTTTCATTTCTCTTATGTGAATACGCAGGAGTGAAATGGTTGGGTTACATGGCCAGTGTGTGTTCAAACTTTTAAGAAGACAAGTATCACCGAAGAAGAAATACAGATGGCAAACGAACATACGAAAAGACGCCATCAGAGAAACGCAAAGGAAAGGAGATGCCACTACACAGCTATTAGGGTGCCAAGCCCACACACTGACACCAGTGCCGGCAGCTATGGAGCAGCACGACTCTCCTTCACTGCTGGCGGGAAAGCAAAACGGTGCAGCCACTTTGGGAGACAATTCATTTGTTTCTTATAAGACTAAACATACTCTTGCCATGTGATCCAGCAACCACAGTCCCTGGTATTTACACACACGAGCTGAAAACTTAGGTCCTCACTGAAATCCGCACATGGATGGTTATAGCAGCTTTTTTCCTAACCATCAAAACTTGGGGCAATGAGGTGTCCTTCAGTAGCAAATGGTATACACCTAGAGAAGTATTGTTCACGGCCAAAAAGAATGTGCTACCAAGCCATGAGTTACCAAGTGAAAGAAGCCAGTCTGAAAGGCTACATAGTCTATGATGCCCATACATGACATTCTGAAAATGCAGATCGAGGGCAGTGATAAGAAGGTCAGTGCTGCCAGGATTGGATGGGGGAGGGAGGGACGGACAGGTGCAGCAGTGACTCACTCTGTATGCTGCTAATGGTGGGTATATGTCCTTACATATTCCTCAAAGCCCACAGGACGTACACCCTAATGCAAACTACGGACTATGGATGGTTATAATGTGTTGATGTAGGTTCACCAATTGTCATACATGTGCCCGTGTTGCAGGACGTTGATCACTGTGAAGGCTATGCCTGTGCGGAGACAGGGGGTTATGGGAAATCTCTACACCTTCCTCTCAATTTTGTTGTAAACCTAAATCAATGCAGTAATGACACTCCCAACATAGTGATTTTACTTTCAACAAAACATTATTACCTCCGTGGTTTTCCCATTAGCCGTCTGATTTTTCCCCATTCCACTCTTGTTAACTTTCTTGTTTTCAAATTAGGAAAAGATTCCTTTAGACATACACAGAAATCATTATCACCTTCAAAGAGCGGTCTACAAAATAGAAATGGTATTTTAATGGTTAATACACAATGGGTTACTTAAGAGACAAAAATTTAAATATGCATTTCAATTTTCAACATCAAACTAATCACAAAATGCAAATTTTTACACAAAATATATACACATCAGATACACAGTCAAAGGGCTAAAATTACATTAAATTCTTGACTTTTGTGGAACAAACAATGTGTAAGAGGCCTAGGAGACACTGATGTTGTCCAATGTCCTACAGGAGCATACCCTCGGGGCTACCCTGGATCTGGCATTGCGCCTGGCGAGGCTAAGCAACATTAGCTACAAAGTGTCTGTCCAAAAAGTGTCACCATCATCAAGGAGTCCTCTTTGAGAATAAATCCGTTTTAGAAAACTGGAGCACTCCAGAAAGTTAGAATGGAATTCAAGGACTCATCACACTCCGACACCGTGAGAGCCTGCTTATATACCTATGGAAAATCCGTGGACAAAAATAATTCTATTTGTGGGTTTGGGCAATCAAGAACCAGCAATGGTATGCGAAGATCTTGGGCCCTGGCCGGTGTGGCTCAGACTGGGCAGATGCCTGGGTTTGTGAGCCTGATTCCCAGTAGGTGGCATGCAGGAGCAGCTAACTGATGATTCTCCTCACATCAATGTTTCTTTTTCTCTCACCCTCTTCCTTCCTCTCTAACAGTCAATAAAAAAATATTTTTTTAAAAAAAGTCTTGGGCTTAAATATGAACATTCATGAGATTCACCGGATGCAGAGCAGGCACCTGGCATGGGAAGCAGAAGTAAAGATAAGTAGCCAGCAAAGCACCACCAGGAACCGGCAGGGAATACAATGTGATGGATGAGAAATCATCAGTAAATACTGTTACTGAATAGATTTCACCCAAATTTCTTAATGTTTTATTTAAACATTTATGTGTCACTGAAGTGCATACGTACTGCCAAATAAGAAAGACTGTATGTCTAAAAATCTTACTGAATCAACTATTTCTCTACTATTATACTAGCACTTAAAATTTGAGAGTTTAGCCGGGACCGGTTTGGCTCAGTGGATAGAGCTTCGGCCTGCGGACTGAAAGGTCCCGGGTTCGATTCCGAGCAAGGGCATGTACCTTGGTTGCGGGCACATCCCCAGTAGGGGGCGTGCAAGAGGCAGCTGATCGATGGTTCTCTCTCATCGATGTCTCTAACTCTCTATCCCTCTCTCTTCCTCTCTGTGAAAAATCAATAAAATATATTTAAAAAATAAAATAAAATAAAATAAAATTTGAGAGTTTATAAAACAAGTCCCATTCATTGCAAATAATGGTTCTTTTTATCAGTCTTTATGAATTATAATATAAAAATTATACTTTCATTTTATTTTACACTAAAATGTATAACTTCTTTCTCAAAAGGGGATAAAAACTATGAGAAATGGAAACAAATCAAACCAGAATAAAGAATAGAAAAAGAAATTTAGGACAAAATAGGATCAAAATGGACCTACAGGAAAGGTTATAGCTTATAACGTTTGAAAAACTTAAATTTTTGGTTCCAGTAATATTCATAATCTAATTCATGATACTCACTTATCTATATTTGAGTAGAACCACTCGTATATGCACCATTTGTGGGCTTTGGGAAGCTTGAGTAGGTTACGTAATCGAAAACCAATCTTTTGTGAGGCTTTCTTATCTGGTGTTGACATTGTTGCTGTAAATTTCTATACAATAAAAAAACAGAGATCAATTACATTTCCATTAAGTAAAATGAGCATCTATAACATTGAATACATTTGTAAAAAGGTAGCTTGTAGGTAAGTACTCAAAAAGACTCAACAATATGCAACATGAAATTATTGTTATTATTTAATAAGCATTCTAATTAATTCTAACAAGGTTAATTAAAGCCTCTGGTTTCATAACATTCTGACAAAGAAGGTGAACTGTGTGTCCCCAACATGTTTGCACTGCAGGACAATTTCAATAAGGCAGCAGGAAAAAGACGCTTGTGAGAAACAGTCCTAGAGTCTCGGGCCAGAAAAGCCCAGTAAGAGAACTTCGTCACTCTTGAGAGTCAGAGAGAAAACATACAAGCAAGCGCGAGGCCCAGATGATTTCCAGTGAATTCTTATTAAACCAGGGCTCCAATGCTATTAAATTGTTTCAAATCACTGAAGAAGAAAAAAAATAAAGACAAGGTACATAGATAATGAAATCTGCCCACGTATAATAAAAGTAAACCTCAGAAAACATCACTTCTTTCTGTGAAATTTAAAAACACTTGGAAAGCCGAAACCAGTTTGGCTCAATGGATAGAGCGTCGGCCTGCGGAATGAAAGGTCCCAGGTTCAATTCCGGTCAAGGGCATGTACCTTGGTTGCAGGCACATCCCCAGTAGGGGGTATGCAGGAGGCAGGTAATCGATGTTTCTCTCTCATCGATGTTTCTAACTCTCTATCCCTCTCCCTTCCTCTCTGGGGGAAAAAAAAAAAAAAAAATATATATATATATATATATATATATATATATATATATATATATATATATTAAAAAACAAAAAATGGGCACAGGCCCTAACAGGTTTGGCTCAGTGGATAAAGTATCGGCCTGCAGACTCAAGAGTCTCAGATTTGATTCCAGGCAAGGGTATGTACCTTGGTTGTGGGCATATACCCAGTAGGGAGTGTGCAGGAGGCAGCTGATCAATGTTTCTCTCTCATCAATGTTTCTAGCTCTCTATCCCTTCCCCTTCCTCACTGTAAAAATCAATAATATACATATATATATATATATATATATTTTTTTTTTTTTTTTTTTTTTTTTTTTTTAAATGAGCACAGGATTACATAGACATTTTTCCAAAGACATACGGATGGCTGACAGGTACCCAAAAAGATGCTCCAAATCACTAACCACCCAGGAAATACAAACCAAAGCACAATGAGCCCAGTTGGTTTGGCTCAGTGGATAGAGCATCGGCCTTTGGACTTAAGGGTCCTGGGTTCAAGTCCAGTCAAGGGCACATGCCCAGGTTGCAGGCTCTAGCCCTGGTAGGGGAGGCAGCCAATGGATGATTCTCTTTCATAATTGATGTTTCTATCTCTCTCTCCCTTCCTCTCTGAAATCAATAAAAATATATATGTAAAATAAAGCACAGTGAAATCTCACCTTACACCTGTTAGAACAGTTATTGTTAAAGAAATAACAAGCGTCGGTGAGGATATGGAGAAAAGGGAGCCATTGTGCACCATTGGTGGGAATGTACATTGGTGCAGCCACTATGGAAAACAACATGGAGGTTCCTCAAATAATAACCAAATGACCGTATGATCTAGCAATTCCATTGCTGGCCATTTATCAGACGAAAAGATATATACCCCCTTTTTATTAACCAATGTGACCCCAATAAATTTAATAATAAAAAGAAAAGATATACCCCTCTGTTCACTGTAGTATTATTTACAATAGCCAAGACAAGGAAGCAACCAACCTAAGTGCCCATCAAGGGATAAAAGAATAAAGAGCCGCCGAAAGCGGATTGGCTCAGTGGATAGAGCATCAGCCTGCGGACTGAAAGGTCCTGGGTTCGATTCCGGTCAAGGGCATGTACCTTGGTTGCGGGCACATCCCCAGTAGGGGGTATGCAAGAGGCAGCTGATCGGTGAGATGTTTCTAACTCTCTCATCCCTCTCTCTTCCTCTCTGTAAAAAATCAATAAAATGTATTTTTTAAAATATTTTTAAAAATAAAGAAAATGTGATCCACAGATACACACACACTCACACACACGAATATTATTCAGCTAAAAAAAGAACTCTTGCTATTTGTGGCAACATGGATGGACTTTGAGAGTATTATGTTAAGTGAAATATATTAGACAGAGAAAGACAGATACCATATGATCTCACTTATATGTATAATCTAAACCAAACAAACTAAAACAAGTCCAAATTCATAGATACAGAGAACAGATTGGTTGCCACAGATAGGAGATGGGAAATGGGCCAAATAGGTCAAAGGCAGAAACTTCCAGTTACAAAATTAGGTACTAGTCATAGGGATGGGACACAAAGTATACGGGCTATAGTTAATACAGTATTGTATGTTTAAAGGTTGCTAAGAGATTTTAAAAGGTCTCATAATAAGAAAAAATATTTGTTACTGTGGTGACAAATGTTAACCACTTATTATGGCAATGATTTTGCAATATATACAAATATCAATCATTATATTGTACACCTGAAAGTAATATAATTATTTGTCATTATATCTCAATTTTTAAAAAGCTTAAAATAAACACCATCAGAACATCAAAAGAATACAGCACAACCAACTGAAATTTATGTCAAAAATGCAAAAATTATAAACAAACACACAAAACAAAATGCAAGGAGAGTCCAGTATTAAGAAACTGTTAATATAACTTGCCATTGTTTATAAATCAAAACAATAAAACTCTTACAATCACCTTCACTGATGCTAAAGACATTGACAAAATTCAATATGCATTAAAATAATTCTCAATAGAACAGAAATAGAGGAAACCACTGAAAAAATACAGTAGGCTAAAAGTTAAATGATACACCTAAAGTAATGCTTGGAGGAAAATCTACAGGGTAAATGCCTATATTAGCAAAGAAGAAAGATCTCAAATATACAACCTACCTTTCCACAAAGAAACTAGAAAAGAACAAATAATACCCAAAGCAAACAGAAGAAAAAAATGATCAAGATTAGAACAGAAATAAATGAAATAAAAAATAGAAAAAAATGTTGATGAAACCAAAAGTTCTTTGAAAAGATCAACAAAATTGACAAGCCTTATCCTGGCTAGGTAGCTCAGCTGGTTAGAGCATTCTCCTACACCGAGGTTGAGCGTTTGATCCCCAGCCAGGGCACATACAAGATGCAACCAATGAATGCATCAATAAGTGGAACAACAAATCCATGTTTCTCTCTCTCAAATCAATAACATAATGACTGACAGCCCCGGCCAGTGTGGCCTGGTTGGTTGGAGCATTGTCCCATGCACCAAAGGGTCAAAGGTTCCATTCCCAGTCAGGTATGCACTGATGTTTCCCTTTCTCTCTTTCTCTCTCTGTTTCTCTCCCTCCCTCTTTCCCATTCTCTCTTGAAATCAATGAAAGCATATCCTCAGGTGAGAATTAAAGAAAAAATTGACAAACCTTTACCTAGACTGACCAAGAAAATAAAAACAACAGATACTTTAACCTATACAACACATTTCTCTCCATTCCAATACAAAGGTCAGTATTCAATGTTTAAATATTAAAAGCATTGTCATTAAAGTGAGAAATATGTCAAAGATGTTAACTGTCACCATTTTTTAACTTTGTTTTGATGGAATTAGCCAATTAGATAAGAAAACTGTAAAGAGAAGACAAAACTACCATTATTTGTAGATAATCTGACTAACCCAAAAAACTCAAGAAAATCAACTGTAACTGTTAAAACTAATAAGATAATTGCCAAAACCGGTTTGGCTCAGTGGATAGAGCGTTAGCCTGTGGACTGAAAGGTCCTGGGTTTGATTCCGGTCAAGGGTATGTAACTTGGTTGCAGGCACATCCCCAGTAGGGGGTGTGCAAGAGGCAGCTGATTGATGATTCTCATCGATGTTTCTAATTCTATATCCCTTTCTCTTCCTCTCTATAAAAAATCAATAAAATATATTTTAAAATAATAAGATAATTTAATAATGTGGATGAATACAAGTTGATATAAAAATAACTTTAAAAAGTCACTATCTTTTTCTGACAATAATTTATAGTAAATTGGTTATTATTTATGCTTAACAACTCCCAACATAGAGAGAGAGATAGAAACAAGGGATCTTTAATATAGTTTTACTATATCCAACAAGCCATTTAAAAATCTGGGTCAGCCGAAACCGGTTTTGCTCAGTGGATAGAGCGTTAGCCTGTGGACTGAAAGATCCCAGGTTCGATTCCAGTCAAGGGCATGTACCTTGGTTGTGGGGACATCCCCAGTAGGGGGTGTGCAAGAGGCAGCTGATTGATGACTCTTTCTCATCGATGTTTCTAACTCTCTCTCTCTCCCTTCCTCTCTGTAAGAAGTCAATAAAAATATATTTTTTTTAAAAATCGAGGTCAGTAACTCAAAGAAAAGAAAAAAACAGAAATTGGAGAGAATTCTAATTAGTTTGTAAGAATTTTGTATATATTAAGAATATTAGCCTTTGGGCTGTTTATATTGGCTGTACTTTGCTTCAGAGTTTGTAGGATTACTTTTTTCTAGTTTTTTCACTTTGTTTCTGTATTTTTCACCATGCAAGATTAAATAAAACTTTTGAGAGTCAAATATAACTATCTTTCCTTTTTATGATTTACTGAGTTCAATGAGGATTATCAACAACAATAAACACACACACACACACACACACACAGAATATAAGAACTTAGAGGAGAATAAGGGGACAAGTCCTGTCACGTAAATAACTTGGAAGAACTGGGCATGTTAGGGCTAGAAACGACAACTTGGAGCCTCCTGCTCGGAGGCACGAAGGACTCCTCAGGCAGCCCGGGAAGGAACAGCGTGTCTGCGGAGGGAGGCAGTGGCTGAGCTGAGCAGGATGGCTTTATAGTCGCAAAGACTGAATGCTTGGAAAGTTTCCTAAGGAACAGCTACAGGAAAAACAGAAGTTTTAAAACAACCCACATTTAGAGAGTTGTTACTCAAATTATCCTAATAACACACCTCTCCTAAAGTTAATACAAGGAAAAGTTATTTAACACATCTTATATTCATTCAACCTTGTATCTAACACCTACTAGGTCAAACTATGCACATTTTGTATTGTTTCAGTTTTTTAAAATATATTTTATTGATTTTGTATAGAGAGGAAGGGAGAGAGATAGAGAGCCAGAAACATCGATGAGAAAGAGTCATCGATCAGCTGCCTCTTGCACACCCCCCACTGGGGATATGCCCGCAACCAAGGTACATGCCCTTGACCGGAATCGAACCCGGGACCCTTCAGTCCCCAAGCCGACGCTCTATCCATTGAGCCAAACCGGTCCCGGCTGTTTCAGTTTTTTAAACTGAATTTTAAATGCTTATGTACATTTGTTATTGCCATTAAACATTTTTCAAAATACCTTCTTGTTCACTTCACAGAACATAAACATTTTCACTATGTGAGATTATCATACAGGCCTGGAAGACGGTTTGTGTGTTTGGTAGGGCGTGTTGCTGTTCGCTCCTTTAATTCCTTTGACACCCAATCCCTGGTGAGAAAAATCACCTCTACTCTGACCCACCACTGGAGTCTTTAACACTTCGGGGGGAAATGAGCCCTGGCCCGTGCTGTTCGTTCAGGGGTTCGATTCCCAGTCACGGGCACCTGACTGGGTGGCAGGTTTGATACCCACCCAGCAGGGGCTCGTGCAGGAGGCCACCGATTAATAAGTCTCTCTCACATTGATGTCCCTCCTCTCTCTCTCTCTCTCTCTCTCTCTCTCTCTCTCCCTCCCTCCCTCCCTCCCTCCCTCCCTTTCTCCTTCCCTCCCTCCTCTCATTTTCCCTCCCTCCATCCCTCCTCTCATTTTCCTTCTCTCCATCCCTTCCACTCTATCTAAAATCAGTGGCAAAATATCCTTGATGAGGATTAAGGATTAACAAAACAAACAAACAAAATGCCAGGAAAGTAGAAATTTGAGAGGGGGGGAAATCATATTATTCTATTTTTTTTAAATGTATTTTTATTGATTTCAGAGAGGAAGGGAGAGGGAGAGAGAGATAGAAACATAAATGATGAGAGAGAATCATTGATTGGCTGCCTCCTGCATGCCCCCTATTGGGGATCAAGCCCACAACTGGACATGTGCTCCTGACTGGAATCCATCCTGGGACCCTTCAGTCCATAGACTGACACTCTATCCACTGAGACAAACCTGATTGGGCCACATTATTCTTTTTTTTCTTTTTTTTTTTTTTAATATATTTTATTGATTTTTTACAAAGAGGAAGGGAGAGGGATAGAGAGTTAGAAACATGATGAGAGAGAATCATTGATCAGCTGCCTCTTGCACAGCCCCTACTGGGGATGTACCCGCAACCAAGGTACATGCCCTTGACCGGAATCGAACCTGAGACCTTTCAGTCCGCAGGCCGATGCTCTATCCACTGAGCCAAACCAGTTCGGCTCCACCATGACTTTTTAAAAGATGCCAGCCCTTGCCAGTCTGGCTCAGTGGATAAAGCATCGGCCTGTGGACTGAAAGGTCCCAGGTTTGATTCCAGTCAAGGGCACATGCCCAGGTTGTGGGCTGGCTCCTCAGTGGGGAGGGAAGGGGGCCTGGAGGAGGCAGCTGATCAATGATTTTCTCTCATTATTGATGTTTCTATCTCTCCCTCTATCTTCCTCTCTGAAACCAATAATATTTAAAAAATAATAATTTTAAAAATACAAATAAAAAATGCCAAAAGTGAAAAGGAGATTATTTCATAAAATATATGTTCCTCTTTTGGATAAAGGAAGTCTTCAACATGCTTCCCTCAGTGATTCTCTCTCATCTCCATGCCAAATTCCAAACTGATTCCATATTGCCAAAACCATTTGCTTAATGTTCACTATCTCCATTCTTATAAGAAAGTGTGTATTTGGCCGAAACCGGTTTGGCTCAGTGAATAGAGCATCGGTCTGTGGACTGAAAGGTCCCAGGTTCGATTCCGGTCAAGGGCATGTATATTGGTTGCAGGCACATCCTCAGTAGGGGGTGTGCAGGAGGCAGCTGATTGATGATTCTCTCTCATCATGTTTCTAACTCTCTATCCCTCTCCCTTCCTCTCTGTAAAAAATCAATAAAAATATATATATTTTTTTAAAAGTGTGTATTTGTAAGACTGAGGACTGGCTTTCTAGTCTGGTTTCAAAATAATGGTATTTTCTAGGTAACTACAATAGAAAAGAACTTGTTACTCAAAATGTAACTATAAATATAAACTTATTGCTCTAAGCAATTGCTCACTTCCCATCACATGAAACAAAATGTCAGCACACTCATACCTGTGGCACCATGGCAACCCGCTGGTTTCTTTTGGGTGATCTTGTATTTATTTGTCTGTCATCTTCATCAGAGAAGAATCGACTTCGTTTTGAATTTCTGAAAGGCTATGATATAAATTATTTTATTTCATGAAAAGAATGAACACATCCCATTTTTTCCAAAATATAATTCTATATTGGAAAGTACAGATAACTCTAGATTAGGGGTGTCGAACTCAATCAGAGAAGGGGCCAAAATCTAAAATCCAGCCTAAATCGCGGGCCGAATGGTTTACTGAACAGTCATAAACTGACAATGTCATAAACTGACAGCGGAGTGCAGTGATGACAGCACGGTGCGGGCCACATTGCAAGGCCTGGTGGGCTGGATTTGGCCCGCGGGCCTTGTGTTTGACACATGTGCTCTAGATTATCAGCAAGCAGTACAGAAGGATAAAGTATAGGTAATACAAAGTACAAATGATCTCAGATTTAGAAAATAGGAAGATACATATTTATGCAAAATGTTTACAAATAAAACACCTAACTGATGATGAAACTAGAACCAAATCTCATTAGCACACTAGCAGCTCTGAGTGAAGACCGGAAGGTAAATTCTGGAAATTCCAGTTCTTATTCTGCTGGTGTCTGGGTTAACGCCGGCCAGGTGTATCACTCACGTCTGCTGCACAGGCTGGGCTAGGCAGTCACAAAGCCGCTCTAGAGGGTAAACCTAAATGTATATAATAGACTAGATCTGAGGTCAAAAATTGTTAACTGAATTTCCATCTATAGATAAAAATATGAGATACCTATAACAGATACCTGATAAATGCCTGTAGAACTAAAAAAATAACCTTAAGTGCCAGAAATACATCATATACTTCAGGGTGTATAATATGAAAATTTTTACAGTCTATTCTAGGTTCAGAGGTCTCATTAAAAGAACAGAAATAATGTCCCATAGTACCTGCATCCTTTTTCAAATCCTTCTTCCACTATTCAAGACAGCTTCATGCCTATTTAGAAGGGAGGGAGGTACAGAGAGCTAGCACATATGGGCAGCTCCCAATCGGGTCAAGGTTAGAGGTTAGGATCTCAAAATTAAATCCACTGAGAGTCTCAAGACTCCATAGCCCTGACCGGAAGCCCTTCTCCCCTGCTTCCTCCCAAGAGGAGGAGAATGATGGTGACAGAACTGACGGGAGTGTACAAAGTCCTGCACATCCACTGCGGTCACCTGTCCAGGTGTGACCACTACTGTGCATCCCAGCTCCAGGCTTGTTTCAGGACTGACCCCTAAAGCCACCTCCTGGGCAGGAGAGGAGCAAAGGTCCCCCAAATCATGAGTCACCCCTAAAAGCAATTACCCTTGACCTACAGAAGACGTTAATGTTTTACCATGTATTTATATATCTTTGTGTAGGGACCAGAGCCATGCAAATTTTACTAATAAAAGCACGAGTTTGGGTTGTTGGAGTTTTTTTGTTTTTATTTATTTAAAAAAAGACTACAATTACTTAACAAACGCTTAATAATGACCAGATTATCACAGACTATAAATTATTCACTTATATATGATCATATACTGCTCAATGGCACTTAAAGACTCAAATGCTTGCCCTGGAGGGGTAGTTCAGTTGGTTAGGGCACATACAAGAAGCAACTAATGAATGCATAAATTAGTAGAACAACAAATTGATGTTTCTCTCTTTCTCAAATCAATAAATTAAAAAAAAAAACAAAAAAAAACACACACCTCAAATGCTTAGAGGTGGGGGAAAACCTTGGAAAAGTTTTACTGTGCTATAAGAACTTGCACATGACAATAATACAAACAATTTAGCTATCATATTCTAAAAATTCCTTACCATTTCCACAGCAGAGCCTGAATTCCTGCCTTTCCAAACAGGTGTTTTTTGTAAAGAACTGAACTTTTCATTCCATGTGTTAGATAAGCTTCCCTCTGTAATAAATAATTATTACTAATAAAATTTAAGTTTAAGTCAAAGGATTTCATTCTTTGAACATTGCCTTTTTAAAAGCAATATAACTGAAATATTTACCAAGATGAAAAAAAATACACTGACCATAACTTCAGTTTATTACAAATGAAAGGTCTCGTCTGTGTTTTTGTTGTTGTTGTTTGTCAAACTCTAAGTAACTTGCAAGGCAATGCATCTTGAAAATATTAAATTTTCTTATTAAAATATGTGTGGCTTCTTTCTTCTTGGTTTTTAGTGATTCCTCTATTCTAATTTTCCAAGAACTAACTCATAAATACAATCTAATCGAAAGCAGGCAAAGGAAGAAACTTATTCCAACCTTGAATTTAGGCATATTTCTAAGTGTTTTCTACTTCAATATATGAACCCTTGATATTCGAAATTGGAAATGTGTGCTGCTTCTGTTCTCCTTAATTCTAAGAAGTGTCTTGAGTTGTATGCGACCAGAGATTCAATCAAGTGGCTGACTAGACACATTATGAAAAGAAGGTTGAGTTTAATTTTATAAAAAGGCTATCTTTATACAGAGAGAAACACAGAACCGTGGATGGATATACCAAATGCAGTTAGCTTCATTTCCTTCTAGCTGCTCATCAGCATTTTCTAAGTTTTTCCTATAAGAAACTTTATCGTGTGTGTGTGTGTGTGTGTGTATGGATACATGTATTTTTAAAAGAAAAGTGATTTTAATATTGAGGAAGAATATGAAATATGCCAAAACTGGTTTGGCTCAATGAATAGAGCATCGGCCTGCGGACTGAAAGGTCCCGGGTTCCATTCCGGTCAAGGGCATGTACCTTGGTTACAGGCACATCCCAGTATGGGGTGTGCAAGAGGCAGCTGATCGATGATTCTCTCTCATCGATGTTTCTAACTCTCTATCCCTCTCTCTTCCTCTCTGTAAAAAATCAATAAAATATATTTTTTTAAAAAGATATGTTTAAAAAAAAAAGAATATGAAATACTTTTATCAAGTACTAAGTATTTCATAATAATGAAATACTTTTTTAATAAGTACAAAAGAAGGATGGGGTTGATCTTGGTAGGCAAATAAATTAGGGTAACTCTGGAAGATCAGTGTTCTGAAGCCAGATTTAATGTGGTAAATCACCAATTCAAAGCACAACATAGTAGTTTTAAAAATTAAAAGTACTGATGAACTTTAGAATATCTAGCTTAGTTACAAATGTACTTACCTAGTAGAATCTTGCTCAAAAGGTAAAATTTAAAAATAAGCTATATTAAGAGGGTTGTCTAATGTACTACTTACAGAAAGAAATAGCAAGACCAAGGAACATTATCTTTTTTTCTCAGAAAAGGAAATTATTTATTGTCTTTTTATTTTTAAGAGATTTGCATTATTACTTAAAGGCAAGATTCTTAAAAATAAGCTATTATGCGAAAATACAGCTTAGCATAATTGTTTAATGAATGTTTAAAAAATAAATGTTTTAAATCTAATAATAAAGTTCTTTAGTCAATAATTCTAGGGAGAAAAAATTCTTAGTAATTTCTAACATCCAACGACCAATTTGTAACGGCACATGAATGTAAACTGTCATCAGTGAAAACCAGTATTGAAAAGCTATAATGAATCATAACTCAGAATAGAGAAACACTAATCCACATTCATTCAATGAATTAAGTCTCTAGCCTTATGCCTTACCTACAGAATCATGGTGGGACCCTTACCTTTTAAACTGACAAGGGCTTTTGCTGAAGAGCCTGCAATTAAAACAAATCACTATTATTTCATAATCAAAGTGAGAGAAAAAGAACTTGATTTAGTTTTAGTGAGGTTGAGTTTGAAGTGATGATGGGTGTGCAATTAGAAATAACGAGTAGACAAGTCAAGCTACAGACCTGACCTCAGAAGGTAAGGAGAACTGGAGAGAGACATCTGGGAGGATTACTGTGAGAGTGGAGACCTTTCCCAGGGGAAATGTAGAAAGAGGGAACGAGGACGACTTAAGGACAGACACATGCTGCATCTTCACCTAGAAGTGTGCTGGTGTTGGAGAAGGAAGAGAAGGGAGCCACATTCACTGAGGCAAAGATCAGAGGGCAGCACAGCGGAAACCGGAAGGACCCGGCACTGTGGCAGCAGGCAGCGGCCCTTGGACGTGCAGAAGGCGGGGATGTCCACGCTTCCAGATCCAGGCTGCAGAAGGGGCTCAGGAAAGGCAGGGGGACCAGCATGGAGTTGGAGGGTTCACGTTAGTGCGTATTAGAACACAGAGAATCTGAGAGATGAGAAAGGTCGCTAGGGGATTCTGGTGCGGTAACCACAGGCTCTCTGAGTAGCATGAGCTGCTGGTGTGAATCAGGATAGGATCTTATGGAAAAGGGAGAGCACTAAGCTGAAAGTCTGTGAACTGCATATGTGAGCTGCAAAGAGTCTAAGCCTTCTGAAAAATAATAAAGGGTGATCTCTGTCTCTGATGTGTGGCAGCAAACAAACCAACAAACTCAGGCAGGCACAGAGAAGAGACTGATGGCTGCAGGGAGGGGGAAACAGGTTATAAGACAAATGCATCCTGGGATGTGATGTGCAGCGTGGTGACACAGTGAACAATACCATGTTCTATAGCTGAAAGAGGCTAGAACAGATCTTAAAAGTTCTCATCACAAGGAAGAAACTTGTAACAATGGGTAGAAATGGGTGTTAGCAAGACTTACTGTGGTAATAATTTTTGCTCCATATATCCTCCTATATAATAAAGAGGTAATATGCAAATTGACCCTCACACCCTCACAAGATGGCTATCTACGACCAGGCCAGCAGGGGGTTAGTGAGGGATGACCAAACAACTGAACAAAAGGCTGCATGGGGCGACCAGGCCGGCAGGGAGGGCCGTGAGGGGCAATTAGGCCTGCGGGGGGAGAGGAGGGACAGTTGCGGGCGACCAGGCTGGCAGGGAGGACAGTTGGGGGCAATTAGGCTGGCAGAGGGGGGCAGTTGGGGGCAACCAGCCCAGGGAGGGGGGAGCTAGGGGTAACAAGGCCAGCAGAAGGGGGTAGTTAGGGGTGACCAATCGGACAGGTGAGCAATTAGAAACCAGTGGTCCAGGATTGTGAGAGCCAGTTTAGGCCCGATCCCCAAGATCGAGCCTAAACCGGCAGTCGGACATCCCCCAAGGGGTCCCAGTTTGGAGAGGGTGCAGGCTGAGGGGATTCCCATCCACCCCATCCCACCCCCACCCCCCCGTGCATGAATTTTGTGCACCGGGCCTCTAGTATATCTATAATAATAAGAGCATAATATACTAATTCCACTGGAAGTCCTTCTGGAAGAAGTTGCCATGGCAGAGCTGAGGCCAAGACGGAGGCCAAAGCAGAGGCAGCCACTACAGCAGCAACGGGGCCAAGCCCCATGCACAAAATTTGTGCACAGGGGGGTATGGGGAAGGGAGTGTCCCTCAGCCCAACCTGCACCCTCTCCAATCTGGGTTCCCTCGAGGGATGTCCGACTGCCCATTTAGGCCCGATCACAGCAGAATTGGGCCTAAACGGGCAGTCGGACATCCCTCTCACAATCCAGGACTGCTGGCTCCCAACTGCACACCTGCCTGCCTTCCTGACTGCTCCTAATCGCTTCTGCCTGCCAGCCTGATCACCCCCTAACCATTCCCTGCCAACCTGATTGATGCCTAACTGCTCCCCTGACAGCCTATTTGCCCCGAATAGCCCTCCCCTGCAAGCCTGATCATCCCTAACTACCCTCCCCTGCAGGCCTGGTCCCCCCCAACTGCCCTCCCCTGCTGGCCATCTTATGGTGGCCATCCTGTGTCCACATGGGGGCAGTCATCTTTGACCACATGGGGGCAGCCATCTTGTGTGTTGGAATAACAGTCAACTTGCATATCATTCTTTTATTAGATAGAATAAAGGCCTGGTGCATGGGTGGGGGCCAGCTGGTTTGCCCTGAAGGGTATCCCAGATCAAGGTGGGGATTCTCTTGGGGCATGAGATGGCCTGTGGTGTTTTGCAGGCTGGCCACGCCCCCCAGCGACCAAGTGGAGGCCCTGGTATCTGGGATTTATTTATCTTCTATAATTGAAATTTTGTAGCCTTGAGTGGAGCCAAGTCTCCTGCTCTCTCCATGGCTGCAGACATTTTTGTTGGGATTTATTTATCTTCTATCATTGAAACTTTGTAGCACTGAGTGGAGACTTGGGCAGGCAAGGGCAGGCAGAAAGCTTGGCTTCCTCCATTGTCGGGGAAACCCAAGCCTCCCTCCTGCTCTCCATGGCTGCAGCCATCTTGGTTGGGTTTATTTGCATATTTGCTCCTGATTGGCTGGTGGGTATGACTTGTGAGTATAGTGGAGGTTACTCTTTTATTAGATAAGGGGTGTCTGTGTGTGTATGTGTGTGTGTGTAAGTCATTATGTTGTACACCTAAAACCAATGTTATGTCAATTATATCTCAATTTTATTTATTTATTTCTTAAAATATATTTTATTGATTTTTTTACAGAGAGGAAGAGAGGGATAGTTAGAATCATCAATGAGAAAGAATCATTGATAAACTACCTCTTGCACACCCCCCACCAGGATGTGCCCACAACCAAGGTACATGCCCTTGACTGGAATCGAACCTGGGACCTTTCAGTCCGCAGGCCGACGCTCTATCCACTGAGCCAAACCAGTTTCAGCTATATCTCAATTTTAAAAAGAAAAATTTTTTTAAATATATTTTATTGATATTTTACAGAGAGGAAGAGAGAGGGATAGTTAGAAACATCGATCAGCTGACTCTTGCACACCCCCTACTGGGGATGTGCCAGCAACCAAGGTACATGCCCTTGACCAGAATCGAACCTGGGACCTTTCAATCCGCAGGCCGATGCTCTATCCACTGAGCCAAACTGGTTTTGGCCTAAAAAGAAATTAACAGAGGGAAAAACACCCTTTCTATGCTCCAAACCAGAAGTTATTCATAGAATTATACACTGACTGGCCAGATTATTATGATCTCTGAATGCATAATACTCTGGCCATTCAGTGTATATCCTATATAATAAAAGGCTAATATGCAAAATGTCCCCTCAACCAGGAGTTCGACCAGCAGGCATGCTGGCCAACCATCCATGTCCCCTCCCCTTGGCTGGCTGGACCCACCCATGAACGAATTCATGCACCAGGCCTCTAAAACACACACACACACACACACACACACACACACACACACACTGAGTGACCAGATTATTTAAGTGTTCAGAGAGCATCTGGCCACTCAGTGTAGATGAATAAATCATCTTCTGTTTAGAACACCTATTATTTTTTTTACTAGTCAAATTATCCATCATTCCTAGTTTTCAACTTTATTTCATAACCAGCTACTTTCTCATCTCAGTTACTGTGGCATCCATTTAAATTTGTAAGACTACAACCTAAGTCAGACAGGAGTGAAGTCATTTGAAATGTGGTCAGTGATCTGCATTGAGAAAAGACAATTTTTTAAATGGCATGTTCAAAATGCGTGTAAACATCTTTAAGAAGCCACTACACATACAAACACTGATAAATAAAAGATAAACTCAGGGGATAAAGAAAGAACATGAACTTCAACATCAAAGCCACTGCTGCTTTCACTCCACCCTCTCGCCCAGACGTGGAGAAGGGTTAACAGGACAGCCTCCCAGCTTCTGTGGCAGTGAAGTTTAATGGCCACAGGCAGTGAAGCTGCGGGAGAAGTTGGGAGAATTGCTGTCAAGTCTTGCTAAGAAACCTCACACAACACAACAGAAACAGTGGTGGTGGGCAGGACACACCCCCTCAGCGTGGCTACCATGGGAAATGCGGTTCATTGGAGAAAAGGAGTGGTCCTGACTCATTTGGGAGTCTGTATAGACTGCCAACTGCATCCGTCCCTGCTATAGGAACATGGGACAGGACAGCATGCAAAACAGCTGGAGTCCCAGCTCTCACAGGATTTACCTTCTAGTGAGGGGAGACACACACACACCACCTGGACAGAATGCAGGACGCGACATGAACAGGGAATGCGGAGTGGCTGGGGAGGGAAGACTATTTTCCTACAAAATGCTCACGATTAGCTTCTCTAAAGTGCTATGTGAGCAGAGATCTGAAGGAGAGGTGTGAACAGCAAGGACAGCCATTCTTGCTCCATGAAGGCTGGAGCTTTGTCTCGGGGTTCTGACCTATCTCCTTTCACCTTTTAGCTTTTCTGAGAGAAAGCGTTGCAGAATAGCTGAGACTAGCTGTATTTCAATCTTGGCTCTTCCACATTCTTGCTATGTTACCTTAAGCAAGTCACTTAACCTCTCTTTGCAGCTTAACGTGAGTTAATACATGGAAAAGTGCTTAGAGAACAACGCACGTAGTACGTGGCTAATTCTTATATCACGCTGTTAGTATGACTTTTGTCAATTAAAAAAACCCACAACTATTAGGTTAAGAACATAGATTTTGCCAAAACAGGTTTGGCTCAGTGGATAGAGCATCATGATGCCTGCGACTGAAAGGTCCCAGGTTCAATTCCAGTCAAGGGCATGTACCTAAGTTGCAGGCACATCCCTGGTAGGGGGTGTGCAACAGGCAGCTAATCAATGATTCTTTCTCATTGATGTTCCTAACTCTCTATCCCTCTCTCTTCCTCTCTGTAAAAAAAAAAATCAATATATATATAAAAAAGGAAAGAACATAGATTTTACAGGCATGTGAATTTAAGTTAGAATCCTGCTCTAACTAGATATGTTCATTCATTCATTCAACAAATACTCGCTGAGTGACAGCACTATTCTAAGCGCTGGGTTCCAGGAAGGAAAAGCAACGCCTCTGCTCTCGAGAGCGTGCACACACAGAAGGCAAGCACACAGTGGGAGGAGACACACAGTAGGCCAGCACACAGGATGATAATCACACTTGGGCAGTTGTTATAAAGGAAACCAAGGAGGTGAGCTGAGTGAAGATGTGACTTTACACAGGGCAGTCAGGGAAGGTTCTCGGAGGAGGGAAATCTGAAAGGGACCAATCATACAAGAGCAGGAAGTCAAACCAGAGTCTGGTAGAACAGTAGGTAAAAATAAAATAAAACTGAAGTACAAAGTGTAGCATATTCAGGGAGGGAGGGAGGCCACCAAGCTAGAGGAGTAGCTAGCAAGGGGCATGGTATGAAAACAAGTCAGAGAAGCCAGCCAGGTGCTAGGCATGGGAATGGGATGAAGAAACACAGTAATGGTACCTTCTCTAGTGCAACTTCTAACCAGAGTTAAGCACCACACTGACAGATGGAAAGCCGCCACTGTGACAGCCCCTCTCGGCAGTGACACAGCGGTGTGAAAAGATTCGGTAAGAGGATGTTGTCTTTGTCAGGGAGGAGAGGAAAGGCGCCTGAAGATGAGAAAGAAGGGACCTAAAGGATAAGCAGTGAACCAGAAGGGACAGGAGGAGAGCATTCCGAGTGGAGGGAAGAGCAGGGAGCAGGCCCTGCCTGGTGAGTGTCGAGTGAAGAAGAGGAGAACAGAGGACCAGTGCCATCCGGTAAAGCCGGGGGCGGGTCAGGGAGGCGGTGTAGGCGGCTGGGTGGCACACACCTATTCCGCCACTCTCATGTGTGCAGGCTGAGGTGGGATGGCAGGGGGGGGGTCTGAAGATCATGAGGCTGAAGTCATTAGCGCAAGGAATAGATGCTGACGGCGAGGACTGGGGTGTGGTGAGAAGTAGGTAGAATTTTTTTAAGGCAAAAGTTACAAGACTTAGTAAAGGCTTAAACAGGGAAAGTAAAAAAGGGGGAAGTTCCAAATATAACCTCTAGGTTTCAGCTGAACGCACAGCGAAGCCATTCATTAAGACAGGAGCCACTGGAAGGGTCTCTCTCCCGGGATGGGGTTATGAGGTGGATCTCGAACCCGTGAAGTTTGAGGGGCCTCAGGCATCTAAGAGGAGATGTGAAACAGGCACGAGAGGTCAAGAACAGGAGCCGCCGCCGAGGGAAGACCTGGGCTGAAGGTAGCCTCAGTTTCCTCAAACATAACATCAAACCGGGACGAGTACTTACCGCGAGCGAATGAGGGTTAACGAGCAAACGCAGTCACCCAGCAGCTGGTCTATGGCAGCTTTTGGCCCCGAGGACGCCAGGCCAGCTACTGGCTGGTTTGTTAGCTCGTTAGCCCCCGGACTCAGACTGGCAGAGGGGCCTGTCGCCAGGCCCCGGGTCCCTTCTCAAGCTTCCGCTCCAGGTTCGCTAAGGATGCCTCTTCCCCACAGTCAGCCCCATGTAAGCGAGTGGTACCATGGCTGACGATGGCACTGAGTGCCAGCCGGGTGAGGCCTCCCTGCTCTGCACAGCTGTCGGCTGGCTGAACACGCTGTGCCACCCATGCCATCCGGATGGCACAAAGGACAGCGAGGTAGGCAGGTGGAGAGCAGAGCGCGGCTGGAGTGAACACCGCTGGGCACACACTTCGGTGACAGTGGTAAGGGGGTGGCAGTGGTCAGGGGGTGGCAGGGGTAACGGGGTGGCAGTGGTAAGGGGGTGGCAGGGGTAAGGGGGTGGCAGTGGTCAGGGGGTGGCGGTGGTCAGGTGGTGACAATGGTCAGGGGGTGGCGGCGGTCAGGGGGTGGCGGCGGTCAGGGGGTGGCAGGGGTAAGGGGGTGGCGGTGGTAAGGACCCACCGAGAACCCCTCTGAACAGAGAGGCCACAGTCACTGGGATAACGGCTCTCGTGGCGGCCACTTCTAAGAGGTGATGGAGAATCTCAGGGCCCAGATGGTGAGGACCTCGGTGACAGCCGACGGCTCAGGGCCCCTCCGCATGGCATGGGGGTCGTCCTACATCGCCGCCAACCGTGCTCGCCACCCCGGAAGCTCCGGGTGCCCACAGCTCGCCCTGCCCGCCCCTCTGAAGTCAACAGGACGGAATTATATAAAACGGAAAGGCCAGCTCCGGCCACTCCAGCCCCGTCTGAAGGGCTCCGACCTGGGACCTGGGGCAGGTGGGCGCCCATCCCCCGGGGAGCGGGCTCCGGTCCTGGGTCCCCGCCTCCCGCACAGGGGAGCCCCATGGGCACGGCCGCCCTCCCGGCCCCCTCCCCGGTGCCCTGGCCCGCAACGGGCGGCGCGGGGCCCGGCTCCGGGGGTGACACGCCGCTCCCCGCACCGCGTCCCCCGCGGCTTCGCTTGTTTACTTGCTGGGCGGGCGCGGGTCCGAGCGGGGGCGCCGCGGGGGGGGGGGGGGCCGGGCCCGCGGGTCACGTCCGTGGGGAGGCCCCGCGCCTGAGGCCCCGTCGCCGAGCAGCGGGCGGACGGGCGCGGGGAGGGCGCGGGCGGGCGGCCACCTGTGGTCCCCGAGGCCCCGCTGACACGGAAACGCTTCCCGCGGGCGGCGGGCGGGGGCCGGGCCCGGGGGCAGGTGCGGGCGCGGCGGCGCGGGCCCGGGACCCTCCGCCCGGAGTTACATAACCCGCCGCCCTCCGCGCCGCCGGCCGGGCCCCCGCCTCCGCCCGCCCCGCGCCGCGGCCCCCGCTCCGCGCCCCGCCGGCCCCGGGCTCCCTCCCGGCTTCCGGCCCCGGCGCTCCCGCAGCCCCGGAGCCCCGCAGACACCACAACAAAGGCGGCGGCGCGGGGCCGCGGGGGCACCGGGGCCGCGGGGGGCCGGGGGCCGCCCACCCGCCGGGCGGGGGGCACGGGCGCCCGTCACGGCCGGGGCGGCCCGCGGGCGGGCGGCCGGCGGGAGGAGGGGGTGCCCTGCGGCGCTACTCACTCTCGTCCGGCAACTGGTCGAGCTCCGCCATCTTGAACGAGCCGCGCCGCTTTTTCAAAGGCTGCCCGCCGCGGTGCATTGTGGGGCGGGGCGGCTGCGAGGGAGGTTCGAATGCGAGCGCGGCCGCCGCGCCGCCCGCCCGCCGTCAGCGCCCGCCGCCCGCCTGTCCCCGCCGCCCGCTCCCCGCCGCCCGCTCCCTGCGTCCCGCTCCCGCTCCGCCCGCCGGCCCCGCTCCCCGCTCCCCTCAGGGCCGGGCCCGCCGCTGCGGAGGGGGCCGGCGGGCGGAGCGGCCTCGCCCCGGGCCGGGTCTGAGGAGAGGCCGGGAGCGCGGGGGGCGCCGCGCGAGCTCCCGAGGCCGCCGCCCCCGCCCGCCCGGGCCCCCGGCCCCGCGGGCGGCTGGCGCTGAGGTGAGGAGCGCGGGCTGTTTGCTCCGCGGGGAGGCAGCTCGGAGTCCGCTCCCCCGGGCCCCGCACCCGCGCTCCCGGTCGCCGTCCCTCCTCCGGGAGCCGGGAGGGCAGGCCGCCGCCGCGGGCCCGTCGGGACTCGGTGGCGGTCGGGACCCCCTTCCCAGCGGGGCCGCGCCGGGAAGGGAGGCCGGGAGCTCGCGCTCCGCCTCCCGGGGGCGCGGGCAGCCGTGCGGGGCCGGGGCTGGCGGTGCGGGGAGCTTCGTCCCGCCGGCGGCCCCCAGGGCGGGCGGCCCGGGGTTCGGGGCTGCGGGGCCCGGTCCGGCCCGCGAGCGGGAGGCGCTGGCTCGGAGCGGAGGCCGAGGCCAGGCTGTCCTGAAGGCGGTGCCCGTGCCCACGGCGTGGAGAACGGAACCGGGGGTCAGGGTGAGGCCTCCGGGAGGAGGTGTGCGGGCTGGCGGGCTCAGGGTCCGAGGCCTGGCTGTGATTCTGGCTGCTGGTGTATAACCTCAGGTTTGTTTTTGTTTTTTGTAGTCTTTTTTTTTAACATCAATTTTTAAAATATATATATATTTTTATTGGTTTTTTACAGAGAGGGATAGAGAGCTAGAAACATCGATGAGAGAATCATCAATCAGCTCCCTCCTGCACACTCCCCCCCCCCCCCCCATGTGCCCACAACCAAAGTACATGCCCTTGACCGGATTCAGGCCGTCGCTCTATCCACAGAGCCAAACCGGCTTCGGCTCAGGTTTGTATCTTAATTCCTCAGTTTCTCAGTCTGAAATGCAGACAATAGCAGGGTTGTCTTGAGGATTAAATGAGTTGATGGATGAAAAAAAGCCTGATAGGATAGTTTCCCGCAGGCATTCTGGCCCACATGTTAGCTGTTGCTTCCCGCTTTGGAATAGGGGGTGCTGTTAGTGGCACCAGCTTTGTGCCTTGGGTAGCTGGTGGGGAGGGGGGTGGGAGGGCAGGATGTGAGCAGAGGTTTAAAATTTAAACGTTACCCAACACATTCTCATCTCCTTTGAGAATATAAAAAACTATTGACCCCTGATGTCGGCCCCTGGGTTGGAGTTGGGGGTGAGGTGGGGAGAAAGTAGGATACTATCAATTGGAGATGAAGACAAGAAAAGAAAAAGTCAACCCTCTGAAAATGAAAAAACAGAAACAAAAGCAAAAGTCAGGGGGCGGAAATAAAAGTTTGAATGTGACCCCCGGGCGAGGTATGGTTAAGCCAAGGCAAATCCTAAGGCGGGTTTCATACACAGTACAGGTCTGCTGTCAAGTATTTTCAGGCCACTCCCGGCAATCTGTATTTTAGACAAACACCCTCCTGAATGGGTTTTCACACTCAGGCCTACCCCTTATTACCTGTGTGACTGCAACATTCCTTAGCGATTATTCTCAAAGAGCTGCTTTACCGGGTATTTATGTGAGTGTTTTAAATCATCTCCTTACTTGATTCTCCCCAAAACCTGGTTACTTGTTCAAGGACAACATCCGCCAGGTGATAGAATCAGGAATCTGGCCCACTTTTCTCCATTTTCTCCCTCTGTGATGTTAGGATAACATCCATCAGAGGGCTGTTAAATATTAAATTTTGTATTCCAGCTTCCAATGGCATGTCTGTATAAGTGTCATTGCTTAAGAAAAAAAAAAACTGGACAAGGACACTAAGCCATGAAAAATCTAGATAAAAATACACCATAAAAAAATAAGCAGCTACATTTTAGGCATATCAGGGCTGATCATTTCCTGTCCTGTGGCCCATTTATCAAATATTAAGTTGTTTCTGTGTAAACTTGTGTGCCCCAAAGGACATTATCAAGAATGCAAAGAGAGCCCTTATGGATTTGGCTCAATGGATAGAGAGGTGGCCTGCAGACTGAAAGGTCCCAGGTTCAAGTCTCATCAAGGGCATGTATTGTACCTTGGTTCCGAGCACATCTCCAGTGGGGGGGGTGCAGGAGTCAGCTGATCAACGTTTCTCTCTCATCAATGTTTCTAACTATCCCTCTCCCTTTCTCTCTATAAAAAAAATCAATTTTTTTTTAAAGAATGCAAGGAGACAACTTTCAGAATGGGAGGAAATACTTGCAAATCATATATCTCATAAGGGACTTACTAGTATACATAAAATATGTAAGAAAATTATATCCAAAATAATACAATTAAAAATGGGGAAAGGCTCAAAAGAAGATACAATAAACCACTATGCACATGAAAAGATGCTCAACATCATTAGTTATTAGGGAAATAAAAAATCTAAATCACAGTGAGATATGCCCACTAAGGTGGCTATAATCGGAGAGACAGTAACAAGTATTGGCAAAGGTGTGGAGAAATTGAAACTTGTCCACAGCTTGTGGGAATGTAAAATGGTGCAGCCACTGTAGTAGTTCCTCAAAAAATTAAACATAGAATTACCATATGTTCTAGTAAAGGACACCTAGCACACAAAGCCACTCTATCAACACAGGCAAACAGCCAAAATGTAGAGACAAAGAAACGGGTCACAAATGAAAGAAATGGAGGATATAGAGTTCAAAACCACGGTTATAAGGTTTTCAAAGAAGTTTCTAGAGAACACCGATAAATTTAATGAGACCCTCGAGGATATGAAAAAGGGCTAACTAGAAATTAAGCATACACTGATTGAAATAACAAATAATATACAGAGATCCAACAGCAGACTAGAGGATCGCAAGAATCAAGTCAAAGATTTGAAATAAAAAGAAGCAAAAAACACCCAACTGAAAAAGAAAAAGAATCCAAAAATATGAAGGTAGTGTAAGACTTTACGCGTACCAACATCAGAATTATGGGGGTGCCAGAAGAAGAGAGAGAGCAAGATACTGAAAACCTATTTAAGGAAATAATGACCAAAAACTTTCCCTACCTGGTAAAAGAAATAGACTTTCAAGTCCAGGAAGTGCAGAGAACCCCAAACAAAAGGAATCCAAAGAGGACCACACCAAGACACATCATAATTAAAATGCCAAGAGCAAAAGACAAAGAATATTAAAAGCAGAAGAGAAAAACAGTTACCTACAAGGGAGCACCCATACAACTGTCAGCTGATTTCTCAACAGAAACTATGTAGTCCAGACGGGAGTGGCAAGAAATATTCAAAGTGATGAATAGCAAGAAACTATAACCAAGATTACTCTACCCAGCAAAGCTATCATTCAGAATTGAAGGGCAGATAAAGAGCTTCACAGATAAGAAAAAGCTAGAGTTCATCACCACCAAACCACTATTATATGAAATGCTGAAAGGTATTCTTTAAGAAGAGGAAGAAGCCGAAGCTGGTTTGGCTCAGTGGTAGAGCGTCGGTCTGGGGGACTGAAAGGTCCCAGGTTTGATTCCAGTCAAGGACATGTACATTGGTTGCGGGCACATCCCCAGTAGGGGTGTGCAAGAGGCAGCTGGTCGATGTTTCTCTCTCATCGATGTTTCTAGCTCTCTATCTCTCTCCTTTCCTCTCTGTAAAAAATCAATAAAATATATATATATTTAAAAAAAAGAGGAAGAAGAAAAAGGTAAAGATAAAAATTATGAACAACAAATATCTATCAACAAGTGAATCTAAAATTCAAGTGAATAAAAGATCCAATGGACAGAATAAACTGGTGAATATAATAAAATCAGGGGCATAGAAAGAGGGTAGACTGACAATCCTCAGGGGGAAAGCGGTTGGGGGGGGGGTGGTGCTGGAAGAGACTGGACAAAAAAAATACACCTATGGATAAGGACAGTGGCGGGGGGCAGGGGGGACGGTAAAGGTATTGGGAGTGGAAACTAAGTGGAGATGAGCTATTGGGGGGGGTGACAACTGAAATCTGAACAATAAAGATTTATTTAAAGAAAGAAATGAAGTACTAATACATGGTACAACATATGTGGACCTTGAAGAAAACATTATGCTAAGTGAAAGAAGTCACAAAACACCACATATCGTCTGATTTCATTGATATGAAATGCCCAGAATAAGCAAATCCATAAAATAGAAAGTAGAATAGTGGCTGCACAACTCTACATATACTAAAAACCACTGAATACATTTTAAATAGGTGAATTGTGTGGTATGTCAATTATAATAATAAAAGGGTAATAAGCTAATTAGATTGACGTTCCTCTGAATGAAGCCAGGGTTGCCAGAGAAGCCTAGGTCTGTGTGCCAGAAGAAAGTCCGTGCCAGCAGCCACAGGAAGGAAGGCCTATTCTTGCACGAATTTTGTGCATTAGGCCTCTAGTATCTCAATAAAGCTGTTACAAGAAAAATAATAAAATATGAAAAGATTTGTTTTTATAATTTTTGGTAAGCACTTTTCTAAGGCATGTAATGAAGATGCAAAGTCAGAGACACTTGGCTGGGCCACTTTAAACAACAGTTACAATATCAAACAGCTTTCCTTCCTATTTTGTCTTTTCTGCTAAACATTCTACTTACTATTCTGCATACTACGCTAGAAAGAGCCACTGATCTTCCTGTGGACCCAAGATGCAAATTGCATTCTTGGGAGGTCCTGTTTCTTCTTTAAAATTGATTTATAGAGAGAAGAGAAAGAGAAACATCAATGTGGGAGCTAAACATTGATTGACTGCCACCCAACCAAACTCGCCACAGGGGCCAGGGGAAGAGATCCTGTATCTTTAGAATAGTCCAACCCCTAGGAGGGGCATCAAATACTTGTTTCCTCTGGAACCCACATAAAAGCATCATTTGATCTAAAAAACAAAACAAAACACAAAAACAGAAAAAACAGAGGAAGGATCCTTAGACCTATTTCCTAAGATGGTAGTGAGAATTAGATGATTTATGTAAAATATTTGAAGCAGATCCCCCCCCCCAAAAAAAAACACACATACACATAAACACCAACTCCCTGCCATTCTTTTCTATAACCTATTTCCCTAAATGGTACCCATAACTCAATGTTGTTAATTATATTTCTTTTTTTAAATATTTTTTTGTTGATTTCAGAGAGGAGAGGGAGAGAGAGATGGAAACATCAATGATGAGAGAATCATTGATTGGCTGCTCCTGCACGTCCCCCACTGGGGTTTGAGTCCGCAACCTGGGCATGTGCCCTTGACTAGAATCGAACCTGGAACCTTTCAGTCCGAAGGCTGACACTATCCACTGAGCTAAAGCAGCTAGGGCTGTTAATTGTATTTCTAAGACACAGCCCTTAAAGATACTATGCTTAGGCCCAGTCAGCGTGGCTCAGTGGTTGAGCGTCGACCTATGAACCAGGTCACGGTCAGGGCATATGCCAGGGTTGCAGGCTCGATCCCCAGTGTGGAGTATGCAGGAGGCAGCCAATCAATGATTCTCTCTCATCATTGATGTTTCTTTCTATCCTTTCCTCTCTGAAATGTAAATAGATAAATGACAGATAGATAGATAGATAGATAGATAGATAGATAGATGTTAGATAATAAAATAAAGATACTATGCTTGGCAAAACTTACTGGTGCATCTCAGGTTACTTGTGGAGGTCTCTGTTTTTCAGTCTGTAAAATGAAGCCAACGTTAAGGAAGATCGCCACTTCTGTTAGGGAATAATAGCAACCTCTTTCATCAGATACCTTGTGTAATAAAATATGAAAAAGTAGCCCTGGCTGGTTTGGCTCAGTGCATAGATCATCGACCTGTGGACTGAAAGGTCCCAGGTTCGATTCCAGTCAAGGGCATGTACCTTACCTGTCAGAATGGCCAACTTAAACAAATCAACAAACGACAAGTGTTGGCGAGGTTGTGAAGAAAAAGGAACCCTCGTGCACTGCTGGTGGGAATGCAGACTGGTGCAACCACTGTGGAGAACAGTGTGGAGTTTCCTCAAAAAACTGAAAATGGAACTCCCATTTGACCCAGTAATCCCACTTCTAGAATATATCCCAAGAAACTAGAAACACCAATCAGAAAGGATATATGCACCCCTATGTTCATAGCAGCACAATCTACAATAGCCAGAATTTGGAAACAGCCGAGGTGCCCGTCAGCAGATGATTGGATCCAAAAACTATGGTACATCTACACAATGGAATACTATGCTGCCATAAAAAAGAAGGAATTCTCATCATTTGCAGCAACCTGGATGGAATTGGAGAACATGCTGAGTGAAATAAGCCAATCAATGAAAGAGAGACACCACATGACCTCACTCATTTGTGGATAATAACATTATAAACTGATGAACCAAGAGACAGATATAGAGACAGTAAAGCAACAGGCAGACTGTCAAATTACAGTGGGGAGGGGAGGAAGATCTAGGGGAGATAATAGATCAACCGAAGGACTTGTGTACATGCATATAAGTACAACCAATGGACATAAAACTCTGGGGAGGGAGGGTATGAATGGGAGGAAGGAAGGGGGGCAAAAAAAAAATCAATAAAATATATATTTTTAAAAAATACTTGTGAATAGATTGGTGAAGATAATGAAAACATGTATTCATTTCTCTGGGTGCGTTTTTAATTAACATTTCTTTGGGAAAGTATTCGCTGTATTCAATTTCATGGGGAAATAAAGTAGATTAAAAATTGAAGAAAAAAAAAAAAAGGGCATGTACCTTGGTTGCAGGACATCCCCAGTGGGGGGTGTGCAGGAGGCAGCTGATCAATGTTTCTCTCTCATTGATGTTTCTAACTCTCTATCCCTTTCCCTTTCTCTCTGTAAAAAATCAATAAAATATATTTTTTTAAAAAATAAAATATGAAAAAGTTATGGTTATCCCACGGAAGGAAAGTAGAGAGAGATTTCCTCATACAGGAACACAATCACTGTCCAGAATTTTCTAAATGAATGGGGAACAGCAACTAGGGAGCACATGCGAACAGGCTTCCCAAAGAGCCTTGTCATCAGAGCTGCCCAAACCAGAAAGCTCAGATGGCTCAGCACAGTGGATTTGTGGATTCTACCCCAGAAAGAGCTGGAGTCTGCCTACATGATCGGCTCACGCTGAGAGCCCCACCCAAGTCCGTTTTGGACTTCTTGGTACACATGCCAATAATATTTGAGAACAGAAAGATTGTTCCTTCTGGACATGTATGTGCCAATGGGATGTAAGGAAACAATAACAGCTAGATAATAATTGGCTTTGCTTTCTTTTCTTAACCCCGATATTCTAAGTAATTTAATAGGGTAGAATTACCCAGTAGTTGGTCAGCAAATATTTACCTAGTCTATGGCAGGGGCTAGGTAAAATTCAATGCGACATTGTGATTTCATCACCTAATGGAAGACACAAGTTCTATGAGTAACTAGAGGCCTGGTGCATGAAATTCATGCATTGGGGGGGGAGGGGAGCGATCAGCCGGGCCTGTGTCCTCTCACAGTCTGGGAGCCCTTGGGGGTTGTCCAACTGATGGCTTAGGCCCGAAGCCAGCAGTCAGACATCCTTAGCGCTGCCATGGAAGCCAGAGAGCTCCCACCACTGCTGCTGTACTCGCCAGCCATGAGTCTAGCTTCTGGCTGAGTGGTGCTTCCCCTGTGGGAGTGCACTGACCACCAGGCAGCAGCTCCTACATTGAGCGTCTGCCCCCCGGATGGTCAGTGCACGCCATTGCAACCGGTCATTCTGCCATTCGGTCTATTTGCATATTAGCCTTTTATTACATAGGATTACAGTTAGTGGGAGGAGTGCTATCATAGGGTTGTAGGAGCAGAGTGAGCGAGAGGTTTCTCAGGGACATATGGTCTCTGACTGAGACCTGAGACTGAGGAGAAGTTAGGAAAAGGAACTGGGAGAAGAAAGTAATATTATTGGCAGAGGGTCACGGGCAAAAACCCAAAGTGAGGGGTTATTCCATGAACATTAAGTAGTTCGAGATGGCTGGAGAGTTTAAGAGATGGCAAGAAGGATGCCTAGAGAGAGAAACAGGCTCACACACAGGTTGGGGGAGCTTTTAAAAACTTTTCCTGAAGTGTGTTTTGGTAGCTATGGAGATATGGCTCAGACCTCCTGCTGTGAGGAGTGTAGTTGGCCAACAGCCTCCAGCTGCTGCGCCCTAAGATCTGACACAGCATTCGCGCCAATGCCAACTCTCCCGGCTGCTCCTAGGCACTGGCTGCGCGTGGCAGAGCTGCTCTCCAGGCCACTCCCACCCAGCGGGGCTCCTGTAACAGTCACTCTTTGCTCTGGGTCCGGCATGCTGGGCGACCCTGGGCCAGGCTGTAGGAAACATTAGATGAGGTTCTGTGACCCCCTGACCTGTGATTCTCTGCAGAGCAGGACCTACCAGCTTGTCAGCATTGATGAGTGATTGTTGCTCTCAGTGGAGCCTCGGGGATTTCAACAACGAGGCTGGCCATGGAGCTGGCCTCGGCCTGCATGATCGGCTCATGCTAAGGGAGCCCCACCCAAGTCCGTCTGGACTTCCTGTACTCGTGCCGGTGACTGTTTGAGAGCTGGAGACAAAAGCATCCTTAGTGGCCCAGCAGTGGGAGGACACAGTAGCCTGCGCCCGAGACCCCCAGCCCTGTGGCTGCATCACTTCTGCTGTGAGTACTGAACCCTGGGCCTGTGAAAGCTGTTCTGTGCTGAGTGGACCCTAACGTAAGTTCTGGGCTCTGGGTGATCATGATGGGTCAGTGCAGACTCGTGGTTTGTGTGCCGCTCCGGCAGGCATGGCGTGAAGAGCCAGCGGGTCCCAGGCCCCAGGCCAGTGCTCTGCGATGATCCCGCGTCCTTCCAGGACCTGGGTCTTCGGTGCCTGACAGAGGGAAGGCCCAGACAGGTGAAGGACTGAACACAGAGTCTGAGTTAACATTGATAGCCGCTGGCCTCGTCATCAAATCCCCCTTTTGAAGATGGGGTGGAGACAGGAGGTAATCAGTGGAGTCCTGATTGACGTCTGGCTTAGGCGGCCCAGGGGTCTGTGAGACACACTTGGTGGTCATTTCTCCAGGCTCTGAGACTGGAACCTGGCATTTGGAATAAGCCCCCTGATTGAGCCCTTGGACTGTGTGGTAAGAGCTATAATGGGAAAGGTAAAGAGGTAAGAGGAACCTCTGAAACTCCATTCTGCCTTCCCCATAAAATCTATGTATATAAAGAGGTAACATGCTAATTGGTCCTAACGGTGTCCCAGTCACAACTGGTCAAAGGTGCATACACCCAGGAGATGGTGGGCAAGGACAGGGGCGGGGATTTGCGCCACCTGGACATGAGACTGGAGGGAGGGGCATCAGGATGGGGACAGGGCCTCTGTAGAGAGCTCTCAGCACTCCTGCTTCAGGCTCTGAAGGCGTAGGGAGGAAGGGAGAGCACATAGGCAGTTAGGGGGTTTAGACTAGGAGGGGCAGTTAGGGGGATCAGACAAAGAGGGGAGAGCAGTTATGGCCATCAGGATGGTAGGGGAGCAGTTAGGGGCATCCGGCAGGTAGGTGAGTACTTAGGAGCCAGTGGTTCTGGATTGCAATAGGGACCCCAGATTGGAGAGGGTGCAGGCCAGGCTGAGGGACCTCCTGTGCACGAATTTCATGCACTGGGCCACTAGTCTACACTAATAAAAGAGAAATATGCAAATTTACCATATCTCTGTGGCAACCACCAGCCAATCAGGAGCAAGTATGCAAATTAACCCAACAAAGATTGAGGGTTAATTTGCATACGCAGGTACACAGCAAAGACTGAAGGCTCCGGCCCAAGTGAAGACTGAAGACTGAAGAAGCTTGGCTTTTCCGCTTCGGCCAGAGTAAAGGCCTGCGTCCCAGGTGCTGGAGGAAAACCGGTGCCGGCAGCCAGGGGAAGGAAGGCCTATTGCATGAATCTTCAAGCACCGGGCCTCTAGTATTAAATAAACAACAAAGTCAAATCCTGGGAGTGGGGATAGTAAAGATTAGTGCTACCATTAAAGGATGTTGTGCCTGGCTGGTATGGCTCAGTGGTTGAGCATCGACCTATGAACCAAGAGGTCATGGTTTGATTTGGTCAGGGATGAGCCTGGGGTTGCAACTCGATCCCCAGTAGGGGGCATGCAGGAGGCAGCCGATCAATGATTCTCTCTCCTCACTGATGTATCTTTTTATTAAAATATATTTTTATTGATTTCAGAGAGGAAGGGAGAGGGAGAGAGAGAGACAGAAACCTGTTGCACATCCAACTTGTCAGCAGTTATTTCAGAAACGTTAACTCGAGTCTGTTGTGTCCTGAAGGCCCACGATCTGGCTGCAGCGGAGGGTCGCTCAGCTCTCAGACAGCAAGCACCCAGCCGATGCTGCGGGCTTACAGAGCCTCTCCTTGGGGCCCCCACATTTCCCTCTTCACAGCTACCCATGACGGAGCAGGAGGGGCCACGCCACCGCGCCTCTCCTGTAGGGACTGCAGAGTGGGTCACTCTCCAGGCAGCTACAAAATAAGGCAGAAAGTGTCCTTTCCTCTTCCCACGGTTCTGCTCTGCGGCTAGAAGCAGCAGCAGCCAGTCCACAAGGAAAAGAATGGGGTGTCCTCGCGAGAGGGCGCTGGGAGAGGAGAGCTGCCGGGCCTGCCCACAGGGCTCCCGCCTGGTTCCACCCCTGCCTCCCTGGGGCCTGGCTGCCCGGTGCTTGGAGCCCAAGGCCTCACTCACCTGTATTTCTGTGCTGTGGTTCAACTAACCTCACAGGTGAAAGGGTGGGTGCCAGGAAGGAAGGTTAGAACAGGTCAGTTTACTTAGGAAGGGAGAATGTGGGTGAATGTTGGTCTCATTTATTTCTACAAATAGTTTGTACCATAATCAACTTTAAGAATTTTTAAATTAAAGCATAACATATAATTAGTAACGTACACAAGTCTTAAATATATAAAATCTTGGCAATTTTGAAAAAATCAACTTGCCCCGATGGTGTGGCTCAGTGGTTGAGCGTCGACCTATGAACCAAGAGGTCATGGTTCAATTCCCAGTCATGGCACATGCTCAGTTGCGGGCTCTGTCCCTGATTAGGGTATGCAGGAGGCAGCTGGTCAGTGATTCTCTCTCAGTATTGATGTTTCTAATTCTCTCTCATTTCCTCTCTGAAACAAAACAAAACAAAACAACAAAACTAACTTTGTTGAGGTAAAAGTTATAGTTATAGCCGAAACCAGTTTGGCTCAGTGGATAGAGCATTGGCCTGTGGATTGAAAGGTCCCAGGTTCCATTCCGGTCATGGCATGTACCTTGGTTGCGGGCACATCCCTGGGGGAGGGGGGTGTTGCAGGAGGCAGCTGATTGATTATTCTCTCCCGTTGATATTTCTAGCTCTCTATCCCTATCTCTTCCTCTCTATAAAAAATCAATAAAATATATTTTTCAAAAAGGTATAGTTATAAAATATGCACCTTTTAAGTGTAGTTTGGTGAATTTTGACACCTACTAGTATGTACTCATCACCATACATTTCCATCACCAAAAATGTTTCCCTCATTCTCCTTGGCAAACAATCCCATCCCTGCCAGTGCTGGACAGCCACTGAGCTGCTTTCTTTCTTTTTTTTAAATATATTTTTAGTGACTTCAGAGAGGAAAGGATCGAGATAGAAACATCACTGATGAGAGAGAACCATCAATCAGCTGCCTCCTGCACACCCACAGTGGGGATCCAGCCCACAACCAGGAATTGAACTGTGACCTCCTGGATCATAAGTCGACACTCAACCACTGAGCCAGGCCGGGTGGACTGATCTGCTTTCTTTCCTTTGGGGATCTTGATGCTCTAGGTCAGCAATATGTCTTTGGAATTTACCCATGTCGTCACCAGTACCAGTTCAACCCTTTTCCTTGGTGGCTAGTGTTCCCCTGCATGGACATACCACCGTTTGGTTAGTTACCTGCCTCCGGTGCATGTGTGGATTGTGTCAGTGCTGGTGCATTCTGAGTAATGCTGCCAGGAATAACATGTGTGTACAAGTCTTTCTGTGATTCTGTGTTTTCATTTCACTTGGTTAAAAGCCTAGGAGTGAGATGTCCAGGTCACGTGGTCGGTGCATGTTTAACAGAACCTACCGAAGTTTTCCAAAGTGAGCAAGCCATTTGCTACTCCTATCAGCAATGTCCGAGGGCTCCAGCTGCTCTGTACTTTGTCAGCATGTAGTACTGTCATTTTTTGTTTGTTTGCCATTCTGACAGATGTGAGGTGATATTTCTAGATTCTTTTGTGATCAAAGAACATAACTCTATTTTGTTTCTGTCTATTTATTTATTTATTTATTTTTAATCCTCACCTGAGGATATTTTCCCATTGATTTCCAGAGAGAGTGGAAGAGAGAGGGAAAGACAGAGAGAAACATCAATGTGAGAGAAACACATCGATTGGTTGCCTCCTGCACGTGCCCAGACCAGAACCCTGGCCAGGGAGGAGCTTGCAACCAAGGTACGTGCCCTTGACCAGAATCAAACCCGGGACCCTTTGGGCCACAGGCCAACGCTCTATCTACTGAGCCAAACCGACCCGGGCTGTTTCTGTCCTTTTATTTATTTATTTATTTATTTATTTATTTATTTATTTATTTATTATAATCTCCAAGCCAGGAGCTTCGAGATATATATATATATATATATATATATTGTTGATTTTCCACAGAGAAAGAGAGAGGGATAGAGAGTTAGAAACATTGCTGAGAGAGAAACATCCAGCAGTTGCCTCCTGCACACCCCCTACTGGGGATGTGCCCGCAACCAATGTACATGCCCTTGACCGGAATCGAACCTGGGACCTTTCCGTCCGCAGACCAAAGCTCTATCCACTGAGCCAAACCGGTTTCGGCTGTTTCTGTCCTTTTAAATGTGAGACTTATTTTATGCCCAGGATGTGGACCATCTTTGTGAATGTTACCTTTGCACTTGAAATGAATGTGTATTTTGCAATCAGTTAGGTCAAGTTAATGGATCATTTTCAAATCTTGGCCTATCGATTTTCTCTCTACTTGGTCTATCAGTTACTGAGAGGTGATTGCTTAAATATGCATCTGTAATGGTGAATTTGTCTATTTCTCCTTTCGGTTCTGCCAGTTTCTGCTGCCTATAATTTGAACTTCTGTTATCAGAAGATAATGTTTAGGGCTCTTATCTTTTTGATGAATGGCCCTTTGTCATTATAAAATGATTTTTTAAATATCTCTGGTAGTATTCCTTAAGCTTTCTTTATCTGGTATTAACTTAGATTGCTTGTGATGAGTGTCTACAAAGTACAGCAGTCCCCCCTAATCTGCAGGGGATATATTTCAAGATCCTCCCTCCTGCCCGCGCCCCAAGTGGATGCCTGGAAGTGCAGAGAGTACCAATCCTACATACATGATGCTTTATTTTCCCCTACACTTATGTACCTTTCCACGCAAAGTATTTTATGGCTTCTCTTCGGCACTCCAAGTTTCCAGATCACTCCTCTTGCACTGTAGGGCATTATTGAGTGAAATACTGTTACTGGAAACCAGCCCTGTATACTTCCACAGCTGACTGGTAGCTGAGGTTGCTGCTACGTGAGCACTGGGTGGGACAGGCTGGACAAAGGGATGATTCGCCTCCAGGCAAGTCAGAGAGTCATCATGCTGCTCAAAACACTGGGCGATGTGAAACTTTTGAATTATTTCTGGAATTTTCCATGTAATACTTTCAGACTGCAGTTGACCACTGGTAACTGAAACTGTGGGAAGCAAAACTACTGTTTACCTTTTCAAATAGGTGAAACTGTCTGTATTCAAAGTACACATCCTTAGTGCATAGTTTGGTCTTGCTCTTTTAATCAGCCTGACAATCTCTGACTTCAGTGGAAATGTTTAGATCATTTATATTTAACACTAGAGGCCCGGTGCATGAAATTTGTGCACAGGTAGGGTCCCTAGGCCTGGCCGGTGATCAGGACCTACCAGGTTCCCCACCCCATGGCCTCCCCACCTCCTCCTTCACTTGCTCCCCATCCCTGCAGCTGTCTGCCTGCCATATTCCGTGCTGCCCCCAGTGGTCAGCATGTGTCATAGCAAGCGATGGAACTCCTGGTCTCCTGGTTGAACTCCCAAGGGGACAATTTCGCATATTAGCCTTTTATTATATAGGTTAATTATCATATGTTTGAATTTTAGTTTGCCATTTGATTGTTTTCTGTATGCCTCATCTATTCTTTGTTTTTTATTTTTTGTTGCTTTCTTTTATTTTTTATGATTCCATTTTTTTCTTCTCTATTGACTTATTAACTATACCTCTTTGTTATTTCACTTTTTCTGATTGGTTGGAAGTTGCCATTGACTACAGAGCTGTAACTCGCCACAATCCCGATGCTGACGCTGGGTCCTCCGTGGGATGGCCCTCGGCGGTAGAGCCTTGTGGAACCCCGGAGCACTCCCTGCCCCTCCTGCCTGTGAGCACAGAGGAGGCAGGCCTGCTGGACACCCAATCTGGACACCTTGATGCTGGCCTTGTCAGCTCCCATACTGTTTGTGAGCCCCCGGTCTGTGGTGTCTGTTAGAGCAGCCGGGACACCCTAAGACAGAACTCACCTCTCTCAGGACAGGCTCTGCGCGGCTCTGCAGGGTTTCATGTTAGAGACACAGCACAGCTCAGGTCCCCGGTGCAGACCCCTGGTAACTGAAACTGCGGGAAGCAAAACCACTGTGCCGGCTCCTCGTCTCCTCCCTGCAGACCCCACAGTCCTGACCCCACAGTCTGCTTCTCCGTCAACCCGTTTGCCGGTTGGTTCAGCCACCAGTCACGTGCCTCCTTTGCAGGACAGGGCGCTCGCCAATGGCCTTTGGAGGCAGGCCCTGGCCCCGGGTCGCAGTGTGCCCGGGTTACCATGCCACCGGCATAAGCAGACACAGCAGGCACATGGCGTCTGTGTGCTTCCTGCTCGCACTCCCCCTCTGGCCAGGGTCTGTGTGTCCGTCTCCGCTGCCTCGGTTCTCTCATTCTAACCTTCCGTGGGCCTGTGTGCTCAGGAGATTACACTCCGTCTCACTGATTGTTAGCATTTGTACCTCCTCAGTGACTCAGCACCTTCTCTTACTGAATTTCCTCCTGGGTTTCTATTCCTCCCACACGCGTGTATGAAGTTCGGTCTGACTTCAGCCCGTGGCTCTCCAGGCCCCTGCCCTCCTCTGCCCTCTTCTGCCCTCCTCTTGTCACACTTGCTCCGCACAGGTTGCTGCGATCCCTTTGATGGGAAAACACACCCAGAGTCACCGAACTTCCGCCTGAGGAAATCTTTTAAGTCCTTCACGCCCTGGCCGTGTGCGCAGTGGTTAGTGTTGATCCATGTGCTGAAGGGTCTCTGGTTCCATTGCCGGTCAAGGGCAGGTACCTGGGCTGCAGGTTCGATCCCTGGCTCCCGGCAGGGCGCGTGGGGAGGTAACCAGACAATGTGTCTCTCACATTGGTGACCTTCTCTCTCTCCCTCTCCCTCCCTCCCACCATCTCTAAAATCAATCGAAAAAATACGCTGGGGTGAGGATTTTAAAAAAGTGGAGCTTTCATAATTTCCAGATCCCTGTGTGGAACCCCTAAGTTAAATGTCTCCACGCTGCTTCCAGCTACAAGAGCTGCACCCCGATAACCCTCAGTGAGGAAAAGTGCAAGGACAGGAAACGCTGGCCTGGCCACAACCTGGACTCCAGTTCAAGCCCTCGAGCCACATTGTGTCTCTCCATTCCTCCTCTTGGGTTTCAGTCCACAGTCTTTGCAGCTCACTTGGTCATGTGTTTCATCCTACAGGGGAGCAGAGGTGTTGAGCCCCTGACATTCACAGATTGGGGAGTTGAGACCCCATTTCAAGAGGAAGATTGGCCGGGACCGGTGTGGCTCAGTTGATAGAGCGTCGGCCTGTGGACTGAAAGGTCCCGGGTTCGATTCCGGTCAAGGGCATGTACCTTGGTTCCGGGCACATCCCCAGTAGGGGGTGTGCAGGAGGCAGCTGATCGATGATTCTCTCTCATCGATGTTTCTAACTCTCTATCCCTCTCTCTTCCTCTCTGTAAAAAATCAATAAAATATATTAAAAAAAAAAACACAAAAAAACCCTACCCTGTTTGGCTCAGTGGTTAGAGCGTTGGCCTGAAGGATCCCGGGTTTAATTCCCGTCAGGGGCCCATCCCTAGTAGGGGGTGTGCAGGAGGCAGCTGATAGATGTTTCTCCCTCATCCATGTTTCTATTTCTCTATCCTTCTCCCTTCCTCTTTGCAAAAAATCAATAAAATACATTAAAAATAAATAAAAAAGACCTCTCTCGACAAGGGATATATCAATAGTACAGGCCGTTCTCGCTGTTTCGGCAGAGAAATGAAGGGCGGCCGGGAAGACGGCGCTCAGATTCAGTTCCTGAGTCCTGGCACCTTAGGGCCCGGTAACTTGCTTGCTTTCTGTTAAACAGGAATCATTTCCATAACAGTAATTCCAAGAGGGTTCCTTGGAATAAGAAAAAAGCGATTTAATTTTTTTACTTGGTTTTCTCCGAAGTCATTTCCTGGTGAGGCTTTGTGTCGGAGCCGGAGGGAGCGTGAGCGCTGGGTGTGCCGGCTCCCACTCCGCCTGACGGAGGCACCGGGGCTGGGCTCGCTGCTCGCTGAGCTCCGGAGGCAAAACCAACGGGGCGAGGCCTTCTGCCCGCCCGGCTTCTGCCCGGAAACACTGGTTTCCTTCCTGTCACCCTGGTCTGTCCCGGGCCCTCCCTCACGCCGGGAAGGAGCGGACCGTCTGTGGGGGAGGTCACTGCGGAGAACGGAGGACGGACGGACGGACGGACGGACGGACGGACGGACATGAGCAGCGCTCTGGGGGGCGGACACCACGGCCCACTGCTCCCCAGGACGCCCAGCTCCTCCAGCCGCTCACCACCGCTCCTGGCCCGGCCGCGCCACCACCCACAGTGCCGCAGGGAGAGGCCCTGGGTGCTAACAGCCTTCCAGGGGCGCTGAGGCCTCGGATTTAAACAAAAGGGAGTTTCGCTGGGAGCTCCATCCTGCACTTCCCACTGGGCAGCCCAGGCCGGCAGCCCCCCAGCAGCTTCTGCTCCTCCTCTACCCCCTGGACTCCTCCTTCCTCTGTAAAGACTGTGGCCCCTTTTCCATTTCACTCTTCCTGCTCCCCCCCTGTGGTCTCCCATGGGGACCTGTCTCTCCCCCCCCCCCCCGCATTCCCTCTTCCCTTAGCCCCCCGCAGGGTGCAGAGTCCCTCCCCTTGGGGCCACCTCTTTCTCTTAAAACCAGGTTCCCAGGCAGAAAGGCAGCGTCCTGTGTGCGTGGTTCAGGCAGAAAACGGAGTGCGAGTCTCCGGTTCTGGAAGGGGAGGCCGGGGCCGGGAGGCTGGGCTGGGAGGGGGTGACACCGGGGAGGCGGCGGCCGCCTGGCTGAGTGCGGGAGGGGCCGCGGGAGGGCCCGGCCGGCCAGGCCTGTGGGGGGTGAGGCACAGGTCTGTCCTGGGAAAGCTGCCTGAGACCTCAAACAGTGTGCTGCAAGGAGTTCCGGGGCGCGGACTGGCCCCGCTCTTAGACATGGTCCGGGCAAGGGATGTGGATGGGGCGGGGGGGGGGGGGGGACTGCAGCACTGAGCCAGACACACACCTGCCAGGTTCCAGGAGCCAGTGGGGACCCCTGAAACGCTGATGAGAGCATCCCAAGAGCCAGTGTCACGTGCCCCCAGGCCAGGCTCCGGGTGCCAGGGAGAGGAGCCGGTCCTATTCCCCAGCCTCTGCTGCCCCCACCCTCGCCCCCTTCCCCGGGGCCCTGGAACGGCTAGGAACCTGGACAGGACGTGGAGGCTGAGAAACAGAGCAGCGGCCTCCCTTTCGGCCGCAGCCTCAGCGGAGCCGGGAGGAGGCCACGGTCAGGCTAAGGCTCAGGCAGGACTGGAACCTGCCCCGGGGTTCGGGGTTCCGGCCGCTGAGCTGAAACTGTGAATCCGGGAGCCACAGAGGGAGTGGCAGGCCGGGCTCACCCAGCACTCTGCGAAGGGCAGGGGAGAAACATCCACGGTCTGACCCCAAGCTGAGTCCGTCCAGCACAACGGAGGGAAGGCGTGTTCTGTCAGATGCCCGTTAGCCTGGCAGGGGTTCGAGGTGTCCCCGCTGCGGTCACCAGCAGGGCCTGCCTGGCGCGGGCCTGCCCCGGGGAGGCTGCTAGGGGCCCGCGCCCTGGCTGCGGCCCTGGCAGGCCTGAGGGCACGGCCAGTTGGCGCTGCTCCCTGTGTTCTGGGCACCGGCCCAAGGCCTTCGGCTCCCGGCAAGCAGAGCAGGCCGTCCTCTGGGCAAGGACACGGCTCCCGGCAAAGCCCCGAGGGGAGGCTGAGCGGCCGTCCCAGGGTGCCCGGCGCGGCCCTGCGTCGCTGAACCCCATGAGGTCAGCGCCCGCCGCCACGCAGGCTATTCTGGGAGGTGAGCCTGCCCCGGGGACGACGGCTTCTCCAGGGGGGAGCCACACCGGCGCTTCTGCCGGCCTCTCTCAGCCGCCGGGGACCGAGGGCCTGGACCCGGCGCCCAGAGCCCTCACCTCCAGGAAGCCAGGAGCTCAGCCTTCCCTGACCCTCCGGGTCCTAATGGCAGAGGCCAAAACACCAGCCAGTCCACGCCCAGCGCCCTCGCGGGGCCCCTGGCCTGTCCGGCCTCGCTGGGCTGGTGTGGGACCAGGGCGTGCTTTTCTGGTACGAATGGCGATGAGCAGGGAGTCCCCCTCCTGCCTTTGGATGCTGATGCCGGAGTCCAGGTGCCGTCCGGCAGCTCGGAGGGAGGACCCCGAGGAAAACCACTGATGGGCCAGTCCTGCCACCGTCCTCTCGGCAAGGGGTCCCACGTGTCCTTCCCGCTGGAGCTGCTGTCTTCAGGTTTTCCTTTGCTCGTGGCTGAGATTCCCCATGACCACGGCCCAGCTCCGGAGGCGGAGCTCTGGTCTGGTCTCCTCCTCCTCCTGTCTTCTCGGCTCCTCCGTGTCCTCCAGGGACCAGTCACCGGCCAGGGGGCGGCACAGGCGGCTGGAGCGGCTCTCCCGGCCCCAGGGCCTGTCTCCTGGGCGGATTTCCTGTCCGGGGGTGACAGGGAACGGACACCATTCTAGGAAATACGGTTCTTAACCTGCTCCACCGTAGCCTGTGCGGGGACCTGGACCGTCTCCTGAGCCCGTGGCCGCACCGGCCGGCTCCACAGAAGGGCCGGGAGGGCCTGGCCAGCACCGTGGCCATTTCCTCTGATCACAGCTCCCCCAAAATGCCAGGGGCCGGGCCGCAGCTCCGCCGGCTCTTCGCGTCGCCGAGGAGCACTGGGAGGTCAGTGGCCAGGACAGGATGGCCGCCTGCCCGCTGTGAGCGAGGGCCAGCGGGAGCTGGGTCCCACCTGCTTCTCCCGCCACCGCCAGCGCTGCTCTGTGCTCCGCTCCCCCGGCCTGGCTGCCCGCTGGCTCCCGTTTGGCTCTTACGGACTCACAGAAACACGTTCCCTTTAGACATGGTGCTTCTGGAATGCCTGGCCCGGGCGGACAGACCGCACGCAGCCTCGCCACTGGCTCCGGTCAGCGCTGCACGGGCTCGTTCAGTCCGAGCAGCCCGGACGGCGGCTAACGTTAGCCGGCACCTGCCAGGCAGCCCTGTCTGAGCCCCGCAGGCTGCCAGCGAGGGGGGCTGGGCCGGGGACAGTGTGGGGTCTGGTCCCTTCAGTCACCATGAGTGATGGGGGGACGGGGAGGGCCTCGCTGAGGGAGGCCAGGGTCACTAACGTCTCCCAGGAAGTTAAAAGGGGGCGGAGCTCGCTGAGCCCGGCTGGGCTCCTCCTCCACGTCTGCCCGCAGCTCCCCGCGCCTCAGGGCGCCGTTTCTGTCCTGGGCCCTGTTCCTCCATTTCCACCCGAGGCTCCCACACCATCACCACCCCCTGCCCCCCGCCCCCGGCCGGGGTTCAGCAGTGATGGCTGCACTGCTGAGGGGTCCCGAGGCCGGGGACCGTGCGAAGAGCTTCACGGGGACCAGCACTCTCCCTCCCCACGCAGAGGGAGGCTGGCTCCCACGTCTCAGGGGCTCCGCATGGCGTGGTCCACCTTCCCGCAGCCAGAGGCTTGGCTGAAGGGGGGTGACGCTGGGAGCTCTGGCTCAGGCGACCGGGAACACAGGGTCATCCTACCAGCTGAGCCCCTCACGGCTCTGGGGGGCTGGGGAGTGGAGGCAGGCTCAGCACCCCCCCAGGGACCATTATAACCCCGACCACTGAGACTAGGAAACGGAGAAAGCTGGCCCTGCTCTCGGAAGAGCCAGAAAAAGGGGCAAACTGAGGCTACGGTCTCATCCTGCAGGCAGTCACCGGCGGCAGAAGCCAGGAGGCAGCGGGGTGCTATCACTGCCCCAGACCCCTGAGCCAGCTTTAGCCCCAGCATGAAGGGCCCTTGGCAGAAGGGTGAGGACAGCAGAAGGGTGAAGACACAGTTCCTTAAAATGAGAAGAATCTCTCTACATAAAAGCCTAAAAACCAAGGAACTGGTCAACAGGTTGCCATGACGCGCACTGACCACCAGGGGTCAGATGCTCAATGCAGGAGCTGAAGCTGCTGGTGGTCAGTGTGCTCCCACAGCCAACCTCCCGCAGTCCTCCCGCCAGCCGGCTGTCTGTCCTCCCCTACCCCCGCCCCCATCAGCCCCGATGGCCAGCCAGGCCGAGGGACCCCGCCGTGCACGAATTCATGCACCAGGCCTCTAGTCAATTAATCAATCCCAATCTTCTGGGAACTGAAACAGAATTTAAGGGAAAGGAAGGGGCACCACTTTGGGAAATGTGAAACCCTTAACAGATGTGGGGATATTGGAGTGAAATAAAACCAGCCAGCCCTAGCCAGTTTGGCCACGTGGATAGAGCGTCGGCATGCCAACCAAAGGGTCCCAGGTTCGATTCTGGTTTAGGGTGCATACCTTGGTTGTAGGCTCTTCCCTGGCCCGGCCCTGGTCAGGGCTCATGCAGGAGGCAACCAATCTATATGCTTCTCTCACATACATGCCTCTATCTTTCCCTCTCTCTACCAGTCTCCGTAAAAATCAATGGGAAAGTAACTGTAGGTGAGTATTAAGAATACATTTATATATATATATATATATATAAAAAAAGCCAGCCCAAAAGGTTGAAGATAAACCATTCCAGATACTCAGACCTCCACAGTGCACAGCTGGTGCACACCGTGGCCGGCGGGGGTTGGTTGGAGTGCTGCCCGTACACCGAAGGGTCGCATCTGGTTGGGGAGCGGGGAGCGCCGCCCTCAAACCCCCCCCCCCCCCTCTGCTGCAGCCTCCGCGGCCCTGGGAAGCTGCAGGAGCGGCTATTTTCTTTTAAAAAAAATACTCTTACTGATTTCAGAGAGGAAGGGGGTGGGAGAAACATCAATGATGAGAATCATTGATCAGCTGCCTCCTGCACGCCCCACACTGGGGATCGAACTGTGACCTCCTGGTTCGTAGGCTGACGATCAACCGCCGAGCCGTGCCGACTGGGCAGACTTCGAAGTTTTTTAAGGCGTCAAGTTTTAACGTGTGAACACTGGAACATGATGTGGCAGCTCCACATTTAGAAGCAAAGAGAAACGGGAATCCCTCGGAAATCAGTTTTGAGGACGGAACCCTTTAAGCCAGTGTTTCCCAGAGTGTGGCACGCGTCCCCCCAGGGGTACGGGAAGAGTCTGGTGTGGGTACGCGTTGCGCCAGAATTGGTCGGGATATGCACTGCACCGTGCTTAGCTGCGCCTAATTCTACGTTCTCATGAGGACGAGGGGTGCTCAGCGTTACGAAAATTATAGAAGGGGGACACACATGTCAAGTTTGGGAAACACTGGTTGAAGCGACCACTCCCCCCCGAAGGCTGTCTAATCGGGTGCTGTGAGGGCAATTGCTTCTCTGGCTGATAAGAAGGGCAAAGGATACAGAAGATTCGGGATCAGGGAGCCCGAGAGCCTTGCTGAATGGCTGATTTGGGAGGGGGTCCCAGGTCAAAGGTGCTAAGGGTCCATAAGCACCGAGGACACAGAGAACGCGATAACTCCGCGGTGTTCACGCTGATTGCCGTGTTTGCATCGGAGACCGAGCGCCTCGCCTGGTGTGTATGCCTTCCTATAACTACCTGTAGCCAGACTCGGCTCCCGGAGCCCCAGGTTAGAAACGGCCGCCACCATCCTCTCTCACTAGCACACAGAGCTCAGCTCAGAGAACTCGGAACCGCTTCTGCTTCCCCGTCTGCAGCAGCATGCCCCCGTCTCCCCTGCCAACACGTCCCGGGCGGCTCTGGGTTCGAGACCATGGCTCACGCGCTGCCTCCTCAGCCTGTGACTCTGCCCTCAGGCCCACACTCCCCCTCTTCCTCCAAAAGGTCCGAAGTGCCCCGAGGCACACCAGGCTTCCATTTCTGTGCTGTCGTCAGGCACACAGTCGCAGCGTGAGGCCACCCGCGCACACATGTACAGCAGCCTCCGCAGAACCGCGTGCTGCCGTGGTGTCGCCAGCGCACCTGCCTGGCGGGCGCAGTGCTCCCCGGGCCTGGTGTCCGGAAGGGGCAGTGTGCCCGCCCCCGCACACTCGGGGGGGGGGGGGGGGGTTCCACAGACACCGCCAGCCTCCCGTCGTCTGTGGGCCAGACCTCTGGTCAGGGTGAGACCAACACACACACAGAGCATCGCAGCCATGCTCACGTCAACGGGGTGATGATCGGCCTCGGAAATGTCAGTGACGTAAGCTACCGGGGAGGCAGGAGTTTCAGTGTCTCCAGCACACGCCGAGACGCCCACGGCCAGCTGCCGCCGAAGGGAAGCTCGTTTCTGAGAACGGTTATCTGTCTCCCAGCCCTTCACCTGTCACACCCCAAAGCTGAAGGGCGACAATAACGCCAAAGGAAAACCTAGATATTATGAAATTAGTTTTTATTTTTACCTTAAAATAAATGCTTAACATTCTTCGAAACTAAGAAAGAACACTTCAGTGTGAGGTGGGAGGTTAGGCTTTCCTTCCTGGGGATCCAGGACGTCAGAACTCACGTGGCCTGGCCTCTCCCAGGACTATTCTAGACAAAACCCTGCCCGCCCGTCTCCTGTCAGTTACCCACGGCTGTGGCTGCAGGGCACCCCACCCCCACCCCCTGAACAGTGGACCTGAAAAGCTTGGAAAAATCGCTGAACATGTTCGAATCTCCGAGGGGTTCCGTCCGGCACGCCCTGGCACCCCAGCCGCGGCCTCCGCTCCGTCGGTGCCAAGCGCACCAGGCCGGTCCCTGCCGGCGGCCGGGCCTCGGCCGCGCCGGCTCACCACAGGGACGTCTTGAAGTTGAACTTCAGCTTCAGCAGGTACTTGAGGTTCACCTGAGCCGTGTCGTAGACAATGTACCTGGGGGGAGTGTCAAGGAGGCAATGGTTCCCGAGCGGAGAGCGCCCTGGTTGGCAGAGGCAGGGCGGGCCCCGGTCACCGGCTGCTCCGGGCCAGGCTCACCGGTGCAGGGAGACCAGGAGGGACGGACCCCGGAGGCCACCCCCGGGCTGCCCACGGGACTGCGTGAAGGATACTCGTTGTACAGCAGGGAGGTGTCATCCACCCCAGACGACACCCCCGTCCCGAGCGGAACCTCCACCCCATCCAGGGTGATGCTAGCGGAGGGGTCCGGGGTCGTCTTGCCCAAACCTGCGGAACAGAAGGCACGAGTGAGACCACTGGGCCGACGCCGAGAGGTGCCAGGGCGGGGAGGCCACCAGGTCAGCTCTGTGTTCACTTTAAAGACAAACTCGTCCTCCACCTTCTCCAGACAGGACCCTGCGGGCCACGACCGCGCCCCGGCACCAGCCTCGGCTCAGGGGGGTCTGACGAGAAGGTGCACGCGGCACCGCCAGCCGCACTCTGAGCACATTCCAAAGCCGTCCCTTCCCCGGGCAGCGGGCTCCGGCTCCTCGGGTGCCCCGGGAGCTGGAGCGGAGCCGGTTAACCCGCAGCCCAGGCCCCTCGCAGCTGGTGCAGACTCCCCTCGCAGCTGGTGCAGACTCCCCGCGGCGGCGAGGACCCCGGGCCGGCAGCCAGGAGCGGCTGAAATGAGGGAGCCTCCAGCTGCTCGCGCCGAGCCCAGGCCCGGCTCGGGGAGAAAGCTCCGCCTGTGCCCCGGTGACGGGCTGGAGTCGCAGCTCTGACACTCACCTTTGACGCTGTGCTTGCCCTTGGGCAGCTTGCTGACGTGCAGAGCTTGCTTCAGCTCGTACCTGTGAGAGAGGACGGCTCAGAGGGCTCTGGGGACACGGCTGCCTCGCAGACGAGGTCAGGGAGGGAGTGAGATGAACCCCGAGAACCTCGCCCATCGCCCTGCTGGGGGCTCCCACCCCCGGCTCCCGACAGGGAGGGCTCTCTGCGCGGCTCCTGCCGGCGATCCCTGCTCAGAGCCCCGTGCGCAGGCCGGTCCTGTGCGGGGCCGTGGCAGCCATGCGGGGTTTGGTCAGCCCCGTCCCAGACCACAGGTGTTCTCTGCCAGCATTAGAACTGGACTGAGCTGCCTCTGACCAGCAGTGGGGGAGGTGGGAAAGCGGGGAGCAATGGTGCCAGGGCAGGGAGGCCACTCAACCCCTTTGCTCCCAGCTCCCACCTTGGGCCAGTGAGGTCTTCCTCCACCCCCCCTCCCCCCGCTCCCAGGTCCCTGCTCACCCCGCCTTGCCCTCCTGTAATTGTGGAGGGAAAGTCCAGGTCACCCCAGCCCAGGGACTCTCTTCCCGGTGCCCACCCACCCTCCCCACCCACGGCCACCAGCCCAAGCCAGGCACACTCACATGTTCCCGAGGGCCACCTCTCCCAGGAGGATCAGGCCCACCGGGTCTCCCTGGGACGTGTGGCAGTAGTTGGCGCTCTTGGAGACCATGTCGGCGAAGTAGATCCCTTTGCCGAACATGTAGCCCGTCTGCAAGGGGGAAGGACAGCTGAGTGCCTGGCCGGGCGCAGCCAGCGGCACCACCTGTCATGGTGCCAGCGGCCGTGCCAAGCCGATGCTGCAGCACTGCTTCCTCTCGCCCACGCCCCCTGCGAGGCACCGACCCGGGTCTGCCAGGTTCCGAGCGGCTTCACCTCTGGACCCACGTCCTTTTCCTCTGAGCAGAGGGAAGACCCGCTCAGGGATGCTGTGAGCATTATGTGAGCCAATCAATGCTCCCCTAGAGCCTTACACGAGCCAATCAATGCTCCCCTAGAGCCTTACACGAGCCAATCAACGCTCCCCTAGGGCCTTACACGAGCCAATCGACGCTCCCCTAGAGCCTGGCGCATGCGCACTCCCAGTAAGTGCTGGCTATTCCTTTATTCCCTTTGCAAGTGACACAGGAGGTTCAAAAAGGTCAGGTCACGTGCCCGGCACAGCACAACCTCTCCGCCCCCCTTTTACAGCCCTGGAACGAGGCTGGGAAGACCACCGCTAAGTCCCTTCTGCCAGCAGGGGGGTGACAGAGCCACCCTGGTCTGGGCAGGCTTTCCTCTCATCCCCGAGGCAGACGGAGCGCCATGGCGGTCACCCGCTGGCAGGGGCACAGCAGGTGGGAACTCGGCGTGGCTCACGGCCAGTCTGTTCTCTGCATGCCAACACCCCAATCGGCACTCACAGCCGGGCCTGGCACCCCCACCCGCGCAGTCACCCCAGCGACAGAGCTCGGTCAGGCGGCGGCGGCGGTCCTACTCGGGGGCGGTGCTAGGGGCCGAGCCAAAGCCTCCACCTGCCCACCAGGCCCTGTCCGCTGGGCACGTGCACGTCGCCCAAGCACCGACCGAAGCTCTGTGGAGCCCGCCGCGCAGACAGCACCGCCCACCCCTCAGGCCGGCACGCACCACGGGCGCCTCAGGGGGCGCGATCCGGAGCCCCTGGGACAGGATGCCGGCGAAGTTGGTGGTTCTGGACCCGTGCCACAGCAGCCTCCGGTTGTGCAGCTGCTTGAATGGCTTGTAGCGCTGGTTTTCCCCTTCACGCTCGATCTTAAAGATCTGGTTGGAGTCGTCAGTAAAGGAGAGAGGTGAGAGAAACCATGTTACTCCGGTTAACCTGAGGCCTGACCAGATCCCCGATAACTGAGCTGGGAGCCTAACGGATCCTGAAGGAAGGAAGGTGTCCAATCAGGCCGGAGGGAGTGACCCGACCAGCCAGCGTCCCATCCAGCAGAGACAGCTGACAGCGAGTCACAGGTGTAGGAGGCAGTCATTAAAGTAAAATCCTCCCCTGAGGACATTTCCCCATTGATGTTTAGACAGAGTGGGAGGGAGGAGGGGAGGAGGGGAGAGAGGGAGGAGGGGAGGAAGAAAAGAGAGAGCCACATCGACTGGTTGCCTCTCAGGTGCCCCCACTGGGGCTGGGGATCGAAACTGCAAGTGCGTGGGCTGACGCTCTAACCACAGCCAAATCGGCCAGGGCAAGGATCATTTTAGATCTGATATATTCCCTGATTCTAAAACAGAATAAACCCAACCCAAACCAGAGGCTGCTGGTTTCCAGCTCAATGAATGAAATGTCCCCTGGATTTTTTCTACCCAGGCCCAGGCTGGAAGGAGCAGGAGCTGCCGGCAGGGGGCAGACAGCCTTACCTCGAGGACTTTCAGGTCGTAGGCATTGTGTGTGGTCGCGTGAGTGTTCTTCACGTACTTCCGGATGACCTTGGCCTCCTCGGAATCCTTGTCCACCACCTAGGAGAGGGCGGCTGGGTGTCAGAGCGCACAGGTGGGAGGAACGGCACAGGCTCCGGCGCACAATCACGTGGCTGTGGCCTTCGGGAAAGCCCCGCGGCTGGGGAGGGCCCAGGCCCCACCTCCCTGGACAAGCCTCCTTTGGGCCACCAGGAAAGGAGGAACCGGGGCTCTGTCAGCAGAGCCTGCAGAGCAAGGAGCCAGCGCCCAGATCCAGTCCAGTCCTTGGAGGTAGACGAGGGCCAGGAGGGCGGCCCAAAGCCAGGACTTGCAATCCACAGCGGCAGGGATGCTGCCAGCCGCGTGGCCTGGAGTGCGGGCTCTGGAATCGGCAGGCCACGCACACCACGGCTCAGGCACCGCCCACTCCCTCCCTGTCCACGTAATCCGTGGTAAACGCGAGCGTTAGGAAAACCTGGTCCTATTCCACGTTCAGATCCAGTGTTCAGAGAACAGGAATCCTGCTCCTTCCAGCCCCTTAGCACAACCCCTTCACCCCGCACCGGCCCAGCCTCCCACCATGGAGGCGCCACACGTGACCCGGGCACCACACGTGGCCCGGGGCGCTCCCTGCTCAGACCGTCCTGGGCTCCGTCCTCAGCGAGGAGCAGGGTCTCTGTAGTGATGCAGACCCGCCCTCCCAGGCTCAGCTGTGACTGCAGGGAGGACACAGGGCTGAGCAGAGGCGCCTGGGAGACAAAACCAGCTCAAGGCCAGGGTGAGCCAGGAGCCAAGGCGAACACTCCTCTCAGGCCGGCCTCCGTGCAGAAGTCCAAGGCCTCTGGCGTCACCTGGAGGACAGGGACCAGCCTTTCTTTGTCAGGTGCCATCAGGCACGTCTACTTCTTAGACGGACACCGTAACCCATCCGGGCTCCTGCCAGTCTCCTAAAACAGCCCCGGGATGAGGAAGACCACGGCCAGGCCCTCACAGCCAGTGTCCACAGCACCCGAGGCCGTGGCGGAACCTGCCTGGCGACCAGGCGCTCCGCTGCGGGGACACGGCAGGGACACGGCCTGCGGCTCCACGGCCGGCGCCGGGACGCGGCTCCAGGCCGGGGTGTGGCCAGCGCCGTGCTCGGAGCTCTCCGGGAGACCCTGCACGTGGAGGCCTGGGGACACGCACGTGGGGTGCGCGCTGAGCATGCTTCAGAAAGGGGCCCTGCTACCTTAATGTCCGTTTTGAGCTTCTCGTAGTTGACATCGAGGGGGTCCTTGCTGCTGTCCTCAGACCCGCCCCTGAGCAGACTGTAGGCCACCTCGATGTCCAGCAGGTTGTCCAGCATCTCCACCTTGGCCTGGGGGACAGGAACCCTGAGCGAGGGCCACGTGAGGGCGACCCGCCCAGTTCTGAGACAGAAAACCTAAGGCAGGGACCGGCCGAACGCACAGGGAAGGGGGCCCGCTGACAGGGCAGCCTGTCGCCATCTGGGGCGCACAGAGTGACCCTGTGGCAGGAGGCGGGAGGCGGGAGCCGGTGGGAGGCCCGCCGTGCCAGGTGGCGTTACATGGCTGCCCGGTGAGCACGGAGGCTCCCACTGCCGCTGTCCCCCCGGACGAGGGGAAGCACATCCGCTCTGCCCGTGTCTGTCCCCTCCACCGCGGCGGAACCCACTCCACGACGACACCGAGGGGCCGCCCCAGGGCCGGCCCTGCCCTTGGGGCCACGATGCGGAGGAGCTGCGGGCAGTGGGGCCCAGCAGACCCGGGCGCTACCTGCACGCTGTCCGCGTTGCTCAGGAGCGGGGGCTTCTTCATGCCGAAGTCGTGGGGGATCAGCGTGTAGAAGCGGTTGGAGAGGTCCAGGATCTGGGAGTCGCTGCTGCCCTGGGACAAGGCCTTGGGGGAGGGACAGACGGACACGCTGAGGCAGCGCGAGGGCTGCAGCGCCTTCCTGTTGGTGCCGCACCCCCCGCAGCGGCAGGGCCCCACCCCCAAACCGCGGTGCTCAGCACGCAGCCGCTGCCCGCGGTCTCACCGGCCCGGGAGCCGGGGCGCCAGGGCCGCTGCACAGGGGGAGCCGCGTACCTAGGCGGTGGCTCATGGGAGTTGCCGTAAAATTCCTTCTGCTTTTCGGATGCTTTAAAGCTTCTCATAATGAAATAAAAGGGGAAACCCTGTGCTGTAACATTCAGTCCGGCCGCCTCCGTCCAGTGAACTTCACCTTTAAGACCGGATTTCCTCTCAGGAGGCCCAGGAGGAGGCAGGCTCAGAGGGCCAAGTCCCCGTTCTGCCTCAGAGACATCAGTGTCCATAGCGCAGAGGGAGGAGCTGGACCGCGGACACTGCCCGCTCGGCAGCAGCCGAGGTGGCCCAGGACGGCCGAGGGCAGCACGCGGCATCCTGCAGGCCGAGGCCGCAGACTGAGTCGCACAACGGGGGCGGCTGCCTTCTCTGCCGTCATTGGTGGGGACACGGTCCCCGATGGTGGGTGCCGGTGAGTGCAGCGCCTTCCTGTTGGTGCCGCACCCTCTGCAGCGGCAGGACCCCCACGTGCCTCACTGTTCCGTGCCAGGGCCTCTACTCCAGCTCCAGCCAGACAGCACCTCCCCGGCCCAGCTGCCGCTCTGCGGGCTTTTCTCCTCCCCAAGCCGCGCCTGCCCCTGCCCCTGCCCCTGCCCCTGCCCCGCACCCAAACCCGCCCCTGCACCCCCCACGTGGAACCCCCCAGGGCACGCTGGCAGGCTCTGTGGGGGGGGGGGTGTCTATGAATGAAGTGAGACAGCATTTAGCTTCCTACTCGGTAACTTCCTAGTAACTGCATAACAAACTCAGCCTAAGTCTGAAGGACACACAAAATAAAACCTGAGGTTCTTTATGTGGCAGGAGAAGGAAGTTTACTGCCTGTCTCTTCACGGAAACACTGCGAATTCACTGCGATCTCTTGGGGCAGCACTTGTCAAACTGAAAAAATCTCAGTCACCACGAACTGGGGCCAGTGCACCCACGGACCCTGATAAACGTGCTGCTGCACCGAGACCAGGGCTGGCCGGGGAGCCGCCGGCAGCCGGGACGGGGCAGGGCCGGCCCTCGCTTACCTGCTGGACCTCACTGAGGATGGAGTACGCGGCCTGGATCTGCCTTTTGCTCAGCTTCCCCAAGGGCATCTTCTGAAGGTCAATCTGAGGAGACAGGGGTCCCCTGAGAGGCGGCTCTGGGCAGCAGGTGCAGGGCGGGATGGGCAGTCACTGTCTCAGGCCTCCGGGGCCCTGAGAGAAGCACCCCGAGCTGCCCTCTCCCCGGGAGATGCAGGCCCCAGCTCCGCAGGCTGCAGTCTGACCCCCACGCAGGCTGTCAGGAGTGTCAGGGAGAACCCGGCCAGCTCTCCAGCCCCGTGTTAGACGTGAAACAGCCACGCATTTCCGAAGACGCAGCGCCTTCCCCTCACTCCGGAGCGAGGACAGGAGAGCCGAGGCCGTCCCGGAGGGAAATCGCCACAAAGTGACAGAAAGAGCCGCTCCTGGGCACACGTTCACAGCAAGCTGCCCGCATCTTCACATCAGCCACCCACGGCCAAACATTCGCGCTGACAGCACTGCTGCTGTGCGCCCCCCCCCCCCCGGGAACCACCACCAGGAGAGGGAGACACTGACACAGAGAACAGCGGATCTGCAGCCAGGAGGCCTGGTCACCAGCTACTCGCTGTGCACCCCCCTCTCAGCCTTGGGCTCCTGTCTGTAATCGGGGGCCACGTCCACTGTGAGTGATGGCCTGGACTGCTCTCCGCCCTCACACATCCGTGCGCGGGGACCCCACGCTGTACCCCGAGACACAGTCTCCGGGGCCATTCCCAACGGATCCTATTCCGGGGCCCAGACCCCCTTACCCATCTCTGCCTCCCTGGCACCTGCAGTGCCCAGGACACAGATGGAGCCAAACAAGCACCTGAGACATGGCACCACTGGGGGAATAAACAAAACAGCCACAGACGGGCCCAGTTCACCAGGCCCGGCGGGGCCAGAGTCTAACAGCCCCACGGCCATGGCAGCCACATGCCGCCGCACCCAGTGCTGCCGATCGGAGGGCGGGCGGGCTTCAGGGAGGTAAATAGTTAGAGCTAACTCCGGGAAGAAGCTGGACAATCTCCTTTGAACCACGGAGCTGTGTGTGACAAAAGGGCTGGTCTGTGGTAGGGATTACAAAGTGGTTCTGAGAGCAGCGCTAGAGGAGCTCCGGAGGACGTCCTGGCCCAGGAGCAGTTACTGTGAGGGAGCAGTGCTCCCCACGCGGTATGTGGTAATGCTTACTTTAACAAGACTGGCCTCTACTCTGCACCTCCACACACACTCAGGCCAGGAAGCACCAGGTGCCCCTCCCGGGCATAAAGCCCCAGGGCTCCCATGTTTACTGTCACCTGGTTACCTGGCCCCGCAGGAAACCCGCCAGGAAGGAGCGGGCACAACCCCCCCCCTCGCCCCCCCCGCCCCGCCCCGCCTTCCCCCGGGCAGCCTCTGCCTGTTCCCGGGCAGGGCCCAGCCCTTCAGGTGAGAATGTCTGTAAATCACAGGAAAACCAGAGTACAGGAAGCTGGGATGACATGTGGGGCAGTCCATCCGGGGCAGGAGAGAGGGGCTCAGACCCCCTCCCCGCCCCCTCACTCAGCCCAGGGCCCGGCCTCTTCCTAAAACAGCTGGAATGAATGTCATCTGTGAAGCAAGGGTCAGAAGTGCCTGCACTGTTGTCAGCGGCGGTCAGTTCTCCTGGAGTGGGCTGCGCCCTGGGCCGCCTGCTGGTTAGGCCGCAGAGAAGATGCTACAGACCCTGCCGTGGCAACAAGGGGGCACAAAGGAACCCAGGGGACACTCTCCCACACACCTCTGCCAGCACCCCGGCCTCAGCACACCTCGGCTACCTCTGGCTCCCGAACAGGCAAAGACGCAAACCCAGAAGACCTGCTGAGTGCCCACTGCCCCAGCACAGGCTCAGCCCGAACCACCGGTGCCCGCACCTCATACTCCACCATGGCCTTCTTCATGCTCTCCACGTCGAAGATCATCTTAATGAGGTTCTGCACCGGCTTGGGCAGCTTGGACTTGGTCCCGGGGTTTACTGTCAGTTTCTTCACCGCCTCCTCATCCTTTGGGGGAAAGGCATGGTACGGAGGAAAACAAAGTCAGTAAACAACCCAGTGGCAGTGGTACTCGGGCTGCAGGTAGAGCACCCAGGATGGAGTGCCACCAGCAAAAGTGAGAGTTTGCAGAGGATCAGACACTCCCCGGCACCCCCAAGTCCTCCGTACCACCCCACCTGCTCACTGCAGCTGCACTGCCACCACTCACCCCCTCATCCCTCCCCCCCTCTCCTGCTCCTTGTCTCCTGCCCTCCGGCTGCTGGTGTCCTGCACGGAGTTTGTTCAGTGCCCACTCATGCCCAACCCAGAAGTGCTTGGCAGCGAGGAGGGCAAACCTGGGTCGAGGGAACAGTGGACAGTTCCTCCCTTTCTCTTGCACCGCCTCGTCCCCAGGCCAGCCCCATGAAGGACGCAGCCTATAAGCCCTCCCCACAGTCCCAAAGCCTCAAGCCAGGCAGCCCGACGGTGTTCAATGCACCCAACTTAGCCGACCCACCCCCAACCCTCACCCTCCTGATAAACTGAGAGCAGGAGGCTCCCCCCACTGCCCGGCAGCCCAGGCCACGCCAAGAGACGCTGCACCGGAGGCCTCAGCGTCTCTCTGAGCCCGCGGGGCAGGCCATGCTGCCCACCAGTGTCCGCAGAAGCCTGTGCTTCGAGGGGAGGGAGCTGGCACTGGCGCTGCTCCTGGGGCCGCGGGGCTGCCCGGTGCAGAGGCCTGTGCTGTGCTCATAGCCATTGTTGTGAATTTTTTTGGGACGTACCTACTCTTACCACGGAAACACTCAGCTTCTGGCTCTAACCTCACTGAGGAGCAAACTCTTAACAGGTCAAAAAGCCTTATTTAAATGCATACTCTGGCCCTAGCTGGTTTGGCTCAGTGGATAGAACATCGGCCTGTGGACTGAAGGGTGCCAGGTTCGATTCTAGTCAAGGGCATGTGACTGGGTTGCAGGCCAATCCCGGTAGAGGTTATGCAGGAGGCAGCCAATCAGTGATTTTATGTCATCATTGATGTTTCTCTCTCTCCCCTCCCCCTTCCTTGCTGAAATCAATAAAAATATATTAAAAATAAATAAATACACACACACACACACACACACACTCTGCAACTCAGGAACTCCACCCCTGTGGTAATAATCAGAGGTAGTTATATTTATGTTTATCAGCAGTTATAACAAATACCTGTGACTAATCTAAACCCGTATCAGGGGAGGCACATTATATTGTTTGGTAAATTGTGAATTATGGCCGTCCACAGGATGGACTTTTCTAGAGCCTTAAGAATTGACTCTCTAGATCAGTTCAATACAGAAGCCACTGGTTTTAAAATTCGGCCAGTCTAAACTGAGATGTACAGTAAGCGTTACAAATACACCAGATTTCAAAGAAAAGAAGTGAAAACCTCTCCACCTCACACTCACAGTGCTGACCACATTCATGAGGGTACTGGATTTTACTGAATGCGTTTTCCTGGTCTGTTATGACGATCATGTGGCTTTTAACCTTTATTCCATCCATGTTATATTACACTTATTTTCGTATGGTGAACCAACCTTGGATAAATGCCTCCTGTGCTGCTAGATGCTAGTGTTTTGTGGAGGGTTTTGCATCTAAACTCAGTGAATTGGTCTGTTTTCCTATGATGTCTTATCTGGCTTTGGTCTCGGCTGCACTGGCTCCTGTAATGAGCTGGGAGTGTTCCCTCCCATTCTGGTTTTTGGAAGAGTTTGGAAGGACTTGTGCTCTTTTTTTTTTTTTTTTTTTTTAATATATTTTATTAATTTTTTACAGAGAGGAAGAGAGAGGGATAGAGAGTTAGAAACATCGATGAGAGAGAATCATCGATCAGCTGCCTCCTGCACACCACACACTGGGGATGTGCCCGCAACCAAGGTACATGCCCTTGACCGGAATCGAACCTGGGACCTTCCAGACTGCAGGCCGACGCTCTATCCACTGAGCCAAACCGGTCTTGGCTTGTGCTAATTCTTTAAACATGAGTTAGCCTCACCAGGGATGCCATCTGATCCTGGAATGTCGTTAAAAGCGCAGGTAACCCTCCCTTTACAGACACTGGGTGGTGTGAGAGGCCCGGGGTTACCTGGCCGTAGTCGATCTCCAGGGGGTAGAACTTCTTGGGGTACTTTGTGAAGTTCTCCGAGTGCCAGGCGTTCCCCGTTTTCTCTTCGTACAACTTCATGAAGTGCTCCACGGCGTCCTCCTTGGACGGCATCTTCTCCAGTTTGTTACTGCCGATGACCGTGCCCACGCGGCCCCAGGACCGGAAGATCCAGTACCTGTGAGCGGCAGGGAGAGGAGGGGCAGTTACCGATCTGTGGGTCCGAGGGTCCCATTTCCGGAGGGGAGGGTCCCTCCCGGACAGGCCACTGGGTGAGAACTCACATGCCTAAACGACGAGGGACCGCGGAACGAAGGGAACAGACATTACAATGAAGAACATTTGTTTTACTTTTATTGAACTGACAGTTATAAAAACTGTCAAGTAATTAAATAATGGCCTTTCAAATTGCCTATACAAAGTGCCCAAAGAAATGCAGCAAGTACCCTTTAGAAGTCATGTATTTCAAGACAATACAACGAACCCTCAAGATAGCACGGACTGGTGGTTCAACTCAGAAGCTGAGGTGCGAGGAAATGGCAGGTGTGGGGCAGTGGCACACAGGTCAGCACCTTCAGACACAGGCTACCATCATTTCCATCTAAATTCAGGGCTCACATCCTGGGTACTCTCTAGCTTCTATGCTGCTTAGCTTTGGCTAAGTTAAATTTTCTTAGTGGAAGTAGTGGATAAGTTAAATCTTACATCACTGTAGGTATAAATATAAAACTTCTATTTTAAGGTAAAGCCAGAGTTCAAATGCTTGGGCAGTGTGGCTCAGTGGTTGAACCAGGAGGTCACGGTTCGATTCCTGGTCAGGGCACATTCCTGGATTGCAGACTCCATCCCCAGTGTGGGGCGTGCAGGAGGCAGCTGATTAATGATTCTCTCTCATCATTGATGTTTCTCTCTCCCTCTCCCTTCGTCTCCGAAATCAATAAAAATACATTTTTTTAAAAGAAAAAATTTGGGCCGAGACCGGTTTGGCTCAATGGATAGAGCGTCGGCTTGGGGACCGAATGGTCCTGGGTTCGGTTCCGGTCAAGGGCATGTACCTTGGTTGTGGGCATATCCCCAGTAGGGGGTGTGCAAGAGGCAGCTGATCGATGACTCTCTCTCATCGATGTTTCTAACTCTCTATCTCTCTCCCTTCCTCTCTGTACAAAATCAATAAAATATACATTTAAAAAAAAAAAAAAAAAAAAAAAAAAAAAGAAAAAATTTGGGGCTTCGTGCCGTTTTCTTGGACTGTTGCCCCAAAGCATATAAATCTATTCTATTAAGTTCTTTGGCCTGGAAATGTTTGGAAGATACCACGCTGACCTATCCTGAAACATTTTCTGACCCTAATAGCCCACACAACCCTTTCACTCGAAAACCCAACAAACCCAGGCCCCCGGAAAACGCACACATCCCCAGCCCCATCAGGACTTCTCGCTGGCGGGAGAGAACGTTATTCTCATGGCCTGTCACTTAACAGACCGTGTCTGTGTTTCCGCAAACACCCAATCCTTCTGCAGTACACTATACATCTAGCTTTCTGAAGGTGTAATTTTACAAGAAACCGTTTTTTTTTTTTTGTTTGTTTGTTTGTTTTAAATATATTTTATTGATTTTTTACAGATAAGAAGAGAGTGTTAGAAACATCGATGAGAGAGAATCATCGAACAGCTGCCTCTTGCACACCCCCCACTGGAGACTTAAGAAACCGTTTTTGAGTTCCAAATCTCTGACCACAGTAGGTAATGAACAGACAGTTGCGGTATATTTTTTTTAGACATGTTTAGTAGCCAAACAAATACTTTGTATTCTTTATGGTCACCTCTGACACCCCTTTTTAAATGAAACATTTGTGGAAGGTAAAGAGGCAGGAAGACATGAACCCTCAGAGGAGGCTGGCAGGTTTACCAGTGCCGGGGGTCTGCCTGTCCACTAGGAAACCTCTGGACCTCCTGGAGTCACAATGGTAAGTGGTTTCCATGTGCTAAGAGTTTAACATATAAAAGTAATTTTTAAAAAGTATTTTCACCATTAGAATGAGTTCCACCCCGGCACAGCCCACTCACCCCTCGCTGTAATAGGGACACTAGCCAATGGTTAGACAGTCCAGCCCCTCAGCACTGGCCCTTGCCTAGTTCTATCAAATTTTATTTTTATTTTTTAAAAATATACTTTATTGATTTTTTTTACAGAGAGGTATAGTTAGAAACACCGATGAGAGAGAAACATCAATCAGCTGCCTCCTGCACAACTCCTACTGGAAATGTGCCCGAAACCAAGGTACATATCCTTGACCGGAATCGAACCCAGGACCTTTCAGTCCGCAGGCTGATGCTCTATCCACTGAGCGAAACCGGTTTCAGCTCGTTCTATCAGGTTTTAAAAATAACAACAAAAAAGGCAAATCCGCCAAAAATGGTTTGGCTCAGTGGATAGAGCGTCAGCCTGCAGACTGAAAGGTCCCGGGTTCGATTCCAGTCAAGGGTATGTACCTTGGTTGCGGGCACATCCCCTGTAGGGGGTGTGCAAGAGGCAGCTGGTTGATGATTCTCTCAAATTGATGTTTTTAACTCTCTAGCCTCCTCTCTTCCTCTCTCTAAAAAAATAAATAAATAAAAATCAATAATATATATAAACATTGATATATATATTATATATATATTTTTTAAAAAAGGCAAACCCAAGCCTCTTCAGTAACTAGAGTCTGAAGAATATTTGAAAGTTCAGTTCTTGCCAAACTTGACTTGCTCCAGAAGTGGAGAAACGTGAGGGAGTGAGAAACTCTAGACCACGTGTGTCAAACACAAGGCCTGCGGGCCAAATCCAGCCTGCCAGGCCTTGCAATGTGGCCCGCACCACGCTGTCATCACTGCACTCCGCTGTCAGTTTATGACATTGTCAGTTTATGACTGTTCAGTAAACCATTCGGCCCGCGATTTAGGCTGGATTTTAGATTTTGGCCCCTTCTCTGATTGAGTTCGACACCCCTACTCTAGACTCTCCACGGGGACGTAAGGAGAGCTGCGGGTTACGTGACGCCCTAGGAGACGGCCCGCTGGACCCCGGAGAGCCGGCTGTCGGGAGACGGCCCGCTGGACCCCGGAGAGCCGGCTGTCGGAGACGGCCCGCTGGACCCCGGAGAGCCGGCTGTCGGGAGACGGCCCGCTGGACCCCGGAGAGCCGGCTGTCGGGAGGTGGCACCCTCCTCCCCCCAAAGCCTCATTCCGCCCGGGCTCGCTGTGAGGGGCGGGCGGCACAGCCGGGCGGCCCCCTCCGGGAGCACAGCTCCCCGCACGCCCGCCCCAGCACACCTGCTTCCTTTGTCGTCTTCCAGGAGCTGCAGCTTGTAGTAGGAGTTGGTTCCTTTAACGATGTCCACCAGGCCCAGCGTGGCACTGAAGACCTTCCCGCCTTTCTCCAGGACGTGCGCGGAGCGCTCCAGGCCTGTCAGGGAGGCAGGGCTCCATGGCTCCTCCTCCGGGAGGGGCCAGGTGCCAGGGGGAGGGGTCTGCGGGCGAGTCCACGCCTGCTGGACACCCGCACCCACCGCTGGGGCCTCCCCCTGTGCTCTCAGGACAGCCGTGGCGGGAGCCCCAGGGCGCAGGCGCCCGTCCTGCTCCCATCATCCCTGCCTGCTCACCAGAATCAGGATCAACAGCAGCTCCTCCTTTGAGAGTTAATTTCACTGTCTTTTCAGACTTGTTTCCTGGGAAGGGAGAGAGGAATGTGAACATTAAATCAAAACTAAATGGAAGGGGAAGCGAGACAAGCGGGCCATTTCCACGTGTATCCGATGCCCAGAGACCCGTTTCAGGGCACAGCAGGCAGGGGACGGACAGCGCCAGGACCGAGCCGCCGGCGGCACGGCTCTGCCCCCGATGGCAGCGCAGGCCTCACCTTCCTCTTTGACGGGGGCCTGGCTCTTTTTGGAGCCGGCAGCCGCCGACTTCCCTTTTGGGGCCTCGACTTGGACCGGCTCCGGCTCCTCCTTCACCGCGGCCCCCCAGGGCGACAGGAGGTGGGCGGAGACCAGCTCCTGGAAGCTCTTGGCTGAGGCAGCAATGTCCTGGAGGAAATCCTCGGACACCACTCGAACGTTGCCCTCTTTGACTTCCTCCATCTTCTTACTCATCTTCTCCACCTCCTCTGTCCAAACCAGGCGGGAAAGAGAAGGAAAAACAAGTTTAAAGCGAACGTCAAGTCTCAGGCTACTGGTCACACCCCCAAGCTCCATCACCCACAGCTTCCCTTCCCTCCAGCCTCGTGCTCCTGGGCCATCTCCCAGCGGCCTGTGCCAGCGCCACCCCCTCTCCGGCACCCCGAGCCAGCCGCCTTCTCGCCGCTGTCCCCAGGATGAGAAGTTAACCACGCCCACAGAACGAGGCTGGGAGCCAGTGTGTTTGGAAAACGCTGCATGCTGCTTCTCCGGTCTCGGAGATATGACAATGGTCGTCGGTATAATAATGCTGCAAGGAAACCTTTACCGCTGTCTAGCTGCATTTCCCAAAGGTGCTTAAGCTGCAAACGTTTGCCTTGGCAGCAAACCTGTGACCCCGTTGCAGAGCCAGGTGGTGAGGAGGAACAGCAGCCTCCGTCTTTGGTGGGTGTAGAAGGACCTGACACGCCCGTCCAGAGCACAGAGCCGCGCCCCCGGCACCTGTGCCGTCCTTCCTCTGGAGCAGAGCAGCTATGCTGCCCGTGTGACAGGCTGAGCGACCTCAGCCTCACCTCCTCCATCCTCACCAGGACCGGGAGGCAGAGCACGGCCTCAGGGCGGGAGGCCACTCACTTTTCGTGCTGATGCACAGCGCCGCCTTGTTGGCCGTCCCGGTCAGCTTCCCCCCGAGTTTCTCCACGGTGGCCTTCACGTCATCCTTGCTCCTGGCGAGCTTCCCAAGAGTCAGGATCTTCATGTTGGACAGCGGCTTCTCTGGGTGGGAGGAGAGGAGAGAACCGTGAGGCAGGGATGGGGGGGGTGCAGGGGGGCTAGAAAACCAGGCAGCAAGCTCTCAGGGAAAAGCCGGAACAGGCTGCAGGCCCCCTGGACAGCCTAAGCACCCCTTTCGTCAGCTTCTCCCGAGGGAAGAACATGAAAACAGAAGTAAAGGCCATTAGGAAAGCAGAGGCCAGCCCGCCAGTGCCACCACAGAACTGCCTCATCCCCGGGCACGGAAAGGCTGCAGTTGGAGCTGGGACCAGGGACAGGAAGCCGGCGGAGGATGGGAAGGAAGCAGAGGCAGGTCAGGGACAGGAAGCCGGCGGAGTATGGGAAGGAAGCAGAGGCAGGTCCCAGGGACAGGAAGCCGGCAGAGGATGGGAAGGAAGCAGAGGCAGGTCAGGGACAGGAAGCCGGCAGAGGATGGGAAGGAAGCAGAGAGGCAGGTCAGGGACAGGAAGCCGGCAGAGGATGGGAAGGAAGCAGAGGCAGGTCCCAGGGACAGGAAGCCGGCAGAGGATGGGAAGGAAGCAGAGGCAGGTCAGGGACAGGAAGCCGGCAGAGGATGGGAAGGAAGCAGAGGCAGGTCAGGGACAGGAAGCCGGCAGAGGATGGGAAGGAAGCAGAGGCAGGTCACAGGGACAGGAAACGGGCAGAGGATGGGAAGGAAGCAGAGGCAGGTCCCAGGGACAGGAAGCCGGCAGAGGATGGGAAGGAAGCAGAGACAGGTCAGGGACAGGAAGCCGGCAGAGGATGGGAAGGAAGCAGAGACAGGTCAGGGACAGGAAGCCGGCAGAGGATGGGAAGGAAGCAGAGGCAGGTCCCAGGGACAGGAAGCCGGCAGAGGATGGGAAGGAAGCAGAGGCAGGTCCCAGGGACAGGAAGCCGGCAGAGGATGGGAAGGAAGCGGAGAGGCAGGTCAGGGACAGGAAGCCGGCAGAGGATGGGAAGGAAGCAGAGGCAGGTCAGGGACAGGAAGCCGGCAGAGGATGGGAAGGAAGCAGAGGCAGGTCACAGGAACAGGAAGCCGGGAGAGGATGGGAAGGAAGCAGAGGCAGGTCACAGGAACATCAATCACTTTTCTTGTCCTCCTCCCATTTAAAAGCAAACTGCAACTTCTCAGGCAGTACTTAGTGATCAACCCTGTTAAAAAATCAGACACAGCCGAAGTTGTTTTGGCTCAGTGGTAGAGCTCAGTCGGTCTGTGGACTGAAAGCTCCCGGGTTCGATTCCGGTCAAGGGCATGTGCCTTGTTTGCGGGCACATCCCCTGTGGGGGGGTGTGCAGGAGGCAGCTGGCCGATGTTGCTCTCTCATCGACGTATCTAGCTCTCTGTCTCTCTCCTTCCTCTCTGTAAAAAACTAATAAAATATATTTTAAAAAAATACGTTAGCTCTGTTTAAAAAAAAAAAAAAAAAATCAGACACAACTGTCCTTCTACCACAATGGTGGGAGACAACCGATTCCAGGGAGAAAGAAGAGGCTGCACACAACTCCGCTGGACGGCCTGGACGGGGCAGGCGCCATGTTTGCGGCTGGTGGGAACGCAGTGCTGGCAGCATCCTAGGACAGGAGGTGCCGCAGGGAGAAGTCCTGCCCGCCCCGCGCCCCTCCCCCTGCACTGAGGACACAAAGGCAGTGGGGCTGTCTCCCGAGAGAAACAGACGGAGCTCCCTGCTCGTGGCATTAGTGGAGCATCTCGCTAATGCTGACAGCACACAGGCCTCTGCACGCAGAGGAGGCCGGCGCACGCAGGCTCTGGACGCCTCGTGGGACCGGGCTCCCGGACAGCGAGACGCAAGGAGGTTCTGCAGTAGCTGGGCAGGTCACCCCGCAGGCCCCTCCAGGTAAGGCCATCTACTTGGCCTCCCTGCTCCTGCTTGGGGGGGGGGGGGGGGGGTTTGGACAGAGATAGGGAGTCCTCACAGGATCAGCAACAGTGACCAGAGAAAGACAGCCTGTTCCCCCAAAGCACAGGACCTCAGCCACCCCACCCCCCCCCGGGGCCTCAGAGCTCTACCTGGTGGGGCAGAAGAGTTGGTGGGTGCGGGCGCCGAGGCTGTGGGAGGTGGCGGGGCTGCTGCCACGGGGGCACTGGTCTCGGGAGGGAATAACCGGTCCTGCTTCTTGACCTTCAGCTTCTTGAGGTAAGGGATTTCTCGGAATTCCTGAGGAATTTAAGTTTCAGTTAAGAAACCAGTTCTCCCTTGAAATAATGATAATTTCTGTTGTCCAAATTAAAAAGTTCTTTTGTAGGGAGTGGCTATAGGGTTAAGCCTTGGATGACATGTTGGCAAAGCCAAAAACAAGTCCCAGCTTAGAGGGCACAGTCCTCTTAGCACATTAGGCTTGATCTTGTGAGCTCCCTAGATCCTTCCTGGGTAGCTAATGGGCTGTGGGAGGTGTAGCAAGTGCTGCCAAAACAAGTGAAACTCACAAGAACATTTAACCATGGTGACCACTACCTTGTTTACCTCTGGCTATGAAATAAAGGCTCAGCTAGCCGTCTGGATCTGTTCTGTGGTCTCAGCCAGACACAAGGGATCCGTCGAGCCCCAGCTTATTCTCTTTGTCTGTCTTTTCTACATCCTTCAAAGCCCTCCCTCAGGTTCACTTGGCTGTGCTGGCACCACACACTCTTTCTTCTTTTTATGATAAGAATAACATTAAGGCCCTGGCTGGTTTGGCTCAGTGGATAGAACATCGGCCTGCGGACTGAAGGGTCCCAGGTTCTATTCTGCTCAAGGGCACATTCTTGGGTTGCAGGCGTGATCCCCAATGGGTGGCGTGCGGGAAGCAACTGATCAATGATTCTCTCACATCATGGATGTTTCTCTCTCTCTCTCCCTACCCCCTCCTCTCTGAAATCAATAAAATATATTAAAAAAAAAAAAAAAAGAATAACATTAAGAAAGCGTGAGGCTCCTAGTATGAATTATTACAGATATGGAGCTTAATTCTAGCACTCCTACGTTTATGTTAGAGCATGTGCTGTGGATGTGGTAAAAAAAAAAAAAAAAGCTTTACAGAGCGAGTCTGCCATCTGTGAACCACTGCTGACCCGACTGCCACCTCCAGGCTCGTTCTCAAGCTGTTCCCCTCCGGTCAGCCTTTCTGGGCTCCCATGCCCGTCCCCTGCCCAAAGGCCACCGCCTGCACACACTGGGAGAGTCCGCAGAGGGAAGTCAGGGCACCTCCCTACACTTCTTAGGAAGGACACACAGCAGAGCCCAGTGTGGTCCATGTTCCGTGCAAATCCCCGGCTCAGCACAGCTCTCTTCCTCCGTGTGATCTACAAGGCCTGTGCTGAGCGGTCACTTGTTAACATCAAATACAGTGGGACTCCACTTAGCAGCTTTTTAAAAAAAATAAGTATTTTTATTGATTTCAGAGAGAAATGGAGGGAGAGACAGAAACATCAATGCTGACAGCGGATCGACTGGCTGCCTCCAGCTCGCCCCTACGGGAGGAGGTCCCACAGGCAAGCTTTCAGCCGGGGGCCAAGTTCTAAGCCAGAGCGTGCTCCGGGCTGGACGACAGGGAAGGCTGGAAGGCTCCCCAGGCAGTGACGGCTCCTCAGGCAGTGACCGCTCCGTAGCCTCTAACAAGGGCTAAGCAGAGGCATGTGACGGACCCAGTGGTTTGCTGGGAACCGCCGGCAGTCAGCTCCCTGTTGCTGGAAGAACAAAGGATTGGGGTTTGTGTACACACAGGCTGGCGAGAGTGGTGTGTGAGGAGGAGAAGATGGCAGGAAAGTGCCACAGAAGGCCACAACCAGATCATGAAGGGCTCCGGTTAGGGCTCGGGTTCCAAGCTAAGGAGCTGACCTTGAGCCTGTGGGCCAAGACCCCGGGGACAGCAGAGGAATTGCATGGAGTCTACAAACCCATGAACTCGCATGGGCAACAAGCAAACTGTGATCTGAGAAAAGTGCCTCACATGTGCAGACACCTTTGATTTTAGAGAGAGGAAGGGAGAAAGAAACATTGACTGACTAACCCCCACCCCATGCCTCCCACAGGGACGGAGCCCGCAACCCGGGCATGTGCCCTGACTGGGAATCAAACTGGCACCTCTTAGTGTATGGGGTGACGCTCAACCAATTGAGCCACACTGGCCAGGGCTGCAGGTACCCTTCTAAAATACTCCTTTAAAAACATAGGTAGATGCTAGTCTTGGCTGGTGGCTTGGATGGAGTGCTGTCCAGTACATTAAAAGGTTGTGGGCTTGATTCCCGGTCAGGGCATAAATAGGAGGCAACTGATTGATGTGTGTCCCCCCCCCCCTAAAAATATTAAAAACATATCATTGTGAAAAAAGTATGTATTCACATGTTTATATATATACTAGAGGCCCGGTGCATGAAATTGGTGCACAGATGTGTGTGTGTCTGTGTGTGTGTGTTCCTCAGCCCGGCCTGCACCATCTCCAATCTGGGACCCCTTGAAGGATGTCCTACTGCCGGTTTACAGGGATCGGACCTAAACTGGCAGTCAGACATCCTCTCGCAATCTGGGACTGATGGCTCCTAACCGCTCACCTGCCTGCCTGCCTACGCCTAACCACTCTACCTGTCAGCCTGCTCACCCCCAACTGTCCCCCGCTGCTGGCCTGCTCGCCCCCAAATTCCACCCCCCCCCCTCCTGCTGGCCTGCTCACTCCAAACTGCACCCCCCTCCCCTACTATCCTGATCACAACTGACCCTCACTAATGACCTGCTCGCCCCCAACTGTCCCCCACTGCTGGCCTGCTTACCCCCAACAGCCCCACGCCCCACCAGCCTGATCACCCACAACTGCAGTCTCATCCTGGCCTGATCACCCACAACTGCCCTCCCCTCTTGGCCTCTAACGGCCTCTACTTCGGCCCCGCCACCATGGCTTTGTCCAGAAGAACGTCCGGAAGGTCTCCTGGAAAGTCTCCCAGTCTAATTAGCATATTGCCCTTTTATTAGTATAGAAGCCTGGTGCATGGGTGGGGGCCAGCTGGTTTGCCTTGAAGGATGTCCTGGATCAGGATGGGGGTTCCCTTGGGGCATGGGGCGGCCTAGGTGAGGGGTGTGTGGTGGTTTGCAGGCTAGCCACACCCCCATGGGGTGGGGGTCCCCGCTGGGGTGCCTGGCCAGCCTGGGTGAGGGGCTAATGACTCCCAGCCCCTCCTTTTTTTCTTCAGTGCCTCCTTAAGGGGAGGCCAGGGCCAGTTGGAAGTAGGTATCTGGAGTTTATTTATCTTCTCTAGATGAAACTTTGTAGCCTTGAGTGGAGGCAGGGCCAGCCAGGGTGGGCGGGAAGCGTGGCTTCCTCCATCACTGAAGGAAACCCAAGCCTCCTGCTCACTCCAGCTCCATGGCAGCCAACATCTTTGTTGGGTTAATTTGCATACTCACTCCTGATTGGCTGGTGGGTGTAGAGGAGTGATGGTTAATTTCCACGTTTCTCTTTGATTAGTGTAGATACTGTGCAATCTAAGCAACCATTCGACTGGTAGCTGACACTCAATGACCACCAGGGGGCAGATGCTCAATGCAGGAGCTGCGGGGCAACAGCAGCTTTGCAGAGTGCCCTCTTGCACTCTGGGGCTCCTTGGGGGATGTCGGACTGCCCGTTTTGGTGGATCCCCACAGGCCAGTCTGAGGGACCTCACCTGCCCAAGGGACCCCGCTCACTCTGCAGATGCCCTTCAAACCCAGGTGCTGCCCCAGATGCGGCAGGCCAGGGAGGGATCACGGAGACCGGCTCCAGGGCATGTCCGACCAATCTTACTGAGTCCTGCCCCGCTGGCCACCTTCTAATTTACTTTCAATGTGCACAATCCATGCACCAGGCCTCTCGTTGATATATAGAGCACAAAATAGTTCACATTATTTACTTTCTTGTTATTTTCTCAAAGATAGAAGGAATATAAACACCATAAAAGGGCCTGTAACATCTGTATATTCAGAAAAACTGAAAATACAAGGCCAAATTTGCTGAGTGACCACTCAAGAAAAAGGACCGAGAGGGAGGAGTGAATTATGGTAGTGGACAGAGGAGGCAGGAAACGAATGAGCCTGGGCAGGAGGGCCGGTGGAACCATGAGTTCTGTTCCAGATGCTGGGTAGGCAGTGCCAATGGGACAAATGCCTACGACCAAGTGCTTACTACATGGCCCCCTCCCACACGCTCGCCCCCCAGAAGTATGCACCGGGAGAGATAACTGGATCAAATCCCGAATCCTAGTTAGTGGCAGTCCCAACTCTGCTCAGGCAGCTGGGTGCCAGCTAAAGCTGAGTCTGAAGACATAGGTGGAGTCCTTCCAGCAGTCAAGTCCCCAAAGACACTATCACTAACCCCGCCCACAATTCCAAATGAGGTTTCTCAGGTGAGCTTTTGCACCCGAGAACTCAACATGTAGTTCCATTATAAAGAGATCAAAAGAGAAGATAACTGAACTCTGGAACCTGCTCCCCCTTTAGCATAAAAGCAAATAAATACTCTTAAGAAAAGCTCTCCTAACAAAGGCAGGAATGATCCGCTCCTCACCACCGGTCCCCTGTGCTCAGAACAGGCACGTGCTGAGCAGGCACAGAAACGATCCCCTTGGCCAGGAGGACTTGCCTCCACTGGACAGGCCTGTACGCCTGTACCAAGTGCTGTGGTTCTGCATCTGTGCCGTTGTTTAAACCATGGAGCCAGCGATGTGATTTTACGTTCTAACTGTGAGGATGAAGCCTGAAGAACGCTGCCTGCCGTCGTGGCTGCTGGGAGGGAGGGGATCGTATTTTCTGTCTTCAGACGCCAGGAGCTCCCACTTACCTTTGGGGTGACCCATTCCTTCCGGCTGGGCGTCTGCGTCTTCACCATGCACTTGGTCCAGGCGGTGATGTCCCCTGTGCAGTAGTAGGCGTCACTCCTGAAGACCAGCTGGCCTGAGCACTCCTCGCAGGGAAGGAGGGCCCCGAACACAATGCCGTCAGCCACGCGGTCCAAGATCTGCCCGTGGAGAAGCGTGTCAGAGACAAAGCGTGACAGAGACAAGGAGGGCTGCAGTGACACTACCCACGTGGGGTGAAGAATGCGCACACTGCACACACCAACACAGAAGAGAGGGCTCGCCCGGCTTGCTAACTGCCCTCCCCGCGTGGCTAGTTGACAGGGGAGCTCAGACTTTTGTACTTCTAAGTCCACACACGCTCCTGCAGTTCCCACTGCCCTCGGGGTTTAGAAGTAAAGGGAGAGCCAGAGCACCCCCTGCTTCTGCACAAGAAGAGTGCCACCCTCTCCCCAGAGCCCGCAGGACAGGCCTGTGGGGAAGCTGGTCTCAGGAGCTGGTCCCTCGCCCTCCAGACCTCACACCCGGGGCAGTGTGGGCAGAGGCAGCAGAGAGCACCTCAGGCCCGCGTGGCGTGATTATACAAGTACAGCAGAAGCCCCTCAGTCCTCACCAAAATCCTACACCAAGGGCTACCTTGGGGAAGATGCCGGAAGGGCCTGGAGAGCCTGCCCCTGGGGAATGGGGCCACGATGATGGTGACCACGGGACTGTCACTCCTCCCAATGAAAACAGGCAGGTGTTCAGCGAGGGCCTCCCACATCCCACATCCCACAGCGGCCTGGCCTCGCCCTCGGCCCCCGTAACGAAGGCAGCTCACCGCCGACTCCCCGGACGGCACTTGCTGCTTGTTGAAGATGAGCAGCTCTTTCAGGTCATTCGTGGAGCACGCTTTCTTGAGCTCATCCTTGGTGTTCCAGATCAGGTCGTTCTGGGCCTGTGGACAAGGCCTGCCGCTGAGCGACCCGCTCTTTGCTGAGAGAAACCCACCGCCAGGGAGATGCTTCTGGCCTGGCTCGTCTCCTAATGAGCTCATCCTAATGAGCTGCTCGCCAGCGTCAGCCTCGTCACCAGGGAAGTGTGCGCCGGCCCCGCTTGTGGGTGCCCAGGCAAGCCCAGAGCGCAGCCTCCACACACCACAGGAGGTGGGCAGACCACGGAGGGACGTGGGGAAGGCTGCTGCCCAGGAACCAGGTCCCTGGAATCAGCCACCAGAAACAACTGCCCGGAGACTCAGGAAGGAGCCTGGAAGCTCCCGGGTCAGGTACGGGAGGTGGGCGTGGCTGCTCTCCCAATCTGAGAGTGCATGGGGGGGGGGGGTGGGGGGTGTCCAAACACACCCATTTCCTCGGTGCAAAACAGCAGCCAGATGTGGACCACAACGAACGTTTTTTACAAAGGGCAACCACACCCAACTGTCCTTCTTATCAACAACTGGAACGAGATCAGAAGTTGCCTCTAATTTTCACACCACCAGTAAAAACTGAATTCTTATGTAAGACAGCCAAGCAGATGCCTCATGGAAATCAAGTTCCTAAGAGAGACCGCGTGTTCTCCCCAGATCCCCAAACAGCTAGCGTTTTCTGGTGAACAATTTGTACTTTGTGTCAGTGCATGTGCAATCCATAGTGATGAATCTCTGGCCAATGACTACTGATCTAATGGGAGTCTTCTTTTCACCATGTGACTGCTATTCCTTTTCCTTTTAAACAGGAGCTTCATTAAAAACAAAAACCAACCAACAGCAGTAACAACTCTCTCTTCAAGGCACTAGTCTAACCCTACTAGACCACTGGACCGATTTCTCAGTAATTTCTGAATCTGCTGCTATACCGCTCTACCTAATTTTCGGTACTTTGCCTAGACCTATTTTCCACAATGTCTCCAAATTCCATCTTATTCTAACCACTTGTTTGCATGTAACTAACCTTTTTCTATTATATATCATGTTGATTTTTTTCTCTTTAATGCTCAGGAGCCCAGGTATAGGGGACAGTTAGGTTCAGGGCCTCGGTTGTGGTAGGGCTATGGCAGGGGTGCGGAACCTTCTTTCTGCCCAGGGCCATTTGGCCATTTATAACATAATTTATGGGCCATTAAAATTGTCAATTAGCCTTCTATATTTGGTCAAATATTGCATTAATTTGCCCCTGACATCTAGGTAGGACCAGATCATGATTTCATGGGCTTTATTCGGCCCAAGGTTCCCCACCCCTGGACTAAGGTAAGTACGTTTGGCATTTTTAAAATTATTCCTCAGTTTGCATGCTCACCAGCGACCCTACAGGTCCAGAGGCAGTGATGTACTGTGTGGCTGAAGCAGGATCTACCAGCTCAGTGAGGCTGCTGCGGGGGCCTGCCTCTCAGCTCTTGCCCGAGCCTGGGTGCTGGCCTGGCAGCTGGAGCCCAGAGGGCGTTCTCCTTCAAATAAGAACTGCTTCTTTGAGGGGAAACCATGCTTTTTAACAGCAGCATCAACCAGGAATCCCTAAGGGTCTCGGTAAGTGGGACACACACCTCCTTGAGCCTTCTCCCCAGAGTGAGTGAAAGACCGAGGCAGAGCGGCGAAGGGACAGCTCAGCACTCACCTTGAGAGCCTTTTCAAGCTTGGCGTCCTTGTCTTTCTCTTTCTTCGGTTTCTTCTTGGGCACTTGGTCTTGTCCATCCACCTCGTCGCCTCTCCTCTTACTGAAAGAGACACAGAACATAAGAGAACCAGAGCCACAAAGTCTCGAACACCCAACCACGTGGACACCACGTCTCTCCTTATTTCAACTCTCTGCAGGCCCCGTGGCCGTCTCTCGGGGAGTTTGCGCCGACGCCACCCCTTCAGAACATACTCTGCTGCCAAGGAGCGATTGCAGGGGTCTTCAAACTACGGCCCGCGGGCCACATGTAGCCCCCAGGGGAGTCTGATCCTGCCCGCCAGGTATTTTGGGCAGTGAGCGCAGCCAAGGTGTTACAGTAGGAATTAGTAGTTCATATAGTCCGGCCCTCCAGCTCTCTGAGGGACCGTGATCTGGCCCCCACTTTAAAAAGTTTGAGGACCCCTGGATTAGGGGTTGCTCCAGAGCCTTGGGACAACCCAGTACAGAAGTCACTGGTGGGCCCTCCCATCCCAACGGCAGCGCCGTACGAAGCCCATGCTCTTCTGAGTCTTCATCCAGGGAACTGCTCCCTCCCAACCCACAAAACACCCGTGATGATCCTCCCAGCACTGTTTCTCAGACACCCAGACACAAAGGAACGTCCACAGGGGCGGCCACGGGGCCGGGAGAGGGTCAGACACAGGAGCGCCCTATGGCCCTTCCCTGCCGCCCTCCACCACGGCGGGGAGAGGCAGCTGAGCTGTCGCCATCCCTCAGCCTGCACCCTGGCTTTCTCAGTCAGCAAGGGGCCACAGGACTGACATGGGATCTGTGGCCCCTCTCTGAACCCCCCTGAACCTCCCGCTGGCCCTCCACCCACACTTCGCTCTTGACTCCCGGGAGCTGCTTCTCCAGGGCTTCCTTATCCTCCGGAGAAAGCAGGCTGAAGCCCTTGAGCTGGCTCGCACTGTATTCGGGCCGGAAGCCCAGCTCCTCCCTGTTCTCAACAAAGCATTCTGGGTGGTACCAGCGGTCAATCATGCCCAGCTGGGGCTTCTCCGGGTCCAGCATCTTCTTGGACAGGCGCACCTGGCCCTACAGGAAAACACACGTGGTCTGAGAGACAAGGAAGGTGGAGACATCAGGGCCGGGGTGGCCAAGCCAGCCCGGGCTCAGCCAGCGAGGGCCTCAGGCCCAGCTCAGGACTGCGGGAGGTTTTGGCACTTTTATACCACCAGTGGGGGTGTGTTACCCTCAAGCCCCTGCACCCCGTTTTCAATGGACTCAACTTCCACTAGTTATGTATTTGCCGGGCAAGTCGAGGAAGTGGTAACTGAACCTTGAGAAAGACACCTGCTAAGAAGGGCTCCTGGTGGCTAACGAGGCTCAAATTAAACAAAGCAGACCCCAACCGGGTTTCTACAGGCCTCTTGTACCAACTGCCCTTCAGAGGCCTGCACTGCGTCTCTGCCACCCGAGTCCGCCCTGATAGCCGAGGTCCTGGAGTCTCACTTCAACCCCAGGACTGAGGCTTTCCCCATCCAGAGCTGCACAGCTCTGACCAATCAGAGCGGCTCCATTTTAACCCACCAGGACAGTGCCTTCTGGACCAATCAGAGAACCTGGAGGCCTTATTTGCATGAGGACTGATTGGAACATCAGGGACCAGGGCGGGGATGTGTGTCCACAGAAGCCAGCTCCCCTCTGGCTAGGAGACCCCGCAGATGGGACTGATTTCTCCAGTGTGTCTCACAGCTGTCCTATCATCACCCTGAATGGAGCTTCCTTCTCCACCGTACCCCAAACTGGAGGTTCCTGGTCAGCAGACTGGGCAGAGCGGAGGACCTGCACTGCACCTGGGAGCCACACTCCAGGCCCCGAGCCTGAGCCAGGCCTCCAGTCCCAGCAGGGACTTTCTGTCCCCGCCCCCTGCCCTCCTTTCTTCCATCTGCTGAACCCAGTCCTTCCATCCTGCCCAGCCTCACAACTCCAGGCCTGACCTTCCCAGGAGAATTCCAGGACTGTGAGACGCAGCATGAGGGTGCTGACACCGCGTGGAACTCCATTTCAGGGCAAGCGTCACTCAACACACACGACTTCTGACAGCCAGTCCCCGCAGAACCTAAACTTCTGCCCCATTTTGTAGTGATTAAAGGTAGCTGGAGATCATTCAATGCCACGATTTTCCTTTCTAAAGCCCACTGTCCATCTCCAGATCTCTGGCACAGCCTCCAGGAGGCGAAGCCTCAGGCCAACCAAACAGAACGTTCCCGTAAGAAGGGTGCCGAGGCAGAGGCAGCCTGTCCCGGCACCCTGTGCTTCCACAGCCGTCCAGGCGGCGCTCCCTGTCGGCCGCCCTTCTCCAGGGACAGCTGGCAGGAAAGGGTGGTTGATGGGGTTAGCGACGCCCAGTGGCAGAAAGCCGAGTCCGGGTCCGAGCCTCGCCCACCTTGTCTATCTTCTCCAGGCAGCCCTTGCAGGTGCTCCTGTTGGACTTGGCGTACTCGGCTGCGAAGTCGCCCAGTGTCTTCTCCGTCCTGCTGCCGGCTCCGCCCTGGCCTTTGCCTGAGAAGCAAACACAGCAATGCGTAACTCACAGCGTGTCCGGGCCGCCGACCGTCCCTGGGCTCTCCGCGGACACGTGTTCTGTGACCGCGGTTGGTCCGTTTCCTCTGTGCCATTTCTAACCGCGGTGGGTGCTGAACCAGCTTCTCTCTGGCAGCAAAACCAAACCTTTCCCAGACGGGCTGCTGGAAACAGCTGTCAGCTGGTGGCTGCCTCACCTCCACCTGTCTCCATTTCCTCTGCCCCCCCCCTCCCCCTCATTGTGGACAGTACTTATACTGATGAAAGTTAGATACTAACTAAAGGGAGTATCTTGGTACAGACACAAGCCTATGTAAGGTAGCATATGGTAGGGGGGCATTTCTTATTAGTGGGAAAAGGCTGAATCACTCAGAAGAGTCTTGGGATAAACAGCCAAGCACTTGGGACAAAAGCCAGGTTCTTTCTGCTATAAAAGCTCCAAGGCCGAGGGTTTTTCCTAGGAGACAGCCGTCTCCTCTCACCACTTACTTGACATTGTATGAGATTCTAGTAATGCCTCAGGGCAAGAAACAGAAAGAAAGGTGCACGTTTAGAAAAGAACAAGGAAAGCCACCTCTATTTATAGGTGACATGGCGGTAGACCTGAGATACCTTAGGAATCTACAAAAAAGCTACCAGCACGATTAAGTGAATTTACAGATTTGCAGAACACAAGGTCAACAGAAAGACATTTCTACACAGAACACACATGCAAAAAAGGGAAGGGAAGCATGCTACTATGTGAACACACTCGTTAAGCCCTGGCCGTGGCACCGCCGGCAGGAGCGTCATCCGAACCCCAGAAGGTGGCTCCCCGGCCGCAGCCACTGTGGGGGCACCTGGTCGATGGAAGTCTCCCTCTCCTTCTGCTACAACTGACTCTCGCTCCCAGACCCTTGGGTGACAAGTTTACTGTTAATTTTATTCACAATTCTGAGCTGTGTTTCTGACCAGTTCCCAGCACACCAGAAGCAGCTGGAGACAAATACAGTGACAGTCGTAAAAAGGACAGGAAGATAGAGAAAATAGTTTAGCCTAGGCACAGATTAGTCATAGAACAGGTTAAACCGGCTCAGTTTGGGAAGACAGATAAAGGAGAATGTGGTCTCAGAGGATCTCCTTCAAAAACTGCTAAAAAAAAAAAAAATAAAAAAATAAATAAATAAATAAAATTGCCTATTCAAAATGTAAAGGCATCCTAGCACGTTAAGTTTGTAGATATCGACAGTCAGAAGATCCAGAATAGCCCGGACAATACTGAAGAACAGAGGAATGACTTTAAGATTTACTGTAACGACAGTCTCTAAGACAGCGTGGTATTGGCAAAATATGCAAATCGATATATAGACTATTAGAGCCCAGAAATGCATCCGCACAAATATGGTCAAATTGACGTTCCAAAGGAGCAAAGGGCCACACAATGGAAAAGACACCATTGCAACCAGAGGTGCGGGAGGTGGGACATCCACCTGCAGAACCAGGAGTGAGACGGACTGTGTCTCCGCTGCAGAATGAGCTCACAATGGACCAGACTCGGACGTCACGTGTAACCCAAAACCATGGAACTCCCCCCGAACTCCTCCTTGGTGTCAGCTTGGGAATGATGATGGCTTTTTAGCTACATTAGCAGACATGATCGGTGAAAGAATAATTGATGAGATAAATTTCCCTAACATTGAAAATGTCTGCTCTGTGAAAGACATTGTCAAGAGAATGAGAAAGACAAGCTATAAACCGGGAAAATGTATTTTCAAGCAGTTATTTAAAATATCAAAGAGCACTAGAGAATCCAAGTTGGCTGCACAGGTAAACACCTAGCTGCAGCCACACACAATTTCAATAAAATACAACTAAAATATAAAATGGATATTACCCAGAACTACAGGAAAGTCGACTGACTGGAAATTCTACAACGAGAAGCAAGGAGAAAACCAGAAGGAAGAGCGGAGGAGCTGGAAAAGCCTAAGGTGCGGAGACACGCAGCGCGCACGGAGAGGTCGGAGCCGGAGAGGAGGGGTGGCTGAGTGCCTGGCTGGCGTTCCCTAGCGGGAAGGAGATAAAAGCTCCAACTGTGCTGAACTCCAGACCTGACAGCGCTGAACCCCAGTTCTAGGCCAGACCCTGGGGACCCAGGCTCAAGGAGGGGGAGTGGCGAAAGGCAGAGCTCCCGGAGCCGTGCACATTGCGCGCAGAGGACGGACTGTTGACTCTGCCGCTAGATTGCCCTGGCAGGAAGGAGACAAAGGCTCCGGACTGTGCTGGGCCCCAGTTCCGACTGCTCTGAACCCCAGTTCTAGGCCAGACCCCGGGGACCCAGGCTCATTCAGAGGGAGCTGGGCTGTAAGGCAGAACCCCGGGGAAGCGGCGATAGGAGGTCCCGGAGGCACGCACATTGCACGCAGAGAACGGACAGATGGCTGTGCTGTGGGATTGCCCTGGCGGGAAGGAGACAGGGGCTCCAGACTGCTCTGAACACCACCTCCAATCCCACTTCCAACTGAACTGAACCCCAGTTCCGGGCCCATTGGGGGAGAGCCTAGACTGTTTGGTAGCAGGCGAAAATCGAGGGCACCTTTCTCTCAGAGGCTCTTGCAGCGAGTACTGAAGGACCCTGAGATGCAGGAGCCGCATAGGGCGGGGCTGATGGAAGCCAAGGCTGCAGGCTCCACCCTGAAACCCCGCCCCATCAGGGAAGCAGCAGAAAATTCAGAGACGAAATAGATCACAAACGAAAGAAATGGAGGACAAAAAGCGACTGGATATAGAGTTCAAATCTACGCTTATAAGGTTTTTCAAGAATTTCCTAGAAAAGATCGATAAGACCTATGAGGATATGAAAAGGGATCAAGTAGAATTAATAAGGAATCAACAAGAAATAAAGAATACATTGTCTGAAATAAAAAATATTATACAGAGTCCTAAAAACAGAACGGAAGAGCGCAAGAATCAAGTCAAAGATTTGGAACATAAAGAGCCAGAAGACACTCCTCTGCAGAAGCTAGAAGGCAAGAGAATCCAGAAAATTGAAGATAATGTAAGAAACCTCTGGGACAACTTTAAGTGTACAAACATCAGAATTATGGGGGTCCCAGAAGATGAGAGAGAGCAAGATACAGAAAACATATTGGAAGAAATAGTGACAGAAAACTTCCCCCACCTGGTGAAAGAATTAGACTTACAAGTCCAGGAAGCGCACAGAACTCCAAACAAAAGGAATCCAAAGAGGACCACACCAAGACAAATCATAATTTAAATTCCAAGAGCAAAAGTCAAAGAGAGAATATTAAAAGCAGCAAGAGCAAAGCAGGTAGTTATCTATAAAGCAGCACCTATATGATTGTCAGCTGATTTCTCAACAGAAACCATGCAGGCCATACGGGAATGGCAAGAAATATTCAAGGTGATGAATAGTAAGAACCTACAGCCAAAGATAATCTATCCAGCAAAGCTATCACTCAGAATCGAAGGCCAGATAAAGAGCTTCACTAATAAAAAAAAGCTAAAGGAGTTCATCACCACCAAACCAGAATTATATGAATTGCTGAAGGGGGTTCTTTCAGAAGAGAAAGTAAATAAAGATAAAAATTATGAACAACAAATACCTAACTATCTAAAAGCCAAGGGAATTAAAAAAAAAAAATCTGATGAACAATATTAACTGGTGAATATAATAGAATCAGAGGTATGAAAGGGGAGTGAAATGACGATTCTTGGGGGAAAAGAGGAGAGGGGGATGTGGGAAGAGACTGAACATAAACTGTGCACCTATGGATGAGGACAATGGGGGGTGGGGAAAGGGCAGAGGGTGGGGTGGGAACCTGGTGGAAGAGAGGAATTGGGGGGGGGGGGTGAAGGAACATTTGTAATAATATGAACAATAAAAATTTATTAAAAAAAAAAAAGTTGACACACACACAAATAAAATAAAATAAAAAATATCAAAGAGCACCCTAAGCGATTAGGCTCAGTGGATAGAGCGTCGACCTGCGGACTGAAGGGTCACAGGTTCGATTCTGGTCAAGGGCATGTACCTTGGTTGCAGGCACGTCCCCAGTGAGGGGTGTGCAGGAAGCAGCTGATAGATGTTTCTCTCTCATCGATGTTTCTAATTCTCTATCCCTCCCCCTTCCTCTCTGTAAAAAAATCAATAAAAATATATTTAAAAAAAAAAAATGTATATATATATATATATATATACAAAGAGCTCTTAAAACTCAAAACAAACATTAAAAAACAGGGAAAATATCTGAACACCTTTTTACTACAAATTAAAACAAGACACCAATGCACATCTATTAGAACGGTCAAAATACTGACAATATCAAATGCTGGCAGAGATGTGGAGCAACAGAAATACTCGTTCATTGCTGATGGAAATTCAAAAAACTCTACGGCCATCTGAAAGAGACTGGCAGCTTCATACAAAACTAAGCATACAACCTAGCCATCATGTTACTTGGTATTTATCCAAATGAGTTGAAAAACTAAGTCCACATAAAAACCTACATATGACAGTTTGGCTCAGTGGATAGAGCGTCGGCCTGTGGACTGAAAGGTCCCAGGTTCGATTCCGGTCAAGGGCATGTACCAGTAGGGGGTGTGCAGGAGGCAGCTGGGGATGTTTCTCTCCCATCGATGTTTCTAACTCTCTATCCCTCTCCCTTCCTCTCTGTAAAAAATCAATAAAATATATTACAAAACAAAACAAAAATACCTACATATGAGGGTGCAAACTCATAAAATTCAAAAACCAACAATAAAAAAACCTTTATGTTTATACTTATTAACAAGTGCCCAAACTTGAAAGCAACAAAGATGTCCTTCAGTATAAATAGTTAACAGTATGAATAAATTATTACATCTAGACAATAGATTATTATTCAGCATTAAATAGAAATGAGCTAAGAAAAAAAGAGAAACCACAAAGAGTTAGGTGCACGTTGTCCTGCAACACTGAAAGGTTGCTGGTTTGATTCCGAGTCAGGGCACACACCTGGGCTGTGGCCCCAGTCCAGGCACACGGAAGGCACCCTGTTTCTCTCTCACACTGATGTCTCTCAGCGCACACTCAAGGTGACGATTAAGAACAACCCAGAAGGACATGCAGGAACCTTAACCGCATATGGATGTGGAGTGAGCCGATCTAGAAAGGCTCCTGTGAGAGTCCAATGTGTGGCCTCGGGAACGAGGCAAAACCAGGCGACAGTGTAAGGTCAGTGTTGGCCAGAGGCGGGGAGAAGGGACGATGGACAGACAGGTGCAGACGGTTTCAGGCGGTGAGAAATCCTCGGCTGCCATCAAATACAGGCCTTGCCCACCGCTCTACAGACCGTACACCAGAGAGAACGCGACTGAACGCTGCGGACTTGGGTGAAGACACGCCAACCAGTTCATGGCCAGAGCTAAGGGCTCCTCCAGCAGAAGGCGCTAGACGGGGAGGCCAGGCTTCTGTGGGTCCGGAGGAAAAGGGGAACTCTCTAATTTCCTGTTTAATTTTGCTACCCTGTTTCCCCGAAAATAAGACAGTGTCTTATATTAATTTTTGCTCCCAAAGATGCGCTAGGTCTTATTTTCAGGGGATGTCTTATTTTTCTATGAAGAAGAATACGGTACACATTTATTGTTAAATGAAAATAAAGGAAATTTATTACCTGTATACAGTACGGTAGTACGGTAGTTGTCAACACAAACCAGACAAACTGTGAATCCTACAGTATCAACAATTTACTCATTTTTTAAAAGACAATCATGTCATCATCTTCTGGAACATCATCATAACAATCCAATTCCTGAATTTCCTGGTGAATTTCTTGTGACTCCATTTCTTTCAGAATCAGTGGACCAAACCTCTCATGTTTAGCAACAGCACTGTCTTTAAATGAGTACCGTATTTTCCGGCGTATAAGATGAGTTTTGAACCAAAAAAAAGTCAACCGAAAATCGGGGGCAAAGACCAAAATTGCACAAAAATTACCTGCAAATCTTGATGGCAAAGTAAGTCTTTTCTTTGAAGTGGGGGTAGTCTTATACAGCGAATATAGGCCTAAACCTATGTTTTAACTGTAAAATTAGGGGGTCGTCTTATACGCTGGAAAATACTTGTCAAGGTAGCCTGCTCCCAGTGCATTTGCAATGCAACTGTCAGCGATTTTCTCCCATGAATTCTTCACCCAAGTCACAACTTCTTGCAGTTTATGTTTCACAAAGTTTCCACGCTGATTTCACTCCATTCTATTTTTAATGTAGTCATTAATTTCCATGCGCAAATTGTCTTTGAATGGCTTCTTTATTGCAATATCAAGAGTCTGGAGATAGGCCATCATTTCTGCCAAATCATTATCTGATTTTTCTTTCGTGAAGAAATGTCTTCATGTCTTTAGCGCGGTGAGTGCTGGCTGCATCCCAGACTAGCAGACCTCTTTGGCTCCCTCGCATAACAAGCAGCAGCATTAAATCGACCCACTTCCTTATAACTGCTTGTGTGGCCCAGGCTCTTTCAGTTTCAAGAATAAAAATGCCCAAAACACGCTCAATCTTTTCCTTCTTGCCCTTAGAAATGATTAAAGGTGGGATTTTAGTGCCATCCAGATGAATTGCCAAAATACAGGAAACGTGCACTTTCGTAAGCAGTGGAGGGAATGTACACTAAGGAGGCACCCTGCTGTTCAATTGTTGTTTGAAATGACTGGCCCATAAACACTGCAGTTTCATCCATAGCAATCATGTTGGAAAGATTGTATTTAGAGAAGTCAGCATCATCAATAAAGGACTTGAATGCAAGTGCTCGCTTAATAACTTGAGTATCTTCCGCCGGCACCGGTTTGGCTCAGTGGTAGAGCGTCGGTCTGCGGACTGAAAGGTCCCGGGTTCGATTCCAGTCAAGGGCATGTACCTTGGTTGCGGGCACATCCCCAGTAGGGGGTGTGCAAGAGGCAGCTGGTTGATGATTCATTGACGTTTCTAACTCTCTATCCCTCTCTCTTCCTTTCTGTGAAAATCAGTAATAAATAAATAAATAAATAAATAAATAAATAAATAAAATAACTTGAGTATCTTCCAACCTAAACAATGTTGTAGATCTTCGTAAAGACAGTTCACTTCGCTGAAGGAAATTATCCAGCCAGCGTTGTGATGCTTTGAAGTCTTCGGGGGCTATGTCAAACTGTGGTGCCATGGCAAGGGCAAATTCTTGAATCTGAGCCCTATTCACAACCAAAGCCTCTGCTCTCCTGTCAACAACCCATTCACAGATCAGGTCTTCCAGCTCGGAAAATAATGGTTGCCGACCTGTTCCACACTTGTGCTTTTTAGCATTTCCCTTGTCCACTGGTTCAATGAGGTTACTATACTCTGCTCACCAATTTCGGACCAATCGGACACTCAACATCTTCTCTTTGCAGAAAGCAGTAAGATTCTGGCCCCAAGAGTCTTCCACGATTCCTTTCTTATACTCCACAGAGTAGCTTGCGCTCATTTCTAGGGGTAAAAAAAAGGAATTGGGGTATCAAGGTGGGGGGAGGGGGGATCACTTAAAATGACACAGGGGGGATCAGAGGGGGCAATCAAAATGGCACAGGAGAATCAGAGGGGGATTACCATTTTAGTAACCCCTTTTGATCCTCCTGTGTAATTTTGATTGCCCCCCTGATCCTCCTGTGTCATTTTAAGTGATCCCCCTCCCCCCACCCCTTGCCACAGACCCCAGACATCCCCCCTACCCCTTTATCAGACATTTACCCCCTGGGCCTGCCTGGGGACTGTCACTGGGCTTGCTGGGGCCTGGATCTGGGCTGGAGCAGGGTCTGCCACTGACTGAGAACCGTCAGTCATCATGAAGGCGGCCGCGAGCATCAGGTAGTCACCAGAGACAGACCAGCATTCACCACCATGGCTGCACCCCGTCTGCTCTAATCCTCCTGTTCTTCTACACGCATCTGCGAAAGTCTCCTCCTCTCTCCCGCCCCACGCTCACCACTCACTCCGACCTCCACACAGCAGTGACGTCAGGACTCCACATAACGTCACTTGTTGCTAGACGCCAGTCAGGGCGGCCCTAGCGACCAGTTTACGGTAAGTTAATTTTCATTCTGAGACAGAGCCTAGGAGGGGCCTTATTATCGGGGGGGATGCCTTATATTTCACTCAGAAGGAAACCTGTAAGTAGGTCTTATTTTCGGAGGATGTTTTATTTTCGGGGAAACACGGTATGAACCAAAACTGCTCTAAAAAGCAAAGTCTATTAAAACAACCACTTTAAAGACCACATTTCAGGCGTCGGGAAGAAGAGAATGTCCTGCAGAGCCGTTCCCGGTTGGCACGTGAGCCTGAGAACATCCCGGTGCTCGGGGAAAGGTCCCTGGAAGCTCTGGGGCTCAGAGTCACTCCCCCCCCCCCACGTGTGGGTGTGCTTGGACCTGCCACGCCGCCAGCCTCGGCCGTCTTCTTCACTTTCTGCTGGTCGTCCCACCGGAGCTCCGAGAACCCGTCCACCTCCACGTCGGGCTGCCAGATGGAGTGGCCGACCTTCCAGAAGCAGGAGAAGTGGTACCAGTGGGGCACTTTGCCGTCGAACATGGGCGACTGGAAAGAGGAGAACAGGGGGAGGTAAAGGGACAGTCAGGTGACCTCCAAAGCCCAGCCCTCAGCACGGAACCTGCCAGCCCGCTTTCTCCTCCGGAGCCCGCAGCCCGGCCCGGCCCCACAGGCCCGGTCTGGGAGGCTGCCAACCATGAGAATCAGCAGCAGCACCTTCTCCATGTCTCTCCTCGCTCTCCCCCCACAGCAGAGAGCTGCCTGCTGGGCCCGCGCCTAGGACAGGGGACCCTGGGGAAAGCGGCTTTCGGACAGGGCTGTGCCATGTACCTGTGTAACCACATGCCACTGTGTCCCAGTGACACGCTTACCTCTGAGCACCGTAAACGCACACAAGACGCCGGTCCCGTGTCCTGACCCTGCAGCGTCTGCCCAGGAGTCAGGCCGGACTCGGGGCCTGAGCGCCCCAAAGGGCCCGGAAGAGCCTCTGCAGTTAGAACGACAAGGAGCCGGTCCCCGGCAAAGAGCAGGGCAGAGAGCGTGTCAGCGAGGGGCAGGCTTGTGCAGCCAGAGACGTGAGTGGAACGGACTAACTTGCACGGAGGAGGAGGGGGGAGGACATGAACGCCGGAGGACACACGGATCAGATCAGATCAGGTAAGCAGAGGCCAGCCAGGGCAGAACACAGAACTCCCGGCCTCAGCGGGGCGACAGTGACCAGAGTGACAAGCACTGGCGTTTACGTGGCCCTGGCACACCCACTGCGTCTGGGTAGAAACCAGCAGCCCCACTGAGACCAGGGGGAGGGGTCCCCATGAAGAAGCTCCGACACCAGGTTCTTCCCATTAGGATGCTGGGTAGGAAGAGCCACTTAAAAACACAGCGGATCTGACTGAGCCACGAGACCTCAGCGTCTGTGTTACACCAACATAAAGCCAGGCGTCCGGCAGGTGTAATGAAGACACAGCTTTACAAGTCAAGGCCACGTAGAACGTTTAGGCTGGAGCTGCGGGGACGGGGAAATGCTGTGAGGAGCAGTGGCAGGGTCTCCCGCCAAGCCCCGCCCACTACGGAGCGGCCTTTCCAGATTTAACGGAGGAAAAGGCGTGGCCTTTCTGGATTTTTAAAAATATATATTTTTATTGATTTTTTTTATAGAGAGGAAGGGAGAGGGATAGAGAGTTAGAAACATCGATCAGCTGCTCCTGCACACCCCTCACTGGGGATGTGCCCACAACCAAGGTACATGCCCTTGACCGGAATCGAACCCGGGACCCTTCCGTCAGCTGACGATCTGTCCACTGAGCCAAACCGGTTTCGGCTGGCCTTTCTGGGTTTAACGGATAAAAGGAGGCCGAGGCTGGCACGTGGGGGACTCCTAATGTCGCGCAGTCTGGTTTACAGCAGCGTTTCCTCGGCCCAGAACTCGCCCGGTCCGACCGGCACTTTCTGGGGCTCCCAGAAGACTGTGCCCACAGCTAAGGATGATCCGTTGGTTCTGGCCAGCGTTCTCTGTGGTCAGAGCTTCGGCCTGCGCACGGAAGGGTTGCAGGTTCGATCCCCAGCCCCAGTTGTTGTGTGAGGAGGCAATGGATTGATGTCTCTCACATTGATGTTTCTCTCTCCCTCCTCCCTTCCATTCTCTCTGAAAAAATCGAAGGGAAAGATATCCTCGGGTGAGGACCAACAGGAACTCAATGATCCCATGGTGACAACTGATCGCAGCCTGTGCGGCCCACTCTGGGCTGGAGGCGCCTTGAGAGGCATTTCGGCTGGCCAATGGCAAAGCGGCTCCTGGCGGGCCCTCGTGGTGTCTGGAACACCCGGAGCGTGGAGGGAAAGAAGGAAGGAGGGGGTCCCTGCTGTGGAAGAGTTCCCCTAAACCAGACAACCGGCATCCCAGAGGAGATGTGCGTTCTGGAGAACAAAGCAATACCAGAGAGAACAAAGTAATACATTTATTACGCGCGGGTCCAGAGGAAAATGTCTCTCAAATTCTGGGTCCCAACATGCAGGAATTCTCCCTATTTGTATGTTTTTATCTTCTTTGTCTCCCAAATATGGAGTGTTTCCGGCCCCTTTGTAAATGTTAGGTCGGGGCAGGGGGGAAGCCCAGAGTCATACAAGCATCTGCAAGGTGGATGGTGACAAAGATGGCTGGCCCCAGGCAGGAATTCCACCCCCCTCCCTAAACAGCTGTATAAAAGAGGTACTTCCCTGGCCCACCCTCAGACCAGCGAGCTTCGCCCCTTTTTAATGGCCTGGATATCATGTCTTGCTTCTAAGTCGCAAACCTCTCAGCTGGGACCTTACAGTAAATTCTTAAAGAGCCGTATGTGCTGGGCCTTGAGCTCTCAACCAGAGGCCTGGCCTTGCGCCAGCACTGATAACCTTGTCTGGGGAAGGGTTAATGGCCTCGCTGAAGTGGGAGTAATTTTAGCAAGCAAGCACGTACAGAAGCCAAATAGCAGATTAAAAATTTCAAGCAGCAGTTTTCATATAAGATGGATGCTTCACTGGCTCTTAACTTTCACCCAGAAAGACCTGTCCTCAGGCATCAGGGCACCTCGTACACACCGCAGTGCCCCACCCCCACCCCCCGCACCCACCCGCAGTGACCTCACCGCAGTGACCTCCACCGGCCCCTCAGCCGCGGCACCTTGTCCACCCTCCTCTGCGATGCCCATGCAGGGGCCCGTGGGGCAGTGGCTTTGCCCCACGCTGGGACGTGACTGCGCCCCACCTTCCAGGCCTGGCCAGGGCCTCCTCCTGCCCCTGAGACCTTGGTCTGGTGCCGTGGCCATGTCCCTCCAGAGGAAGAATCTCAGACCTCAGGACGGAGAATGACATGGGGAAGGGAGCTAAGCCAAGGTCACCGGATGGCGGCTATCACTGGGCAGCTGCATGGCTCTGGGATCTCTGTGTACTGAGCACCCACCCAACACCAGGGTCCGCACGGCCCGCCCACTCCAGAGAACAATGGCTCCACAGCCTCCTCCCCGCCCGCCCGTCCCTCCAGGCGGCCTCTGGCACCAGCTGAGAATCAGGTAAGTGATACTCCCACATCCTCCCAAACAAATGCTAAAGAGCGCTTTTAAGAACAGGGCCAGAAGAATGGCTTCTTTCTCCCTGTCCCACCCTCCCCAGCCAGCCCAGAGGACCAACTAGACTTTCATTCAGAATGAAGACTCTGCTCTCAGTACAATTAGGAAGGACCGCACTTGCTTTTAATAACAAAGAACGCCCTTCACAATCAGGTTCCCAATGGAGCCACCCTCCCAGCAGCGCCCTCCTCACTGGGCTGGCCCAGCACTGGCTGCACCGGGTTCCGTCTGCCCCTCTCGCTGTCCGGTGAAGCCCGCGTCCCTTCTCAGAACAACACTTACAAACACAGCACAAAAGGCAGATCCACTCGGAACCCAGTCATCAAGCCACTGGAAAAGCTTACAAACTACAGTAACCCTGGGCTCTAAGGCCTCAAGTGACAAGAACCAGCCCCGCGGGAATGACTCCTCTCATCTTGAGGCAGTGATGGGCGAAAACACTCAGAGACGTGCCCACCCGATGTGGAGTGAAACAGAAACACCCGTCTTAACCGGCGGGGACCATCGCTGCCTGGAGGAATGAAGCCTCCCGCCATCGAGGCTGGTGGAGGAGATGCAAACTGCTCCGAACTCACAGCCTCTGCCCTCAGCAGCCGCAGCAGGAAGCCATCGGCCACGGGCATTCGGCTCAGCTGCGCAGGGGGGTGCGCTCCCCAATGGCAGGCCTGCGGCTCCCCCCCCCCTGCCCCCACCTCGGGGAGCAGGACCCTGACCACGCTCCACTGGGCACGCATCCCGAGGCACAGCCGTCGAGGGCGCCCGCCCCGAAGCTCCTGGTGCCCTGGGACCGGCGCAGGGCTCGAACCTCCCAGGTGCTCGGCCTTGCTGAAGGACGTTAACGAAAAACCCATCGAAACCTGTAAAGAATTCTGTGAGTTTATTTGAGCCAAACTGTAGACAAATGCGGGGGAGCAGAACCTCAACCGATTGAGATAATGCTCCGAAGAATGGCAGGTTACACCTGTATGTATACATCGCAATCAAAGGAGGGACATGGGTGGGTTACATGAAATTCATGGGTGGCGGGTTAAGGAGGTGCGAGAAAGCAAAACCGAGGAAACCCCTGGGATTGGATAAAAAGTAAAATGATGGGCGCGTACTTAGGTGGGTACTGAAACAATTAACACGATAATGAAGGAATCGGTGTTATCTGTCCTGGCGCCCAGTGAATTAGGTTGTGCCCCAGGGGCTCCAGAAAAAGGGAAGTTACAAGTCACCCAGACATCTCACAGATATGTTATCTTAGAGGCTAATAGGCAAATGGGCTTAGGAAAGTTCTAGGTTGATCTTGTCAGGGAAAATATCGGCCTAGGACTTGACTGCCCACTGTACCCTGTTTGTAGTTAAATATTTAACTTCAGACCATTCTTTGTTGTTTTATTTTAGGTCTCGGAGTTTGGACAACCGCCATGCAGGCCTTCTCTGAACTAGTCGGGTTAGCATATGGCTCCTTCCGTCCAGTAATGAGGTGTCAGGTCCGAGCCAGGGAAGCCCCCAGGAGAGAACCCACCACTCACACCCACTCCCCCCGGGAGCACCAAGTCCCAGGGCGGGCTCCGCGGTCCCTCCGCACAGCAGGCCTCACCCGGGAGGGAAACCGAGTCCCCCGGCCCCCAGCACCGCGCCGGGGCCCGAGGGGGACGGGGCGGGCAGAACCAAGACCACAGGAGCAAAACGGGGAGCGGGAGGAGGCGGACCCGGGCAGGGCCTGCAGACACCACCTCGGGGCCCTCCGACCCATGGGCGCCCTGAAGCCCAAGGGGACCCGGGAGGGGGACCCCCCACCAGCCAGGAAGTCCCCGGGAGGAGCCCCGAATCACTCTCACTCAGACCGGACACGCGCCCTGCACCCAGGGGTCCCCACAGGAGCCCGGGAAGCTCGGGGATGTGATTTTACATAAAAACCAGGCCGAGCGAATGCGCTGCACGGACACGGCACCACGTGCACGGCTCTGCACGGTTACACAGCGAGGGAGCGCGGTGTGAAAAGACAAAACAGCCAAAAATAGCCCCACGAATCCGGCCAGCCCCGCCACCGGAGGACGAACCCGCCGGAACCAGGTCGCTCCGGGTCGGACCCGCCTCCCGAGACCCGCACGCGCCCCGGCCCGGCCCGGCCCCGGGGCGAACGGGGACGAGGCGGCTCCCCTCTGACGAAGCACAAGGCGCCGGCTCCAGGCCGCGTCCCGGCTTTTCCCCGCGGCGGCGGCGGCTCCCGCCCGGCCCCCGCGGCTCCGGGCCGGCGCGGCCCGCCCAGCCCCCCGCCCGGCCCCGCCGCGCACGGCGCCTGCGCACCTGCACCATGATGGCCATGCGGAGCGAGTCCTTGGCGATGCTCTCGCTGCACTTCTTGCAGGAGGCGCGCCCGCTCTTGGCGTACTCCACCCGGTAGAGCTTGTCCGAGGCCTCCGCCATCCTCCCCGCCGCGGCTGCCGCCCGAGTTCACACAGCCGCCGCCGCCGCCTCCTCGCCGCTCCGCGCGCCTGCGCCCGGCGTCAGTCCGCTTCCTCAGCGGCGCGCGCGCCTGAACCGTCGCCCCGCACGTCGCGCCGACTCCCCGCCGCTCGCCAATAGATTGCTGCTGCCTGGCGGCGGCCACGCCCCGCGCACGCGCCCTGGGGGCGGGGCCTCGGCGCGCGCGCCCCCTGCCGGCCGCGGAGGGCGGCGCTCCCGGCGCCTGCGGCGGCGCGGGCTGGGCGGGCGGCGGCGCTGCGGGCTGCGCTGAGGCTGCTGGGCGCCTGGAGCGCGGAGAAGCGGCGCCCGCCTGGAGCCGCCTTGTCCGCTGGAAGGCGTGCACGCTCCCCGGTTAATCCCATTTATTCCCGGTCACACCGTGTCCTCTCTCCCCGAGGGCGCCCGGCTGGAGGGCGCCGGCCCGGGAACGGGGTTGGTCTGCCAAGGGGAGGTCCCCCGGCTCTGCAAGCCGTGGGGACGAGGACTAACTGAAGTCAGCATCGCCGTCATCATGGGTTTTAAATGCATGAACACCACCCAGGAGTGTGACCAGCACCTGTGCCCTGGGCGGCCATCATCACCGATGTTTCATGCCGCTGAGCACGTGCTGGTGCCGCTCAGGGCTGTCACCCCATCAGGCCTGGAAGTTACGGGCGTTCAGAGCTGCTGCTGCTAGACCTTGCCATTTAACGTAGAACTATATTTTATTTATGTATTTATTTATTTTAAATATGTTTTATTGATTTTTTACAGAGAGGAAGGAGAGGGATAGTTAGAAACCTCGATGAGAGAGAAACATCCATCAGCTGCCTCCTGCACACCTCCTACTGGGGATGTGCCCGCAACCAAGGTACATGCCCCTGACCGGAATCAAACCTGGGACCTTTCAGTCCGCAGGCGGATGCTCTGTCAGTTTTCGATGTGGTGGCGGTGAGAGTGGGGGACTGGGCAGGAGCAAGGAAATGACCCCTGTGCTCCCCGTATGGGGACATTCAGAGATGCCTGAGGAACCCCTGAGCCCCAATACTGTTGTCCTACTGCGGGGCAGGATGTGCTGGAGAGACAGAGTCAGGAGCTTAAGGATTTTATTGTGGTTTCCTGGATTAAAGTAAGCAAACAGAAACAAAACAATTAAATATATTTTATTTATTTATTTTTTTACAGAGAGGAAGGGAGAGAGAGAGAGCTAGAAACGTCGATGAGAGAGAAACATCAACCAGCCGCCTCCTGCACACCCCCTACCGGGGATGTGCCCGCAACCAAGGTACATGCCCTTGACTGGAATCGAATCCGGGACCCTTCAGTCCGCAGACCGACGCTCTACCACTGAGCCAAACCAGTTTCAGCCAGAAACAAAACAATTAAATAACATAGGCACAAATCGAATAAAGGGTGAAAGTTTTTCCTCCCTGCTCACCCAGCCTGGAGGCCATCACTCCTCAGCTTATAGTCTGGCCTGTATCTTATGGGATTCTTTACACACACACACACACACACTCACTCACTCACAGTCTGAGATCTTAACTTAATCTTTTGAATATCCCAGAGACATTTATTCCTGTCAGAAATAGGGGGCTTTTGATCCCTTTTAACAGCTGTATACACATTCACAATAGAGATGAACCATACTTTGTTGGTTTGTTTGAAGGGATGATTGTGTCATTTACATTTATTTTATTTATACAGAGTTTTTAAAAAATTATATTTTATTGATTTTTCACAGAGAGGAAGAGAAAGGGACAGATAGCCAGAAACATCGATGAGAGAGAATCATCAAACAGCTGCCTCCTGCACACCCCCCACCGGGGATGTGTCGCAACCAATGTACACGCCCTTGACCAGAATCGAACCTAGGACCTTTCAAAGTCTGCAGACCGACGCTCTATCCACTGAGCCAAACCGGTTCCGGCTTTTTTTTTTTTTTTTTTTTTTTTTTAAATATATTTTATTGATTTTGTACAGAGAGGAAGGGAGAGAGATAGAGAGTTAGAAACATCGATGAGAGAGAGACATCGATCAGCTGCTTCCTGCACACTCCCCACTGGGGATATGCCTGCAACCAAGGTACATGCCCCTGACCGGAATCGAACCCGGGACCTTTCAGTCCCCAAGCCGAAGCTCTATCCATTGAGCCAAACCAGTTTTGGCTATTTATACAGAGTTTTAATATTTCTATAAAATATTGAGATCTGCTCTGTCCAATACAGCAGCCACTAGCAACTGACTACTGAGCACTTCTGAGGGACGAGTTTGACTTGGGATGGGCTGTAAGTATAAATTTACATTAAACTTTGAAGGCTTTGTATGAAAAAAGTAAAGTAAAAAATATCTCAATGGTAATTTATTTACATTGGTTACATGTTGAAATGATACTATTTTGGAAACACTGGTTAAATATTGGGTTAAATAAACTGTATTATTAAAATACTAGAGGCCCAGTGCACGAAATTCTTGCACCGGTATGGTCTTTAGGCCTGGCTGGCGATCAGGGCCAATCCGGCATTCTGGCTGCTGGTTAGGGCCTCTGTTCTGCACTGCCTCCTGGTGGTCAGCGCATATCATAGCGAGTGATTGAACTCCCTGTCGAACTCCCAAGGGGACATTTTGCATATCAGCCATATATATATATACTTTTTAAATATGACTAATAAAAATTCAAAATTATGTATTTTGCATTGTGCTTCTTTTGGACAGATCCCATTTAGAGAAGACATCAATGTACAGAGCAAAAGATGAAAGTTCTGTTTCACCATCTACCTCCACTCCCCCACCTGAGTTATCATTTATTATTATCTTTCCAATGAGTATTTGAGGCTATATGCTTTATCCTGAGCTAAGCCTTGGCTGTGGTCTTCAGAGTTTGAATGCGTGTTGTACTTTGGTTTGTTTGTTTCCATATTCCATTGGCGATTTTAATTTTTTTCTTCTGTTAATTTCCCATACTACCTTTCTGCCCATTTAAAAACATTCCCCACAATGTTTAAGTTTTGTAGGTTTGTTTTTTTTTAATGGTGTAAACATGTCTTACTTTATTTCCCTGTTTGCTCCTAACTTCCAAATGCTCTTTACCGTGCATTATGTTGCCTGGTTTATTAACAGAGTGAGACTCAAGGAAACCTGCTGGTGCCTGAGGGGAGGCTGTGGTGGGCGGCTCGAGCTGGTCTGTGCAAGGGTGAGAGGCAGAAGGGCTGTTTCCATGGCTGCCTCCACCCACTCACCTAGCCCGCCTTTCCATTTTCCTTTGGAAAAAAAAAACACCCCACAATATAAACATCAGCCTTCTTCCCCCTCCCCCTGATTATATAATACCTTCAGCCTGTAAAGACATTTGAAAAACACACACATTACTTTCGAGTGTGAGGAAGAATGTAAGACGCCTGCAGTTCTGTGCTGCCAACATGTTGGTGATGGTCCCAGGAAGCAGGTGGCCGGCAGGCAGGGCTGTCCGCGTGAACGTGGCCCACGAATGACGACGGCTCTTCCTCTCTCACTTGGAGGACCTGCCACCCAGGCCTCCTGCAAGAGAAAGACGCGGGGTTTGAGCTGAAGGAGCGCTTTGAACGTGAAGGCCTCATGGGGGCCAGGCTGGGAGACAGGAAATGAATGGCCAAGGTTCTAGCTGTTTAGTTCAAAACCAAGGCCATGGTTGTGCTGTAGCCAGTGCCTCCCCTCCCCCAGCAGTCTGACCCCTGGCATCATTGGGGGTCTCCTGACCATTGTTGCCCATGGACCTCAGCTGGAACCATTTTAATCAGCTAGAGACATTCTGGTGGGTGGATGGAGAGCGGTCCCGCCTATTAAAAATATATATGTTTTTTTATTGATTTCAGAGAGAAGAAGAGCGAGGGGTAGAGAGATAGAAATGTTGATGAGAGAGAAACATTGAGAGGATTCCAAGATGGCAACCGACAGGACGGCAGTAAGGAAGAGAATGTGAGTAAAAGAGGGGTGTGTGGACGTGTGGTGTGTGTGTGTGTCTGAGTGAGGGACAGCTACATCTTGGAGGACCTTCAGGGGCTGGCAGACTGAGCTCGCATAGCTGGGCAGCCTCTGCTACCACAGTAATCTCTCCCAGGGTGCTGGCTCTGCCACAGAGGCTGTGCCATCTTGAATGGGAGAGCTGCTGTGACTGGGAGCCAAGCCTCACCTCCATGCAGGATGCTCTCAGACATCACCTGGGATCCCACAGCCATTTGGCCAGAGACCTGCTGCCTGGGCTGCTGACCTATGGACACCAGAACTTAAGCCCTCCCAGCTGAGGGCTCCTGTGAGTTCCAGAGGGCACTTCTCTCCCCACAGTCACAGGCTTTAGCCCCAGGCAACAAGACCTCACATGCAAACAGCTGAGCCTTACGCAGCAGCCCAGGGCTCTGAGACTGCGTGAGCACAAACAGCTGATCCTTACCCAACAGCCATGCAAGCAGCCGCTGCCTGCAAGCACACAAGGAGCAGACGCCCTGCAACGCCCTCAGGAGCAGGCACTGCATGTGACCAAGGAGCAGCTGCCACCTGTGACCGAGTGAGGAGCAGCTGCCCCATGCCCCACGAAGGAGCAGCCACTTCACAACCACCTGAGAAGCGGCCACCCTGTCTGTGAGCAGCCACTGCCCCACGACTGCATGAGGAGTGGCTACACCACGACTGAGGAACAGCATCACATGCAACCACCCAAGGAGCAGATGCTGCCCAAGATCACCTGAGGAGCAGCTGCCACCAGCGAGCATGTGACCTGCCACCAACCCCACCACTATAGCCACAGGCCCTGTGCGACCTGACACCTAGATCCTTTGGTGAGAGCAAAAATGGGGAGACAGAATAACAGCCATCAAAGGAAAGAAATGGAGGAGCCACCAAGAAAGGAACTAAATGAAACAGAGGCATACAATATGTCAGAAAAAGAATTAAGAATAAGGGTTATAAGAGAAAATCAACAACCTATGTAAGAATCAGGAGGAAATAAAGAGTAATATATTTACAATAAAAAACAATATGGAAGCTTTCAACAGTAGACTAGGAGAAGCAGAGGACCAAATTAGCAAATTAGAAGACAGAGAAGCAAAATACATCCAATCTGAACTGCAATTGAAGAAAAAAAAAAAAATCAAAAGACAGGAGGAGAGCCTGAGGGAGCTTTGGGATAACATGAAATAAAGCAACATATGTATAATAGGGGTGCCAGAATGCAAGAAGAGAGGAGCAAGGGTTAGAGAACCTATTTGAAAAAATAGTGTCAGCTCTAGCCAGTTTGGCTCAGTGGATAGAGTGTCGGCCTGTGGACTGAAGGGTCTTGGGTTCAATTCCAGTTAAGGGCACGTGTCTGGGTTGTGGGCTCCATCCCCAGTGGGGGACTTGCAGGAGGCAGCTGATCCATGATTCTCTCTCATTGTGGTTGTTTCTATCTCTCTCCCCCTCTTCCTTCTTCTCTGAAATCAATAAAAATGTATTAAAAGAATAATGTCAGTAAACTTCCCTGATTTGGAAAAGAAAAAGTCACACAAGCACAGAGAGTCTCAAACAAGATGAACCCCAAAAACCCACCCCAAGGCATGTCATAATTACGATGGCAAATGTTAACAATAAAGAGAGAATCTTTAAAAACAAACAAACAAACAAACAAAAAAACCCACATATTGTATTTATTTTTCACAGAGAGAAATAGAGAAGTAGAAACATTGATCAGCTGCCTCCTGGGGATGTGCTCACAACCAATGTACATGCCCTTGACCTGAATCAAACCTGGGACCTTTCGGTCCGCAGACTGATGCTCCATCCACTGAGCCAAACCAGTTCTGGCAAAGAGAGAATCTTAAAGGCTGCGAGAGAGAGACAGAAAGTTAACGACGAGGGATCTCCCATTAGATTATCAAATGATTTCTCAACTAAAACACATCAGGCCAGAAAAGAATGGGAGGAAGTATACAAATTGATTAAAGCAAGGGACTGAATCCAAGAATACTCTGTCCAGCTATCATTCAAAATTGAAGGGGAAATCAGGAGCTTCATAGACAAAAAAGGCTAAGGGAGTTTATCACTACCAAGCCAGCAACGCAAGAAATGCTAAAGGGACTATTGTAAAAAGAAGAAATAGAAAGGGCCAAAACCGGCTTGGCTCAGTGGATAGAACATTGGCCTGCACACTGAAAGGTCCCAGGTTCGATTCTGCTCAAGGGCATGTACCTTGGTTATGGGCATATCCCCAATAGGAGATGTGCAGGAGGCAGCTGATTGGTTTCTCTCTCATTGATGTTTCTAGCTCTCTGTAAAAAAAATCAATAAAATATATTTTTTAAAAATTCAGCAATGAAACAGCTATCCTAAATGACTCACTTAGATTAGATGGACATATTTAGAACATTTCACCCACAGAATATACATTCTTCTCAAGTGCACATGGGATATTTTCAAAGATAGACCACATATTGTGTTACAGGCAAAGTCTCTCCAAATTCAAGAGGATTGAAATCATACCAAGCATCTTCTCAGACCACAATGGCATAATATTAGAAAGCAACTGCAATAAAAACAATAAAAAAATTCAAACACTTGGAGGCTGAATAGCATGCTATTAAACAATGATTGTGTTACCAAAGAGATCAAAGGAAAAATTAAAAACATCCTGAAAATGAATGACAAGAAAACACAACGATCCAAAATCTATGGGACACAATGAAAGCAGTCCTGAGAAAAAGTTCATAGCATTACAGGCCTACCTCAAAAAAAACAAGAAAAATTGGTAATAAATTATCAAACTCTACAACTTCAGAATTAGAAAGAGAGCAAGAAGAAAAGCCCAGAGAGAGCAAAAGGAGGAAGATAATAATGATTAGAGCAGAAATAAATGACATAGAGACCAAAAACACAATACAAAAGATCAATGAAACCAAGAGCTGGTTCTTTGAAAGGATAAACAAGAACCTCTAGCCAAACTCACCAAGAAGCAAAGAGAGAGGACCCAATTAAACAAAATCAGAAATGAAACAGACAAAATAACAACAGACCCCACAGAAATATGATTATAAAGAAATACGATGAACAACTCTACTCCAACAAACTAAACAACCTAGAGGAAATGGACATATTCCTAGAAAAATATGACCTTGCAAAACTCAAGAAGAATTAAAAAATCTCAACAGGCCAATAACTAAGGAGGAAATTGAAGCAATCATCAAAAACCTTCCAGCAAACAAAAGCCTATGGCCAGATGGCTTCACAGGGCAGTTTTACCAAACAGTCAGAGAACTATATAAAACCTATCCTCCTCAGACTGTTCAAAATAAAATTCAAGAGGACAGTACACTTCCAAGCTCTTTCTATGAAGCCAACATCACCAGACCAGATAAATACACTGCAAAGAAAGAGAATTACAGGCCAATATCCAAGATGCACATAGATGGTAAAATCCTCAACAAAATTTTAGCACCCACAAATCTATAGCTTTTTAAAACACCAATGAGAGGCCCAGTGCACAAAATTCATGCATGAGGAGAGGGGGTCCCCTCAGCCCAGCCTGCACCCTCTCCAATCTGGGACCCTTTGGGTGATGTCCGACTGCTGGTTTCGGCCCGATCCCTGAAACCAGCAGTCGGACATCCCTCTCACAATTGGGACTGCGGGCTCCTAACTGCTCACCTGCTTGTCAGCCTGATCACCCTTAAGTGCCCCTCCCCCCGGCTGACCTGGTTGCCCCTAACTGCCCCCCCTGTTGGCCTGGTCATCCCTCACTGCCCCCCTCTGCTGACCTGGTCACTCCTCACTGCAAACCCTGTCAGCCTGGTTGCCCCTCATTGTCCTACCTGCTGGCCTGGTTGCCTGACGCAGCCTGCTGTTCAGTTGTTACTGTGAGGGTGTTGTGATCAGTTTGCATATTATCCTGTTATTAGTATAGATAATGAACTCACAGAAAGACAAACTAAAAAAAAAAAAAAAAATCCCATTTACCATTGCAAAAAACATTTAAGATACCCAAGAATAAATTTAACCAAGGAGGTAAAAGACCTGTACTCAGAAAATTACAGGACACTGAAAAAAGAGATAGAGGAAGACATAACCAAATGGAAGAATATACCATGTTTATGGGTTGGTAGGATTAAAATCATTAAAATGTCCATACTACCCACAACAATCTTTAGATTCAATGCAATCCCCATTAAAATACCACAGCATATTTCACAGACTTAGAACAAACTCTCCAAAAATTCACCTGGAATAAAAAAGACCCCGAATAGCTGCAGCAATCTTGAGAAAGAAGAAAAAGTCGGAGGGATCACAATACCAGGTATCAAGCTACACCGCAAAGCCACTGTTCTCAATACTGCCTGGTATTGACACAGAAGAGACATAGACCAATGGAATAAAAAGAGAACCCAGAAATGGACTCAAACCACTGTGCTCAATTAATATCTGACAAAGGAAGCAAGAGCATACAATGCAGCCAAAACCGGTTTGGCTTAGTGGTAGAGCATTGGTCTGCGGACTGAAAGGTCCCAGGTTCGATTCGGGTCAAGGGCATATACATTGGTTGAAGGCACATCCCCGGTAGGGGGTATGCAAGAGGCAGCTGGTTGATGTTTCTCTCTCATTAACATTTCTAGCACTCTATCTCTCTCTCCCTTCCTCTCTGTAAAAAAATCAATAAAATATATTTTTAAAAAAAAATAAAAAAAGAGCATACAATGCAGTCAAGACAGTCTCTTCAATAAATGGTGCTGGGAAATTTGGTCAGATACATGCAAAAAAAATGAAACTAGGTCACCAACTTACACATATACAAAAATAAACTCAAAATGGATAAAGGATTTAAACGTAAGACAGGAAACTATAGAAATTCTAGAAGAAGCCATAGGCAGCAAAATAGCAGGCATTTGTTATAGTAATATCTTTACCTATACATTACCTAAGGCAATGGAAACTAAAGAGAAAATAAACAAATCAGAATACATGAAAATAAAAAGCTCTGCACAGCAAAACAAACAAACAAAAAAAACCCCATCGACAAAACAGCAAGAAAGTTCCCTGCTTGGGAGAACATATTTGCCAATGTTATCACTGATAAGGGTTTAATCTCTAAAATTTATAGGGAACGCATCCAACTTCACAAAAGGAAAATAAACAATCCAATAAAAAAATGAGCAAAGAACCTAAATAGACACTTTTTAAAAGAGGGCACACAGAAGGCTGAGAGACATATGAAAACATGTTCAAAGTCACTTATGATCTGAGAGATGCAAATCAAAACGACAATGTGGTACCATCTCACACATGTCAACACATCAATAAATGACAAGTGCTGGAGAGGATGCGGAGAAAAAGGAACCCTCGTGCACTGCTGGTGAAATGCAGACTGGTGCAGTCACTGTGGACAACAGTATGGAGTTTCCTAAAAAAGTTAATAATGGAACTCCCATTTGACTCAGTGATCCCACTTCTAGGAATATATCCCAAGAAACCAGAAACACCAATCAGAAAGGATATATACATCCCTATGTTCATAGCAGCACAATTTACAATAGCTAAGATTTAGAAACAGCCTAAGTGCCCATCAGCAGGTTTGTGGATTAGAAAACTTTGGTACATCTACACAATGGAATACTACGCTGCTCTAAAAAAGAAGGAATTCTTACCATTTGCAGCAGCATGGATGGAACTGGAGAGCATTATGTTAAGTGAAATAAGCCAGTCAGAGAAAGATAAATATCACATGATCTCACTCATTTGTGGAATATAATGAACAACATAAACTGATGAACAAAAACAGATTCAGAGACAGAGAAGCACTGAACAGATTGTCCAACCTATGAGGGAATAATAATAATAATCTGGCCACTCAGTGTATGTCCTATATAATAAAAGGCTAATATGCAAATTGTCCCCTTGACCAGAAGTTCAACCAGCAGGCAGGCCAGCCAACTGCCCATGTCCCCTCCCCCTGGCCAGGCTGTCTGGACCCCACCCATGCACAAATTCATGCACTGGGCTTCTAATATACATATATACATATACATACACACACTGAGTGGCCAGATTATTATGCGTTCAGAGATCATAATAATCTGGCCACTCAGTGTATATAAACGGGGGACTCCATACTTCTCAAGTGATTGACAACACTTGAATATAGATTATGCCAAAGGGACACCTGGGACAGGCAATTTAAAGAAAAAGAAAACAAAAACAGCTGCTCTAGATGTTGACATAAGAAATGTCCAGCTCTAACCGGTTTGACTCAGTGAATAGAGCGTCGGCCTGCGGACTGAAGGGTCCCAGGTTCGATTCCGGTCAATGGCATGTACCTTGGTTGTGGGCACATCCCCAGTAGAGGGTGTTCGGGAGGCAGCTGATCAATGTTTCTCCCTCATTGATGTTTCTAACTCTCTATCCCTCTCCCCTCCTCTGTAAAAAAATCAACAAAACATATATTTTTTTAAAAATGTCCAAATACCTAAACAATTTTTAAAGTTTATTTGAGACAAATTGATGACATATGCTGGGTAGCATGATCCCAAATATTCTGGATAATGACAGTCTTACTGCTTTTCTAAAAAAATGTATTTTATTGACTTTTTACAGAGAGGAAGGGAGAGGGATAGAGAGATAGAAATATCGATGAGAGAGAATCATCGATCAGCTGCCTCTTGCACACCCCCTACTGGAGATGTGCCCACAACCAAGGTATTATACATGCCCTTGACAGGAATCGAACTTGGGACCTTTCTGTCCGCAGGCGGACGCTCTATCCACTGAGCCAAACCAGTTTTGGCCTTACTGCTTCTTTTATGCGTCTGAAATGAAGGAGGGGTTTAAGGCAGAGTACACAGAGACTGGAGAACGCCACGCAGGGGCTGGGTTGCAGGATAGTCCACGCAGGGGTCTTCAAACTACGGCCCGCGGGCCACAAGCGGCCCGCAGAGGAGTCTGATCCGGCCCTCCAGGTTTTTTGGGCAGTGAGCGCAGCCGAGGTGTTACAGTAGGAATTAGTAGTTCATATAGTCCGGCCCTCCAGCTCTCTGAGGGACCGTGATCTGGCCCCCACTTTAAAAAGTTTGAGGACCCCTGGTCCACAGCCTGCATGTTCTCTCAAGGACTAGTTCCCTCTTCAAGAGCACCTTCTGGCGTTCCCATGGCTGTGAACCTGGAAGCACAGGGACAACGGGCAGGGCTAGCTTACCGGCTCTCAGGTGCCACGGCCGGTGGCTTAGTTGGGTGGGGCCTTGTCCCATACCCCAAAATGGTGCGGGTTTGATTCCCAGTGAGGGCACATTCCCAGATTGCAGGGTTAGCCCTCCGGCAGGGTGTGTATGGGATACAACCAATCAGTCTTTCTCCTGTCGATGTTTCTCTCTCCTTTCCTCTCTCTCTCTCTCTCTGTCTCTCTCTCTCTCTCTCTCTCTCTCTCTCTCTCTCTCTCAAAAAGTCAATGAGCTGAAACCAGTTTGGCTTGGTGGATAGAGCGTCGGTCTGTGGACTGAAAGGTTCCAGATTCGATTCCGGTCAAGGGCATGTACATTGGCTGCAGGCACATCCCCAGTGGGGGGTGTGCAGGAGGCAGCTGGTCGATGTTTCTTTATCGTCAATGTTTCTAGCTCTCTATCCTTCTCGCTTCCTCTCTGTAAGAAATCAATAAAATATATATTTTTAAAAAGTCAATGAAAACATATCCTTGGGTGAGGATTAAGAAACAACAACGTTCACTAAAGAAGTCGTAGGCCGGGGGCGTGACCACCCAGCACGACCTTCCCTTAGGAATTCCTGACCAGGTCACCGGTGCGGTTACTTCCCACAGAACCCTCTTGTTCTCGGTCCCCCCAGTAGTAATAAACACTAACGTAGCAGAAGGTGCCCCTGCCACGGCCTGCCTTGACGACGGGCCGCACATTCCTGAGGACGGAGCTGCTCCGGAGAGTGCGCTGAGTGGATGAGCGAGCGAGCAAGTGGTTAGCGCAGCCCTTCTGCTGGACAATCTAGGAAAGTTTGGCACATTAATGTTGTGGTATTCTTAACCCCTCCCCTGACACCTGGCTCATGGTAGGCACTTAGTAAACATCTGTTGAATGAATGAATAAGTATATGATTGAGTATATATAAAAATACATTAAAAATTTTTCTTTTTCTTTTTCTAATATTTTTTTTATTGATTTCAGAGAGGAAGGGCAGCAAGGGAGAGAATCACTGATTGGCTGCCTCCTGCACACCCCCAAATGGATTCGAGCCCACAACCTAGGCCAGTGGTCAGCAAACTCATTAGTCAACAGAGCGGCAAACCGCGGCTTGCGAGCTGCATGTGGCTCATGAGCTGCATGTGGCTCCAGAACCGCAGTTTGCCGACCACTGTTAGGCACGGGCCCCTGACCGGAACTGAACCAGGGATCCGCCAGTCCACAGGCAGAATCTCCATCCACTGAGCCACACCAGCCAGGGCATAAAACATTTTTTTTTTACTTACTTTTTAAAAAGCCCGGGTGCAGAGTGGAGCTCAGCCCGGCTAGTGTGGCTCAGTGGTTAAGTGTTGAGCTATGTATTAGCTGGAAGTTGGTTTGATGCCCAGTCAGGGCAAGTGCAGGCTCCATCCTGGTGGGGGGCCTGCTGGAGGCAGCTGATTGATGACTCTCTCTCATTGATGTCTCTATCTCTGTCTTCCTCTCTGAAACCAATAAAGAATTTTTAAACAAAGGGTGGGGCCCATCAGCTGCACCGCTGTCAGCACAGGTCAGCGGCCGGTCAGTCCCTGTGCGTGCCCAGCCTGTGCGGGGCGCCCCACGCTGTGCCCGCACAGCCCGCTCCTCCCAGCGCTCTGCTCACCGAGCACCCAGGCCGCACACAGACACTCCCCGGCGCCTCAGAGAGCAGGCTCCCGCCCAGCCCGCCGATGTCCTGTTGCTGCTCCTCTTCAGAATGGGGCTCTGGCCGAAACCGGTGTGGCTCAGTGGGTAGAGCATCGGCCTGTGGACTGAAAGGTCCCGGGTTCGATTCCGGTCAAGGGCATGTACCTTGGTTGTGGGCACATCCCCAGTAGGGAGTGTGCAAGAGGCAGCTGATGGATGTTTCTCTCTCGTCAATGTTTCTAACTTTCTATCCCTCTCCCTTCCTCTCTGTAAAAAAAAATCAATAAAATATATTTTTAAAAAAATGGGGCTCTGTTGTGACGGAGCGGACGGCCTGGAAAGGAGGCCCGGCGGGCAGGGCGCGGTGCTGCCGCAGGGTCGCTCCTCCAGGGGGCGCATGGCCCCGGCTAGGAGGCTTGTGTCCCCTCGCTTCCCGTTAAAGATCTTCGCCCTGTTCTCCCAGTGACCGGGCCGATCTTATTCAATCCTTCTGTGCGTTTACATTGTAAAGTTTTATTTACTGATTTCAGAGAGAGAGAAAGAGCGAGCGAGAGAGAGGTTGAGAGAGAGCGCATTGATTTGCCGCTCCGCCCTCCGTGCACTCACTGGCTGTTTCCTGGCCCAGCCCCAGCTCGGCAGGAACCGCAGCCCGGCTGCATCTGGAGAATGCTCCAGGCAGCTGAGCTACCGGCCAGCGCCAGTCCTTTGTTCTTCTTTTTAAAATATACTTTTTATTGATTTCACAAAGGAAGGGAGAGAGATAGAGACATCAATGATGAGAGAGAATCATTGATCCCCTGCCTCCCACACGCCCCCTACTGGGGATCCAGCCCGAACCCGGGCATGTGCCTTTGATTGGAATGGAACCCAGGACCCTTCAGTCCACAAGTCAACGCTCTATCCACTGAGCCACACCAGCTAGGGCTAGTCCTTTGTTCTTAAAGAAAAAAAACAAAAACAAAAACACATATAAAGGAGGAAAGGAAGGAAATAAAGCCACAGATAGCGCATCAGTTCAGAGGGAAACAGTGTCACCAAGCACAGTGCCTCTCTGGCCGGCTGCGTCTCTGTGTCCCTGCCCCGGCCCCGGCCGGGATGGCTAGTAATTTGTCAGGGTGCAGACTTCCTAACCGTGTTCCCACAGGGGCACTTCTCACTGTTGTGATTTCTTTTCCAATAACTCCTCTTAAAAAAAAATAGCATCAAATTCGTGGTTTTCTCTTCTCTACAATTTTAGAGGGCAGGAGATTTCATTAGAACTAAAAGCACACAACGTATTGTTTTCAGATTTGACTTTTTGAATGACAGAGGAACCCTACTGTGATGTGATTTGTTATTTGACTTATTGCAGAATAATGGAGTCGAATTTCATTCCCTGGAATATAATAACATGAAACAAAACCTCCAGACTTCCCCAAAATATACGTTTTTATCGCCTACCTGGTTTGGCTCAGCGGATAGAGCGTCGGCCTGTGGACCAAAGTGTTCCGGGTTTGATCCTGGTCAAGGGCACATGCCCAGCTTGCAAACCTCTCCCCAGGTCCTGGTCAGGGCGAGTGCAGGAAGCAACCAATCAACGTGTTCCTCTCACATTGATGTTTCTCTCTGTCTCTCCCTCTCTCTTCCACGCTCTCTGAAAATCAATGGAAAATATCCTCGAGGGAGGACTAACAACAATAACAAAAAATATACATATACTAGTGGCCCGGGGCATGCAATCTGTGCTCATTAAATGGGAATTAATTAGAGGAAATATTTTAATATTGCTATTTGCCCTTTCTCTATAACAGAAGTGTCAGAGATGAAAGAAAATTAGTAAAATGTATATGAAAACCTTCCTCCTGTCAGAGTTTGGGGTGCACCATGGGAACCAGAGTTAAGTTCCCCTCACCTGCACGCACCTCAAAATCCCGTGAGACCCAGACCTGGCTGGCCCCATCCCCATGGGGGAGATTCAGACCCTGCCAGCCCCATCCCTGTCAAGCCCTGCCGGGTGGGGGCACAGCCTCAGGTCCCCTGGTGCACCCTCAGGTCCCCCAGCATGGTGCCAGGGCAGGGGTTGCAGCCTGAGGTCCCCCCGACCTGGAGTGAAGGGCAGTCTGTGCTGGGCTGGAGGGCATGCCTTGAGGTCCCCATCAAGCCCGCCAGGTGGGAGGCTCAGCATGAGGTCCCCTGGCTCGGCCTGAGGCGGGGGCATGGCCTGAGGCCCTCCAGCCAGGCACTGGGATGGGGGCATGCCTTGAGGTCCCCCATCAAGTCCTGCCGGGGGGGAGGGGGGGCGTGCTTGGCCTGAGGTCCCCCTGCCCGGCACCAGAGCAGAGGACGCATCTTGAGGATCCAAGTCAAACAGCCTGGACTGGTGCTGGTGGAGACCTTGATGTCCCCAGTCAAGCCCCGCCAGGTGGGGGATGTGGCCTGAGGTCCCTGGTCCTGGCTGGGGCAGGGGGGTTGCATTGATGTTCCCTGTCAAGACCTGCCAGGTGGGGGAGGGGGGAGGGTGCACCCTGGATCCCCCTTCAAGCCCCACTGGGCTGGGGGCACAGCCTCAGATGCCCCTCCCTGGCCCAGTGCCACGTAGGCTCAGGTCCCTGCTGATTGCTTGTTATGGGAACCCTGCCTCTGCTGTGGGTGCAGCCATCTTGTGTTATGGGAACCCTGCCTCCATTGTGGGCGCAGCCATCTTGTGATGGCATGATGGTTAATTTGCATATGCCCTCTTTATTACATAGGATATGTTTTTATTGATTTCAGAGAAAGAGATTGAGAGATAGGAACATCCATGAGAAACATTGACCAACTGCTTCCTGCATATCCCCTAATTGGGATTGAACCCTCCTCCCAGACATGTGCTCTGACTGGGAATCGAATCAACCACTGAGCTACACTGGCCAGGCATAATCTCTGACTGTCTAATCAGGGAGGGATCTCTGCGCTGTGTCTGGTCTCCTGGACTGCCAGCTGAGGCCGGAGGTGATGAGGTGTCCAGGGAGGGCAGAGTGGGGAGGGGCCATGCCCTCCGCATGGGGACCCAGGAGGAGGGGTGCTCCGGGCAGAGGGTCCTGACTGTGAGATGGAGATGTGGGCAGGCTGTGAGGCAGCGGCATGAGCAGGTCTGTGGAGACTCAGACTCAGGAGCCAGGTGCACCCTCGCTGCGCTCACCTGGACGTGCCACCCATGGGGCACGGGGTGCGGCCTTCTTCACTGCCAGGGACTGTGTCCTGGGAGCGCGAGCAGGAAAGCTTTCTCTCACAGAGGCCCAGAGCCCCCCCAGAGCCCTGCCCAGAGCCCCGCCCAGAGCCCCGAGCCCCGCCCAGAGCCCCGAGCCCCGCCCACAGCCCCCAGAGCCCCGCCCAGAGCCCCTGAGCCCTGCCCATAGCCCCGCCCATAGCACCCGCCCCTTAAACCAGCCCAGAGCCCCACCCAGAGCCCCGCCCACAACCCCGCCCACAGCCCCCAGAGCCCCGCCCAGGGCGCTCGTCAGCCGCAGGCCGCTCCTGCTTCACAGTCCTCAGCTCCTGGGCTGGTTTCCTTCTAACCAGGAACCCTTGAGGACAAAGGCAATTTGGCTCATTATGGAAACTCTCTGCCCAGCACAGTGGTAGACGGGGCTGTAGCTGTAAACCTCCTGTGCTCTGTTGACCTAATTGTGGGGTCAAGAGTCATCTTTGCTTTTAAAATCTGGCTCCGTCCTAAATCTTGGACATTAGGAAGCTTGCCTAGGGCTTGGGAGTTTATTCCACAGCCTGGAAATAAGTTGCCCTACCGTCCACTAGATGGTATCTCTCTCTCTCTCTCTCTCTCTCTCTCTCTCTCTCTCACACACACACACACACACACACACACACACGCACACACCCACTCTCAGCCTGCACACACGGCCCTGGACACGCACAGCGAGGCGTGATGCTGAAAGCAGGCCCCCGGATCCGATCCATCCCGCTTGCTCGTCTTGTTTTGCTCGCTGGCAGCGTGCGCAGGGAGACATTTGGGAACGGACATGAGAGGAGGGAGAGGCGCTGGGACAATCCCTCTGTGGAGGCAGAGAAAAGCAGGGAGCCCTCCTGTCGGAGGGGTGCTGGCCTGGACCAGGCCGCGGCAGTGCGGCTGGAGAGGGTGGGTGGGTTGGGGCAGGAGAGACAGGAGGTGAGGACGGGTGGTTACAGCACTTTTCGCACTCACTATGTCAGCCTCTCTCTCCCTTACAGCCGGTGTCCCGGGCTGCGGAGAGCAGATTCTCAGTGGGCACGTTTTGGATAATAAATAAGCAGTGAGCATGTATTGAGTGCTTTGTGGACCCTTCTAAGCACTTCACACACATTAATTTCCTTTATCCTCCCACCCAACGCACACGTCAGGCCCCTCCCTGCCTGGAACAAAACCTCCGGGACAGTCCTGGCCGGTGTGGCTCAGTGGATAGGGTGTCGTCCTTCGGACCAAAGGGTCCCGGGTTCGGTGCTGGTCAAGAGCATGTGCTTTGGTTGCAGGCTCCTCCCCGGCCAGGGCCCTGTTTCTCTCACATAGATGTTTCTCTCTGTCTTTCCCTCTCTATTCCCCTCTCCCTAGAAACCAGTGGGAAAATATCCTGGGGTGAGGGTTACTGAAAACACAGAAAACCCACAACAACAACAACAACAAACAGATGCTGGAGCCACTGCTTTTGGAAGGAAGCACAGGTGGCCCTCCGCACTCCAGTCCTGCTGGGAGCACTGAGCCCAGCAGCTTGCCTGCGAAGGGGGTGGGCCGGGCCCCTGCCGCCCCTCAGCCTGCCCCGTGGCCCCGGACATGTTTCTCCTCCACGTTGACCTCGTCACTCCATCAGCCACACACCACGCTCGCTCTTCTCTCCCTTCTCTCCTCTTCACCGGGACCCCAGGCTCTGCCCGGCCCTCCTGTCCCTCCTCCCTTCCAGGAGCGGTGCTCCGTCTGGAGCACACCCGTGGGGTGGGCCCTGGTCCCTTATTCAAGAAGCCCTGCCCCCGAGGTGCCCTCCGGGAGGCTTCCTCACAGGCCACTGGCTCCTGACCCTGCGGGGCGGCTCCGCCTCACCCCACACCCCACCCCATACACCCCCCCCCACCCCTCCCCACCCCCCACCCCCCCCACACCCCCAACCCCTCACACCCCACCCCCCACCCCCACCCCCCACCCCCTACACCCCACTCCCCACACCCCACCCCCACACCCCACCCCCCACCCCCCACCCCCACTCCCCACCCCCACCTCCCACCCCCCCACCCCCCACCCCCCACCCCCACTCCCCACCCCCACCTCCCACACCCCACACCCCACACCCCACACCCCACACCCGTGCCAGATTTTTCCCTGGGGCTTTCTGCAGAAGCCTCCCTTGGGGCCTCTCCCCGCCCCATCTCCGCTGCCCTGTCTTCTCCTCCCCCGCCCCCCCCCCGCCCCCCCCCGCCCCCCCCCAGTGCTGGGAGCGAACAGGGGTCCAGACAGCAGGAGGCTGAGGCCTGGGCCCACAGAGGCCTAGCGTGTGCCGCCTGGAAGGCCTGGCTGTGCTGCCCCCGTTCCTGGGCACCTGCTGGGCGCCAGGCCCCGGGCCAGGCCTGGGCTTCCCGGTGAGTGAGCCCTCTCCTCTGTTCTCAGAGGCCGCCACGTGAGCAGCTACCGACCGCTGGTGGAGGGAAGGTGCAGGGCGGTGGTCACAGGGAACAGGGGTGGAGGGGGGGTGGGAACGGTGGCGAGAAGGATCAGGCAACCCCAGTGCCCCCAAAACTGGGCTCCGTGTCCCATCAACCAGGTCACCGCAGGCCCCTTGGCTGACTGCAGAGCCCTGCCTCGGGGCTGCCAGGACCCGTGGCCCCTCCCACATGGTCCACGCTGCCCAGGGTCCCGCTTGTGAGCAGCGTCAGGGAGGGAGCACCTCCACCTCCCACCCTCGGACCCAGGCCTGTGCCCGGCAGGTGCTTGCTGAGTGGACAGGAGGCGCCCTGTGATCTGGGGGGACTTAGAGGGTGAAGGGGGGCATGGGAAAGGGAGATGCGACCAGAAGAAAGGAGACAAAGGCACACGGCCAGACTGCTCACTGCCCTCTCCCCGGTGGCCCTGGGACATCGGAGCAGCAGGCGCCTCCAGAACCACCAGCTGTGGGGGCGGCCGGCAGAGCCCTCTGGGGTGGGCATTGGCATGGCCTGAAGGGAGGGTGTGATGGTCTCAGGCCCCCGGGCCCAGGGGCACCCTCCTTTCTCTGCCGGCCCAGCAACCGGGGCTGACTCTGCCCATCTCCTCGCTGGGTGAACTTTTGAATCACCAGGGAAGCTTTTTGAAAATCCCGAATGCTTTATTTACCTGGGTTGGGCCGGGCCACAGAGACTGTACGTTCTGAAAGCTCCTTGTTGGAGAGTGGGGATTTTTGAGCACTACTGAGGCCGTGGACAATGCCCCAGATAGGGTTGTCAGTGCTGACACCAGGCCAGCCCTTGAGAGACGGCCTCATGGCCCCTCCCCAGCCCATAGGCCTTCTTTCATAGATCACTGTCAGCTTTCTGAAGAACAGGATGACCCAGTCATCAATGGCATGACCCTGACATTGCTTAGGAAAAACTGTTTTGTCTTGGGTTGCTCGTTCTGCAAAAACAGGATGTGGTAAATGGGCTTAAAAGTGGTCCTGCACAAAGTGTTGCTGCTGCTCTCTGTACTCCCTGCGTGGAGAATGGCACAGCAGTTGCCTGGCCAGCTAATAAAGGCTCCCTAAGCTTTAACTTGGTCTGGACTCCAGTGGTTGTTCACTAGTGTTTGCTCCACAACACTCCTCTGGTGATTTGAAGGCACAGCCAGTGTTGGCAGGGCCCTGCCTCCCCTGGCCTCCCCCAGCCTGCTCTGACCTGCTCTCAGCCTCCTTCACAGAAGTTCCATCGCCCACAGCACATCCCAGAGCCCCCTCGACAGGGACACACCCCCCGAAGACTGTGGCTCTGCTCTGAGGCCAGAGCTGTGGAGACAGCTCCCGGCAGACACAGTACAGTGAGTGCTATCAGTCAGCAGGAGCCTAGCAGAGACTCTCAGGCCCGGGGGTGGGAGGAGAAGGGGACAGGTGGGGAGCGATGGAGAGATCAAGAGAGGGGAGCAGGAGCTTGCAAAGGCCGTCTCTCAGAGAGAAGTCTCGGGCAGAGGGAGACAGGAAGGAAGTCACAGGGAGCCGAGCAAAGAGCCCCTCCCAGGAGACTGGGGCAGAAGACACTTGTCCGGCCCTGACCGGTTTGGCTCAGTGGATAGAGCGTCGGCCTGTGGACTGAAGGGTCCTGGGTTCGATTCCGGTCAGGGCCAAGCTCTTTATATCAAATCTTCAACGCCCCCAGCACTGCTCTTACGACCCCCCCTGCACTCTTGGGTTTGAAGAGCCTTTATGAACCGGAGGATATGAAGGTCGTTGGCTAATTAGAATGTGGTTGCGAGAGCCCTGGTCCTACCTGCGTCAGTCAGAGTCTAATCTAATAACTTTGTGGGAGGAGATGAGCTTTGTCTGCTCTGCCCTAGGATACCAGCAAACACGCCTGTCTCTCCAAACACTCCTCAGACTAGGGAATCTCTGGCCAGGCTGCCCGTGGCTGCAAGTAACAAAACACATGCAGGACTCACTCACACCACAGAGATAGGTGCCGTCCTGCACTCCAGTCCTAGGAGGTGCCTGTGCGGAGGGCTCGAGCCCTGAACTACAATGGAGCCTGTCAGGGGCCAGGGAAACGGGTGCTGGTGGCCACCAGAGCTGGGTTCCAGCTCCACCTTGAACGTGAGATTCGTGAACACACAGAAGGAGGCGGAGGAAGACACTGTTTGAATATGTGAGGATTCCTTAAGAAGTCTGTGTCAGATAAGAAAAAGCTAAAGGAGTTCATCACCACCAAACCAGTATTATATGAAATGCTGAAAGGTATTCTTTAAGAAGAGGAAGAAGCCGAAACCAGTTTGGCTCAGTGGATAGAGCGTTGGCCTGCAGACTGAAAGGTCCCAGGTTCGATTCCGGTCAAGGGCATGTATCTTAGTTTCGGGCACATACCCAGTGGGGGTTATGCAGGAGGCAGCTGGTCAATGTTTCTCTCTCATCGATATTTCTAGCTCTCTATCCCTCTCTCTTCCTCTCTGTAAAAAAAAATCAATAAAATATATATTTAAAAAAAAAGAAGAGGAAGAAGAAGAAAAAATATAAAAATTATGATCAACAAATACATATATATCAACAAGTGAATCTAAAAATCAAGTGAATTAAAAAATCTGAGGAACAGAATAAACTGGTGAATATAATAGAATCAGGGGGAAAGAAAGGGGGTGGATTGATAATTATCAGGGGGAAAGGGGTGTGGGGGGTGCAGGAAGAGACTGGATTAAAATCGTACACCTATGGATGAGGACAATGGGGGCAGGGGCCGGAGGCAAGGGCAGAGGGTGGGGCGGGAACCGGGTGGAAGGGAGCTATGGGGGGAAAAAGGAGAAACAATTGTAATAATCTGAGCAATAAAGATTTTATTAAAGAAAAGAAGTCTGTGGCTCAGGCTGGTGGAGGGGGTGTTCAGACTGGCGGAAATGGCCATCTGACCATGGGACAAGTAGGAGGCATCTGGTGAGTCCCGCTCGATACAAACAACGTGACTCTCCCAGACCATCTGTCTTGTTGCAGTTACCCAACCGCCTTCTTAACTCAGTTTCTCAAGTGGATTTTCTTACCAAGAAGACAAAGTTCAGAGTGTTCCACATAAGCCCTCTGGTCATCGTCTTGTCAATTAAAGATTAAATGCCATATTTCTCATTCTAAGTTAATAAATAGTCATTCTGGTTTCTCGAACAATTTCTTTGGAATTCCAGTTAAATCAGTTTGCTGGGGCCTGAACATCCCTGGTGGGTGAAGGATACTTGGACCTCCTGAACTGAGTAAAACAGCTGGACAAGTGTAACTGTGTCACGTTTTCATGACCATGACTGCGACTGCTGCTGTTAGGTTCTAAGTGACGGTGACAGGGTGATAAGCTGGCTGGTCCGTTCCAGAAATAATTTCCTTTTTTTCAATCTGATTGCACGATTGTGGTTGGCCACAGTGGCAAGAGATAAGTGAACAGCCCTAACGGGTTTGGGTCAGTGGATAGAGCGTTGGTCTGCGCGGACTGAAAGGTACCAGGTTCGATTCCAGTCAATGGCATGTGCCTTGGTTATGGGCACATCCCCAGTAGGGGGTGTGAAGGAGGTGGCTGATCAATGTTTCTCTCTCATCGATGTTTCTGACTCTCCATACCTCTCCCTTTCTCTCTGTAAATAATCAGTAGGATATATATATATATATATATATATATATATATATATATAATATATTATATATTAAAAAAAAGAGATAAGTGAACTGGTACTAAGACTGTCCAGGAGATATCGGTGGACATACTCTAAGAGTGAGGTGGGAGCTGGGTAGCCTGCAGCCCACGGAACTCTGTCCTGGGGACTCCCCATGGCAATGAGCTTAAACCTTTTGAGGGCAACAGAGCTGCAGAAGGACTTAGTTACTGTATTTCATCCTTAATCAGAACGTCAATCAATGAACACTTACTAATCACTGCCTCTGTGAATGCTGTAAGGAGATACAAAAATACCGTGTTTCCCCGAAAATAAGACATCCTCCGAAAATAAGACCTACTTACAGGTTTCCTTCTGAGTGAAATATAAGGCATCTCCCCAAAAATAAGGCACGCCCTTAGGCTCTGTCTCAGAATGCTATTGCTAAACATGAGAGATTTGGTCCTGAAAGAAATGGAGTCACAAGAAATTCACCAGGAAATTCAGGAATTGGATTGTTATGATGATGTTCCAGAAGATGATGACATGATTGTCATTGAATAAATGAGTAAATTCTTGATACTGTAGGATTCACAGTTTGTCTGGTTTGTGTTGACAACTACCGTACTACCGTACCGTATACAGGTAATAAATTTCCTTTATTTTCATTTAACAATAAATGTGTACCGTATTCTTCTTCATGGAAAAATAAGACATCCCCTGAAAATAAGACCTAGCGCATCTTTGGGAGCGAAACTTAATATAAGACAGTGTCTTATTTTGGGGGAAACAGGGTAATAGCATGAATACACAATCATCATATTATCAGAACTTCTGGGTTGAACAGAAAAACCAAACTTCCTTGTAAGTAGAAACTCTGCTTGTGTAACAGAGGTGCTGTCACTCAGAGTTCTCAGCGCCTCTCTCTTCCCCTCCAGCCTCCCTCCCTCTGCTGGTGCCGTTTGCATGCGGGCCAGGGCTGCCGATGGCCCTGATGGATGTCCTCCTGACCGGGACTCTCCCGGCGAATCCCAGGAAGCCTTTGTCTGGCCCCAATTAGGTCACATGCCCCTTTGCCAACCAATCACCACGGCAGGAGCTAAGGCACAATGACTGGCCCATTCCGGTCCAGGTCTACCCATGTGGGTTCTGGTGGAAGAGGTGCTTCCATCATCACCCCAAACCATCTGCAGCCCTGAGTGCAGGTGTGTGCAGGGGGCGTTGTGCTGGGGGTGGGAGAGCAGACGGAAATGGCCCCTGAACGCCAGGTGTTTACACGCGCTGCCTTTGGCTGGGGGACTCTGGTTCGGGGCAGCCTCCGCTCCCCACTCAGGGGCTCGCTGGGATGCGGCAGTTTGCGGAGAACCGGGAGGACAGAACTGCCCTTGGGATCTTGATTCTGTTCTGGGGGAGGTTTTAAGCACATTTGTGCAGAATGTTTGAAATTATGACTCAAAACCGACCCAGGAGGCTGTCTGCATCCCAATGAGGCCACCTCCTCCTGCGTGCATTAGCATGTCTGGCTGGCTAATTTGCATGTCCACACGAAGCTACAACCAGATGGTGGGAGTGACAGAGCCAGCAGATCCGCCCGTCAGACCTAGGGCCACTGTAACTGGGTTGCTGTTTTGCTATTTTGGGAGTCTCCACGCTGGACCCAGGCCATATTGTTAAGATCGGTTGGCCTGGGCAGCTGCTCGGGGGAGCGAATATTCACTTTGTAAGGTGACTAAGGACCTGCCTCAGACAGCCACCTAGAGATGAAGGTACAAGTGGCCTTTTACACTGACTTTGAAGGAATGTGTGCATCCTATATAACAAAAGGCTAATATGGAATGTGTATATCCTATATAATAGAAGGCTAATAAGCAAATTGAACTAACAGCAGAATGACCGGTTGCTATAACATGCGCTGACCACTAGAGGGAAGACAATGCAGGAGCTGCCCCCTGGTGATCAGTGCACTCCCACAGGGCCAGGCTCACAGCTGGCAGGCGCAGCAGTGGTGGTGGGAACCTCTCCTGCCTCCACAGCAGCTCTAAGAATGTCCAACTGTGGGCCTAGTTGGACATCCCTGAGCGCTCCCAGCCTGTGAGAGGGCCAGGCCGGGCTGAGGGACCCCCCTCCCAGTACACAAACTTCATACACCTGGCTTCTAGGCTATACTAATAAAAGAGAAATATGTAAATTGACTGTACCTCTGAAATGCCCACCACCCAATCAGAAGAGAACATGCAAATTAGCAGGACAAAGATGGCGGCAGCCCTGCCCCCCAGCGGCTCCAGGTGCAGAGCTGCTGGGCAGGGCAGGATGCCTGCTATGCGAGGGAGGGTGGGGGGCAGAGGGAGCTACGGGAGTGGTGCTCCAGCCAGAGTGAAGTGAAGACTCTGCCAGAGTCAGCGAGAGGCTTGCAGACTTCAGCTGGAGTCAGTGAGCAAAGGCTCTGGCCAGAGCGAGGGCCTGGGTCCCGGGTGCCGGAGGAAAACCGGTGCCGGCAGGCAGGGAAGGAGGGCCTACAGCACAAATCTTCATGCACAGGGCCTCTAGTTTTAAGTAGAGTTCATTCAGAGACTGTGGGACTGGATAACTTGTTTCTGTGAACAAACTATGACATTGGTCAGTAATTTGAAAAGTCTGCCTCTGGGCCGGTTCCACCAGTCACATCGAGGGGGTGGCTGAGGAGGTTCCGGGAGGCTGACCCTCGGCAGGCCCCACATCACTCCCGCGTTGCTGAGTGAGGGCGTGAGGGGAGGTCTGAGTCAGCCAGCAGCCGCCGAGAACAGCCCCCGCACTGCGCGGCCTGGCCCTCCTCCGGGGCACAGCGGCTGGGAGACGGGGCGCTCCTCCGGCTCTCCGGGCTGAGGCCGGGCTCCCCTCCCCCACCTGCTCCCACACAGCCCTGCCCTGAGGACAGGCCGTGGACCCCACAGCTCCCCTGTGGCTGCAGGCGTGGCTCAGAGGAGCCGGGCATGTGAACATCTGACCTTCGCTCTTTGTTTTTTTTGTTTTTTTTTTAAATTATATTTTATTGATTTTTTACAGAGAGGAGGAGAGAGGGATAGAGAGCCAGAAACGTCAATGAGAGAGAAACATCGACCAGCTGCCTCCCGCACACCCCCCACCGGGGATGTGCCCGCAACCAATGCACATGCCCTTGACCGGAATCGAACCTGGGACCCCTCAGTCCGCAGACCAACGCTCCACCACTGAGCCAAACCGGTTTCGGCTGACCTTCGCTCTTTGGAGAGCAATCTCGGGGCTGCCATCCCGGATCGGAGGCCCCGCGGTGGCCATGGGCCAGGCTCCCACGTCAGCCGGCGGCGTGGCCGAGCGGGATCACAGCCGTTCACGCTCCTCCGGAGGGAGAGAGAAAGCCCATCCGCCGAGGCTCCTGGGAGCCAGGGAGGATTCTGAAAGCAGAAGGCAGGCCCTGGCCGTGGCCATGCCCTGCTCCAGCAGAGGGCCCAGCTGGGTGCTGCCTGAGTCCCTGGGAGCGCATCTCTGCATCGGACCCTGAGCTCCAGGTCCTCCCGGGAGGAGCAGCGACAGCCACGGCCGCGGGCGAGGCCTGTGGGTGCCCGCCCCGCGGAGCCGCCTGCCCCGTCGGGCGGCCAGGACGCCGGGAAGAGGAGCGCACCCTCGGGTCGCTGGATCCGCTGCTCCTGCTTCTCCCTGTGAGCTCTCAGCCTGCAGAGCCTTCCGCCTTCGTAACAGCAGCAGTGATTCTTTCTGAGCCGGCCTTCTGGGCCTTGCCACCCCACAGCCAGGCCTTTGATCTGATTTCTTTTCTATGTTGGAGTCTTTCCTGAAGTAGCTGTTACTCCCGGACTCTCTGCCCCCGCCAGGGGCTTCCTCCGGCCGCCTCTCTGGCAGCGCGGGTTAGCGGCCGGCCATCCTCTCAGGCCCTCCGGCGGCGGGGCCAGCGCTCCTGCGGCCGGGAAGGCCCGGGGACCAGGGGTTTGGTGGTGGGGGGGGGGAGGGCCGGGGATGGCCCTCTGCAGGATGATGGCCTGAACAAGCCAAGAGGCATCTCCTCACGCCCTGGCTCCCCCGGGGAGGTGGGATGTGTCTGCTTCGCGCACCATGAGACGTCTCCCGCCGGGGCTGGGGCCTGTGAGTGTGAGGATGGCAAGTCTCAGACAGGACTCAGCGGCTGGCGGGAGAGAGGGCGAGGGGCCAGGCAGAGCTGCCCGCCTGCCCAGCTGCCTGCCCGCCTGCCTGCCCACCACCCTCTCCCCCGAGGGCCTGGGCAGCACATGGGCCGGTGGATGGAGAGGCTCCGAGGGGAATGCTGAGGAGCAAGGCCTGGGCGGCCTGCCCTGGGCCCACCGGGCTCGTTACAAGTTTAAGTTAAAGGAGCAGAGGAAGGGAGGAGTTCTTTGACAGCAGGTGGGTGTGGGTGGCCGGGGTGACGGCGCGGGAAGCGGTGACGGGTTCAGCTGAGGCTGCGCCGGCCCCGGTGACAGCTGGGGTCGTGCTCAGGAATCACAAAGGGGCTGCCGGGCGGGCTCGTGGGACGGGAGCATGCTCTTCCCGGGGCGAGGAAGGGCAGGATCGGGGCGGGCGGGGGCAGGAACGGTGCAGGAACCGCCGGTCACATGCACGTCAGGCCCAAGTCCCACACATCTTCATCTTTGGCCGGGGGAAGGAGGGGCCCGGGGGACGGAGGGGGCCGGCGGGACGGAGGGGGCCGGGGGACGGAGGGGCCCGGGGGATGGAGGGGGCCGGGGGACGGAGGGGTCCGGGGGATGGAGGGGGCCGGGGGACGGAGGGGCCCGGGGGATGGAGGGGGCCGGGGGATGGAGGGGCCCGGGAGATGGAGGGGGCCGGGGGATGGAGGGGCCCGGGGGATGGAGGGGGCCGGGGGACGGAAGGGCCCGGGGGACGGAGGGGCCCGGGAGATGGAGGGGGCCGGGGGATGGAGGGGGCCGGCGGGACGGAGGGGGCCGGGGGACGGAGGGGCCCGGGGGATGGAGGGGGCCGGGGGACGGAGGGGCCCGGGGGATGGAGGGGCCCGGGGGATGGAGGGGGCCGGGGGACGGAAGGGCCCGGGGGACGGAGGGGCCCGGGGGATGGAGGGGGCCGGGGGATGGAGGGGCCCGGGAGATGGAGGGGCCCGGGGGACGGAGGGGGCCGGGGGACGGAGGGGCCCGGGGGATGGAGGGGGCCGGGGGACGGAGGGGCCCGGGGGATGGAGGGGGCCGGGGGACGGAAGGGCCCGGGGGACGGAGGGGCCCGGGAGATGGAGGGGGCCGGGGGGACGGAGGGGCCCGGGGGACGGAGGGGCCCGGGAGATGGAGGGGGCCGGGGGATGGAGGGGCCCGGGAGATGGAGGGGCCCGGGGGATGGAGGGGGCCGGGGGATGGAGGGGCCCGGGGGATGGAGGGGGCCGGGGGACGGAAGGGCCCGGGGGACGGAGGGGCCCGGGGGATGGAGGGGGCCGGGGGGACGGAGGGGGCCGGGGGACGGAAGGGCCCGGGGGACGGAGGGGCCCGGGAGATGGAGGGGGCCGGGGGGACGGAGGGGCCCGGGGGACGGAGGGGCCCGGGAGATGGAGGGGGCCGGGGGATGGAGGGGCCCGGGAGATGGAGGGGCCCGGGGGATGGAGGGGGCCGGGGGATGGAGGGGGCCGGGGGACGGAGGGGCCCGGGGGATGGAGGGGGCCGGGGGACGGAGGGGCCCGGGGGATGGAGGGGGCCGGGGGACGGAAGGGCCCGGGGGACGGAGGGGCCCGGGAGATGGAGGGGGCCGGGGGATGGAGGGGCCCGGGGGACGGAGGGGGCCGGGGGATGGAGGGGCCCGGGGGACGGAGGGGGCCGGGGGGACGGAAGGGCCCGGGGGACGGAGGGGGCCGGGGGGACGGAGGGGGCCGGGGGACGGAGGGGGCCGGGGGATGGAGGGGGCCGGGGGATGGGGGGGCCCGGGGGATGGAGGGGGCCGGGGGATGGAGGGGCCGGGGGAAGGAGGGGCCGGGGGACACATTTTTATTGACGTCAGAGAGGAAGGGAGAGGGAGAGAGAATTATTGACCGGCTGCCTCCTGCACGCCCCCGACTGGGGATTGGGCTGCAACCTGACCGGAAATCGAACCCTGACCTCTTGGTTCATAGGTCAGCACTAACCACTGAGCCACGTGGGCCGGGCTGGGAGCATTTGGTTTCTGACAGGGCCCCTGGCACGGACAGCTCGGGGTCTGAGTGCCAGATGGTGCTGGCTGGTGCAGAGAGCACCCACTCGGGAGTCCAGGTGTGTGGGCTCATTGCTTCAGAGCTGGGCACCCCGCTGGGCCCCCCTAGAGCCTGGGTGGCTCAGGCAGAGGCAGAGGGCACCCCGCTGGGCCCTCTGGAGCCTGGGTGGCCCAGGCAGAGGCAGAGGGGACCTCGCTGGGCCCCCCTGGAGCCTGGGTGGCCCAGGCAGAGGCAGAGGGCAGTCAGCCCTCCCTCGCCCTGACACTCTGTAAAGGCGGCGGGGGGGCGGGGAGGTGGGGCTGACACACCTCCCTGCCGCCTCCCCCCAGCCATGAGCGCCCGGGGGAGGCGTGAGACACCTGAGAGCCCCGGACAAGCCATTATTACACATTATTTCCTCTGTCAGCGTCGTGTCTGCAAAGCACAGTAAGTAACGATGAAGGCAGCATTCGCCACGCGCACTTGCAGAGAATTTTGCTCCTAGGGCAGGTCTACCCGTTATCTCACCGAAATAGTCCCTGATTCCACCGGACAGCGGCAGTGTGTGTGTGTGTGTGTGTGGGGGGAACCCATAGCTCAGAGCTTTGCGGGGTCCCAGGTGCTCGGCCTGGGGTCTTGTTTCATCTCCGCTGCCCCCCGCCGGCCCCCTGCCCACCTGGCATCAGGAGCCCAATTTGTCGGGTGAAGAAAAGGAGGTTCAGAGAGATTAGGACTTGGTTCATCCCAGGGTCTCCCGCCCCCAGAGAGCAGACATCAATTAATCAATGCCAAATAAAAGCCTCCGCCCCCACCGCTCTGGCCCAGAGCTGGGTCACATCTGAAGAGCCACGTGGGGAGACAGGCAGTAAATAATTGAAGAGTGACTGCACCCTGGCCTCAAGTCTCTTGAAGGGCAAATCCAATTTATAATCCCCAGCTGCACTTTTATTTTTATTTTTTAAAAATATATTTTATTGATTTTTTACAGAGAGGAAGGGAGAGGGATAGAGAGTTAGAAACATGGATGAGAGAGAATCATCGATCAACTGCCTCTTGCACACCCCCTACTGGGGATGTGCCCGCAACCAAGGTACATGCCCTTGACGGGAATCGAACCTGGGACCTTTCAGTCCGCAGGCCGACGCTCTATCCACTGAGCTAAACCGGTTTCGGCCCCAGCTGCACGTTTAGACCCTCCTTCCTGCCCCCTCATTCCGGCCCTCTCCTTCTCCGGACCCCAGTTTATCCCCTCCCCAGACCTCCCTCTCCCGGCCCAGTGTGCTCGGCACCCTCTCTGCCCTCTCTGTTCTCTTCTTCTTATCCCTTGGACTTCTACAATGTATACTTGTTGAAATAGGTCTTTCAGACTTAGATCTTTGTCATGTGTCATTCTGTGCATGCGTCAAGAAGAAAATATTAGCAAAAAAATTGTTAGTGCATTTTTCAAGCAACGATAGCCATGTCAGCACCATTGATGGCAATGCTAAGAGGTCAGAGTCGTTAAGCATCCGGGCCCAGCGCCTGGCTTTCAGAGCAGAATCACGCCCTAACCGGCGTGGCTCCGTGGATAGAGCATCCGCCTGCGGACAGAAAGGTCCCAGGTTCGATTCCGGTCATGGGCATATGCCTGGGTTGCAAGCTCGATCCCCAGTGGGGGGTGTGCAGGAGGCAGCCGATCCACGATTCTCTCTCATCACTGATGATTCTCTCTCTCTCTCCCTCTCCCTTCCTCTCTGAAATCAATAAAATATATTAAAGAAGAAGAAGAAGAAGAAGAAGAAGAAGAATCACTCCCAGCTTGACTGAAAGGCTCTGTGCTCCCCTCTGTGACGCTCCAGCGTCCCCTCTGCCCGAGAGGGGCCGTTCTCCTGAACTCCGTGTGTGGTCAGATTTGTACCCTACACAGTGCGGGGCTCGGTCTGGCCTGTGGATTGCTCCCCGGATGGGACTACAGTCCACCCTCGAACAACACTGGTTTGAACTGCCTGGTTCTGTTCATATGTTTCCCCTTCTTCTTCTTCTTCTTCTTCTTCTTCTTCTTCTTCTTCTTCTTCTTCTTCTCCTCCTCCTCCTCCTCCTCCTCCTCCTCCTCCTCCTCCTCCTCCTCCTTCTTCTTTTTCTTCTTCTTCTTCATTGCTGAAAGTATTACATATGTCCCCTTTTCCTCCTATCTGCCCCCTCCAGCGATTTTTCCCTCCTGATGGATGTGGGGGTGTCAGGCAGAGCTGATGTGACAAAATCCGCTCCGAGGCCTGTGGGATGTGACAGCTCAAACAGAAGACAGCGTTCCGCCCTGACTGCACGCTTTCCCTCCTCACTTTCTCAGGCTGTGGTCAAGAAGGCGGGGCAGGTTCTCTGGGGAGACTTGCCCGAGGCCTGTCCCCTCTGCAGCTCCCTGCCCTGGCCAGGGGTTTCGGTGTGGACATAAGTTTGCTCCTTTGGGTAAATACCAAGCAGCGTGATTGCTCCCAAGGGAAGCGTGCGCTCGGTGTTATAGGACACCAGGCGACCGTTTTCCAGAGTGGCCGCAACGTTCTGCACTCCCGCCAGCAGGGGGCGCTCCCAGGGCTCAGCATCCGGCCAGCATTTGGTGATGTCGGATCCTGGCCATTGGAATGGGTGTGCAGTGGTGTCTCATTCCTGTTTGAATTTCATCTCCCTGGTGACATGCACCATGGCGTGTCTCCCCATGGGCCTCTGCCATCTGTATGCTATTTGATGAAGCGTCCTTACCTGTGTCTTACTGAGCCCCCACCCCTCCCCCCCTCCCGCCACTGACGAGCATGTACACGCAGGCGCTCACGGGCACCACAGCCCTGTGGCCAGTGTGAAGTGCTAAGTGGAAAGGTGAGACAGAATGAGGTGTTGCCACATAAAGCCCCCGGGGTCCCTGGCTTCAGGAAGCTCATAGTAAAACATCAGCGTTAAAGTGCAGCTGGACCAGGGACCACAGAAGCCAGGGTTTCGTGATTAATAGCAACAGAAGCACCCTGAGGCCTGGTGGGCACTCCCCCAGGCCTGCCCGTGTGCCGGAACCCGAGCTCCTGCTGCCAGGCCTCAGTCCTGCAGGAATGCCCACAGGAGACGTGGACAGAGCTCAGGGACCGTGGGCTGAGTGAGCCACGGCAGAGGCACAGCGTGGGGAGTAGCTAACGCCACCCGGGGGCTGGGTCAGCCTGGGTCTGGCATCACACCCCACACAGCGGAGGCTCAGACGGGCCCGTTCTCTCCTTCTGCAAAAGCAGGCCCGGGGTAGGCAGCCCCGGCGTCGGAGGCACCTGTCGCCATCAACCCTAGGGCCGTGGCCGGCAAACTCGTTAGTCCACAGAGGCAAACACCAACAGGACAACGACTGAAATTTCTTTGCAGAGCCGAATTTTTTAAACTTGAACTTCTTCTGCTGAAACCAGTTTGGCTCAGTGGATAGAGCGTCAGCCTGCGGACTGAAAGGTCCCAAGTTAGATTCTGGTCAAGGGCATGTACCTTGGTTGCAGGCACATCCCCAATGGAAGGTGTGCAGGAGGCAGCTGATGGATGTTTCTCTCTCATTGATGTTTCTAACTCTCTATCCCTCTCCCTTCCTCTCTGTAAAAATCAATAAAATATAAAATAAAATAAAATATATATTAAAAAAAAATTTGAACTTCTTCTAACACCACTTTTTCAAAATAGACTCGTCCAGGCCGTGGTATTTTGTGGAAGAGCCACACTCGAGGGGCCAAAGAGCCGCCTGTGGCTCGCGAGCCGCCGTTTGCTGACCACGGGTCCTAGTCTGAGGCAGCAGGAAAGAGGACGGGACGGACAGCGGTGAGCGATTTCCTCTGAGAGAAGACGCGTGGAAGTCCCCCCCCCCCACACGTGTCAGGGACTAGGACACAGCCACAGCCACAGCCACAGCCACACCAGCTGTGAGGGACTCGGGGATGGAGCCTTCAGCTGGGAGCACGGCTAGAAGCTCAAAATAAAACCAGGATGCCGTCACCAGGAAGATGGGGAGAGTGGCTGTTAGTTAGCAGATCTTGCCACAAGGAGTTGTGTACATTTTCCAAGGAAGTTTCCACTCCTAAGCACTGTGATTTTACAGAGAAACCCTACAGCCCAAAGCTGTAAGCCAAAGGAGAGATGTCTGGGAGGTCATATGGCAGGGGAAGGACAAAGAGAAAGAGGAGAAAGAGCAAGAAGAGGAGGAGGGGGAGGAGGAGGAAGAGGAGGAAGGGGAGGGAGAGGAGGAGGAGGAGAAGGGGAAGGAGGAGGAGGATGGGGGAGGAGGAGGAAGATTAGGAGAAGGAAGAGGAGTAAGAGGAGGAAAAGGAGGAGGAGGGGGAAGGAGAGGAGGGGAGGGAGAGGAGTGGGAGAAACAGGAGAAAGAGTAAGAGGAGGAGGAGGAGGAGGAGGGGGAAGAGGAGAAGAAAGTAAGGCTTTCAACAGTCAACATACTCCTCTAACTCCCCTTTAGAAACCGTTTTCCCTCATCCAGCCTCAAACCACGATCAGAGTAACACCACACACACACACACACACACACACACACACACGTCCCATCCCTAACACTAACCCGAACACCAATCACAACCTGAACACTAACCCTAACCTTAACCTTAAAAACCCTGTTCCCTATCCTACTATTAACCCTAACCCTAACTCTCATCTTAACCCCAACCCTCACTTCAGCCCAGCCCTCATTCTCTCCCAGACTCCAACCCGAACCCAAACCTCAGCCTTACCCCCACCCTCCCCTTCCACACCCATCACAACCCGGATCTCCGTTCTAACCCGAGCTCCCGCCCTTCCTCTATAATCTAACCCCCAATGCCCAACCCCGAGGCAGTCCCGGCCGGTGCCCTAACCTTCCCTCTAACCCTCACGCAATCGCAGCTCCGTGAGGCCCGGTTCCTCGGGGAAACGGCCCGACGGGATGCGTGCACAGAGCTGTGCTGTAAGGAACGGCTCACCGGGTGGGGGCTGGGGGCTGTTGCCGCCGGAGACCAGAGGAGCCAGGGTGCGGCTCCACGTGTAGGCGTCTCACAGGATGTCTCCTGCTCAGAGGAGGCCGGGCCTTTGTTCTGCTCAGAAGCCACCTGACCAGGGGGAGGCCGCCCACATGAGGGGGACAGCCTTTCGCACCCCGAGTCGCTGACTGGAATGTTCACATCATTCACATCCCCCTCAGGACCACTCAGAGGAGTGACTGACACAGAGCTGGGCGCTGTGGCCCGGGCAGGTTCACACGTAAGATTAGCCACCATTGCCGAAACCGGTTTGGCTCCGTGGATAGAGCGTCGGACGGCGGACTGAAGGGTCCCAGGTTCGATTCCGGTCAAGGGCATGTACCCTACACAATGCGGGGCTGTTGCGGGCACATCCCCAGTAGGGGGTGTGCAGGAAGCAGCTGATCGGTGTTTCTCTCTCACCGATGTTTCTATCTCTCTGTCCCTCTCCCTTCCTCTCTGTAAAAAAGAAATCAATAAAATATATTAAAAAAAAAAAAAAAAAGATTAGCCACCATAAACCTCAACCCGAACCCAGACCTTCATCCTGTCTCCTCCAGAAGGAACCCATTCTCTCCACCAAGGCGACGTTCCCTCTGCAGGGGGGCAGGTGACCAGCCAGGGGCCCCTGGGTTGTTGGAGTGAGTGTGGGCACGCAGCCCCGCCCACAGAGGGGCTAACAGCGGGGCGGGGTTGGGGTGGGGATCGGGAAGGGTGTGGGGGCAGAACCCAGCAGGAATGTCCGGGTCTCAGCCCGGCCCAGCAGGCCGCAGGCGCTCGGCGTGCACTGTGCAAGGCGCTGGACCTCCGAGTGCGGCCTCACCGCTGTGACTTTCACCTTGAGCTTAAGCACGAATCGTGCTGGTTTCTATTGCACACGGGAGGGCTCAGCGGCTTTTGGATTCTTCTAAATATATATAAGCCAGCCGCTCTGGTCCAGCACCCAGCAGTTCCACGCGAGGACTGCTATTTGATTTGCTTCTTTTGTGTTCAGGACTGTGATCCCTGTAGGTGGACTTCATCCCAGCCCCCAGCGCCCGTGCACTGGGCACGGGCCCAGCGGAAGAGTCAGATGGGGAATGAAAGAGCATCGCTGACATTCACAGGAACAAAGAGCGCTTTTTAGAGCAGAAGGAAAGCGACAGAAGGTCGTGATCTGTACAGTTTTGGATAGGCGCGAACATGAGAGAGACGGTGGCCAGGCTGGGGGTGTGGGGACACTGGACAGGCCAGCGCACCAGCCCCTCTCACCCCTCATTCTCGGCCTCAGCGTTGGTGTCAGGAGGGGTCCCTGTGCACTCTGCAAATAAAGGCAAACCACGCCTATGAGCGCCAGGTCCCCTGGGAAGCAGGAGGTGCACTGCCCAGGGAGGTGGAGGGGAATTGATGCAGAATGGAGGGGCTGGGAAAGCAAGCGGGGAGAGGAGAGTGAGGCCGTGGGGACCGGCACCGGGAGGAGCTATTTCCAGCCGGAAGAGGGAGGAGGAGTAGACGGCGGATGGACATCTGTGCGCGCGAGCTGTTCTGGCGGATGCAGCGCCCGTGGACGGAGGTGGGGGAGACTTTCCCAGACCTCCCCTCCCGCCACCAGTGACCGAAACGCTCGTGCTGGCTCCCGGGGGCCGGCTGTGCGCTGCTCTTCCCCCTCAGCATCAGGCTGGTGGTCTGAAATCTGTCAGGTGGAGCATTTACACCACAGGCATGGGCAGGTGCACAGACCAGGTGCCTCACCGGGCGAGCTGGCGGGTGAACACCGGCCGCCCGCACTGGCCCAGGCTCTCGTCTCCTCTTCCTCCTTCCCAGCAGAGCTGTGTGAGTCACCTGTCCACGAAGCTGCTGCCTAAAATGTATCACAGCGGCTCCGGCCAGTGTGGCTCAGTGGGCTGGCACATCACCCCCTACACCAGAGGGCGGTGGGTTCAGCTCCTGGTCAGGGCACATACCCAGGCTGAAGGGTCAGCCCCTCCTCTGGGCACGTGTGGGAGGCAACTGATGGTGTTTCCCAGTCTCTCTCTCTCCTCCCCTTTCCTCTCTCGAAAAATCAATTTAAAAATGTAAAAAAGTATTACCACATATGTTTACTTACAAATACATACCTCGTATTTCATCTAACCTAAGGCATCACTGATCATTATTCTATATCCCACCCAAAAAGATACAATTTTACAAACAAAAACCAAAACACAAAACCACACACACACCATGGCACAAGGTTATTTTTTCCTCATCACAGTGATTGTGAGATGTATCCCAATTTCAGAGAGATTAAAAAAAAATTTTTTTAATTGATTTCAGGAAGGGAGAGGGAAAGACAGAAACACACCGCACACTGGGGATCGAGCCCGAACCCTGGGCATGTGCCCTTAACTGGAATCGAACTTGGGACCCTTCAGTCCACAGGCTGACTCTCTTTCCACTGAGCCAAACCAGCTAGGGGGAGGTTAAAATTTTAAAGTGTGTGTTTTAGAATTTGTGAAGTAAGGTACACAGTGTGCAGAGGAGGCAGGAGTGGCTGGACACAGGCCCATTCTCTCACCTCAGAAAGTGTAATGATCACTGAAACCGGTTTGGCTCTGGATAGAGTGTCGGCCTGCGGACTAAAAGGTCCCAGGTTCAATTCCGGTCAAGGGCATGTACCTTGGTTGCGGGCACATCCCCAGTAGGGAGTGTGCAAGAGGCAGCTGATCAATGTTTCTCTCTCATCGATGTTTCTAACTCTCTATCCTTCTCTCTTCCTCTCTGTAAAAAATCAATAAAATATATTAAAAAAAGAAAGTGTAATGATCTCAGTAAGTATAATGGAATGTGCACCCACCACCCACATAGCTGTAGCCTTCGGCCTCCCTCCCCCCATGCTGATCACACTCTTGTGTTTTTGTGTGTTTTTTTTTTAATGTGGTGCAATATGCACAACATAAAACATACCGCTGCCATCGCTTTAAGTCCAGTCCAGTTACATTCAACACAGTCACAGGTCTGTGCCCCCACCCCGCTCTCCACCTCCAGCACATCACTGTTACCCTAACACTGTTATCCTCTCTCATCACTGTTACCCTAACACTGTTATCCTCTCTCCCAGTCTCTGTGCTGCTTCCTGTCTCTGAATCTGACTGCTCTGGGCCGCCTGTGAGTGGGCTCATATCTTGCTTGTTCTTTTGTGTCTGGCTCATGTCACTCCCATGACGTCTCCCAGGTTTGTCCATGTCGCAGCATGTCGGCGTGTCCTTCCTCTTTAAGGCCGAGTCGTCGTGTGCACGCACCACGTGTGGTTCGCCCATTCACCTGCTGGTGGACGTTCGGGTTGTTTCTCCCCTTTGGTGGTTGTGAATGATGCTGTGGACACTGAGTTCCAGTTTCCAGTTCTCCTGTGTATGTAGCCAGAAGCAGAATTGCCAATCGAATGTAATTCTATGTGTAGCTAGTAGCCCTGCGCATGAATCCGTGCACCAGTAGCTCTCTGTGGGGCCTGGCTGCTCCTCACCCAATGCCCAGGGGCCCTCCGCGGCCCAGAGGCCCCCCCCCGCACCCCGGCCTGGCCAGAGGCCCATCCGTGCCAGGGTGATGACACAAGGCTTCCCCACCCTGGCCTGATCATGCTGCCCGCTCTCAGTGGCTGCCCCCCTCCCCCACGATTGGGGGACTCTGGTAGGGTTGAGAGGACTGGGCTCCACCATCTTTGTGATGGCGTGATGGTTAATTTGCATACCGCCCTTTTATTAGATAGGAGGGTGTGAGGATCTGCTGTCCGTTTTCCACAGTGGCTACACCTGCCACGTTCCCACCAGCAATGCACGGAGTCTCAGTCCCCACAGCCACACCAACGCGTGCTGTTTTCTGTTTGCCTTGTTTTATGACGGCCACCCTAAGGGGTGTGATCACCATCCTGATTCTGAGCGTTATAGTTCTCTTGCTTTTCCTTATGGCTTGCTAAATATACACACCTCTACATAACACATTGTTTAATTGGTAAGTTTTAAAACTTTATTTCGAGAAATCGGTTACTCACTGAGCATCTGCTGGACGCAGACTGTGCTGGGTGCTGGGACCCACAAGGAACGGGGCGGGGGGAGGGGGGGGGGCTAGGCCCTGGGGGGAGGGGGCAGGAGGGGCGGTGGCCCTGAGGGGCCCGATGCTTCCTGACAGGGATGCCTGCCCCCAGAGGGACTCATGGGCGAGGAGCTGGAGGTTTAACCCAGTTCCTGGGGGCGGGAAGGCCTGCGAGGGGTTTGGCTGGGGGAGACTGATAATAAAGAGGAGGCTGTGTGGAGGGGAAGCAGATCAGGAGGTCTTTGTTTTGGAAAAAAGCAATGTTCCCCAGAGAAGGAGCAAGGGGGCAGGGCAGGTGGAAGACGCAGGCCCTCGGGCTGCACAGCTCCCGGGGGCAGGGGCCTGGGCGGGAGCCCTGCCCAGGTGGCCTCTGCCACGGTGATTCCTGTGCTGCAGGCCCCTTGGGGGGGGGGGTCCCCTAGAGCTGGGGCCCGAGCCCCCAGGGGACGGTGCCCCCTGCTCACTCACCCGCAGCCTCACTCCCGAGGCCTTTGCGGGACCTCGGGGAACAGGGGACCGGCAGGTTGTGAATGAAGAGGCTCCGCTCACCTGGGCCGAGGGGCCGGAGGGAGGAAGCCATGGAGCCGCAGCCGCCGTCTCACCACCCACCCTGCAAGCTGCCGCCCGTCCTGCTGCTCGGCCTACTGATAGGCTCAGCGAGACGTTCCAGCGCAGCACGGAGCAAGGAGGCTGTTACAGCCTTCCTCTGCAAAAATAAACACATAAATAAACCTTCTTCTTCAAAAAATAAAATGAATAAACCTTCCTCTGCAAAAATAAATAAATAAATAAACCTTCTGCTGCTGACAGTGGGGCGGGGTGGGGGGCGGGGCAATGGGGTTCCAGCCTCTCTGGACCCCTCCCCCTCTGCCCCCCCCCCTCCCCCCCGTGTGCGGAGTCCCGTGGATGGGAAGGTGGCCACACCTATCCCGGGTTCCCCAGAGCCTGTGGGGTGGGGCTGGCAGGGATTCAGGGGACTCTGGAGAGCCTGTTCCAGCCTGACAGAGGAATGGCTGGTTGCTATGATGTGCACTGACCACCAGTGGGCAGACGCTCAATGGGAGAGCTGCCCCCTGGTGTTCAGTGCTCTCCACAGAGCGCTCACCGCTGGTGAACACAGTGGTGGTTCAGGGAGCCTCTCCCGCCTCGGCTCTGGCCAGAGCTGCCTTTCTGCCTCCCCACGCTGCCCAGGGGCCCGGAGCAGCTAGGGTGGTGTGGACCGCCTGCATCATGGCCATGGCGACGACACAAGTGTCCCACCCCACCCTCGGCTGCTCAGAGCCTGCATATGCAAACTAACCCTCTATATTCGTTGGGTTAATTTGCACACTCACTCCTGATTGGCTGGTGGGTGTTGCGAAGGCACGGTCAATTTGCCTCTTACTCTTTTACTAGTGTAGATGGAACATCATTTAGCAATAAAAAGGAGTGAAGCTGAAACTGGTTTGGCTCAGTGGATAGAGCGTCGGCCGTCCCCAGATCGATTCCGGTCAAGGGCGTGTACCTGGGTTGCAGGTACATCCCCAGTAGGGGGTGTGCAAGAGGCAGCTGATCGATGATTCTCTCTCATCGATGTTTCTAACTCTCTATCTCTCTCCTTTCCTCTCTGTAAAAAAATCAATAAAATATATTTTTTAAAAAATAGAAAAATAAATAAATAAAATGGAGTGAACTCTGCCAGCCACCTGAATGAGTTTAGTCCAGCCCTCGGGTGTGCTGGCACCGCCTGGGGAGACACTGCGGAGGGTCCAGGCCCCGACTCCACACCTGCGGCATCTGTGAGGTCATAAACACGTGTTGTTCTGAGGCTGAGTGTGTGGCTGTGTTTACGCAGCGATGGGAAACAAACAATCCGGAGCTGTGTCTCTGGTGTTCACCTCATATCGCTACGTGACGTGCCCGTGTGGCTCTCTCCCTTCAGCGCCGTTAGAAATGACGGCTGTCCGTTATGGCAGGCACGGGTTTGCTTTCTCCCCACCCTGCCCTCCGCCCTCTCAGGATGCGGCTGCAGGATCTCTGACTACCATCAGCAGGCGGCGTTTACTCATTACAGCTGTGTACTGTTGTTGATGGTAGAGCGAGTCAGAGGCAGTGATTAAGTTTCCCTTCTTCCTTTGTTAATAATTAGCTCACTTGCCGAAACCGGTTTGGCTCAGTGGATAGAGTAGGGGTGTCGAACTCAATCAGAGAAGGGGCCAAAATCTAAAATCCAGCCTAAATCGCGGGCCGAATGGTTTACTGAACAGTCATAAACTGACAATGTCATAAACTGACAGCGGAGTGCAGTGATGACAGCGCGGTGCGGGCCACATTGCAAGGCCTGGCGGGCTGGATTTGGCCCGCGGGCCTTGTGTTTGACACATGTGGCGATAGAGCGTCGGCCTGCAGACTGAAGGGTCCCAGGTTCGACTCTGGTCAAGGGCATGTGCCTTGGTTGCGGGCACATCCCCAGTAGGGGGTGTGCAAGAGGCAGCTGATTGATGATTCTCATTGATGTTTCTAACTCTCTATCCCTTTCTCTTCCTCTCTCTCAAAAAAAAAAAAAAAAAAAAATCAATAAAATATATTTAAAAAATAATAATTAGCTCACTTTACATTTACCTACTTTTCTACATGCCTTGCCGTAGTCCCCACCCCACGGCCTCCCCGTGGCTCCTTCAGCTCTCGCAAGTGCCTGGTAATGTGGTTTCTGAGCAATGAGACCTATGACTTAAAATGCCGATCGCATTTCCCCTGGCGTCTGCCTCCCGGGCAGCTCTCCCTCCTTCTCCAAGCTGCTTGCTGCTCTCCAGGCTGCGACCCAGCTGTCCCCGGGGGGCTGCCTGTCTGCTCCGCTGTCTTCCTGGTGGCTCTGCTTTCCCGGCCGGCACCTCTCAGTGGGCTCAGCGGATGCGGGAGCACATCCTTCAGCAGCAGCTTAAAGGCAGGGTCATGGAAGCACTATTTGTCTGAGTCCCTTTACATCTAACACAGGTGACCCTTCCCGACGGGGCTGAACGTGGAACCCTACATTAAAAAGTCATCTTCTGTGGAAACCTGTGTGGCTCAGTGGATAGAGCGTCAGCCTGCGGACTGAAAGGTCCCAGGTTTGATTTCGGTCAAGGGCACGTACCTTGGTTGCGGGCACATCCCCAGTAGGGGGTGTGCAGGAAGCAGCTGGTTGATGTTTCTCTCTCATCAATGTTTCTAGCTCTCTATCCCTCTCCCTTCCTCTCTGTAAAAAATCAATAAAATATATATATATTTTTTTAAAAGAAAGAAAGAAAAGTCATCTTCTTCCTGAGAAATGCAGATGGCCCAGTTCCCGAGTCTCCTGGTTCTAGTGTGGCTGCAGACAAGTCAGAGCTACTCAGGCGCCTGGCTCTCTCGTTGTGCCTGCGTTAGCTCTAGAAGCTTTTGGGTCTTCCATCATTGATGTTGGGAAATTTCAAAATTAGTGTAGCTCCTCCCCCTCCCCCCATTTGTAATGATGAGCCCTCAATGGGCCCTTTCAGTGTGGAAATTCAGGCCTTCCTACTCCATGAATATGTTCGTATATATTTAAAAAATTAATTCTTCCACCTATTTTCTCTGCTGTCTCCTTGATTCTTTAATCTTCTTAACTCATCTTCCTTTTGTCCTCTTTGTTGGTTCTCTTTTCTGGCAGGGTTTCCTTTACCGAATTTCTATATTATATGTTTTTAATGTCCATGAGTTCATTCTTTTTAAAAAATATATTTTTATTGATTTCAGAGAGAAAGGGAAGAGAGAGAGAGAAACATCGATGGAGAGACATGTCGATTGAATGCCTCTCTTGTGTTCCCTCTGGGGATTGAACCAGCAACCCCAGGCCTGTGTCCTGACTGGGAACTGAACCTGGGACCTCTTGGTCCATGGGACAACGCTCAGTCCACTGAGCAACACCAGCCAGGCCATGAATTTGTTCTTGTTCTCTGATGATTTCCTGTCCCGCAAAGGGCAAAGTCTTCTCTTATTTCTCTGAGGATTGGCACTAGAATTCCTGAACATGCCCTCTGGGCCTTGCAACCCTACAACTATGCCTTCGATCTGATTTCATTTTTATGTTGGAGTCTTTCCTGAAATATCTGTTACTCCCTGACTCTGACAGACTCTGTAAATCTCTTTTAAAAAAATATTTTTAAAGCTATTTCAGAGAGGAAGGGAGAGGAAGAGTGAGATAGAAACATCAATGATGAGAGAGAATCATGGATCGGCTGCCTCCTGCATGCCCCCCACTGGGGATGGAGCCCACAACCCAGGCATGGGGAATCGAACATGACCTCCCGGTTCCTAGGTCGATGCTCAGCCCCTGGACCAGGCTGCTGGGCTCATAAATCTTTCCAGAAGCTCAGTGTGGGCACAGCATGGGGCTTTCACCATGGAAGCTGCCAAATATCAGTGTTTAGTGACCGTTTTCTCTTGCCCGGATAGCATGTCTGCAGCAGGACCAGCCAACAGGAGCCCAAAACCCACTCCGGAGTGTTTGGACTGCAGCCCCAAGTTCCCCTGGGTAGGGGCGAGGAGGGTGTGATTGCCCAGCTGGGTTAGGGAATCTGGGTCTCCCCCAGTGCAGACTCCCCCCCAGGCCCCCTCTCTCAGCCCACACGGTCCACCGTCTGTAGCCGCTGCCCCGCCAGGGCCTCAGCGCAGCCTCCTCCCAGGCGCTCCCCCCCGCCCCCCCCCCCCGCCTCTGCTCATTTCCTCGCCATCTGCTTTCTGTCTTCCAAACTCCATCCAAACCTTTTATCAGTAATTGTCTCCTCTTTAGTCTCCTGGATTTCGGTTTATACTTTCAAAAATGCGTTTGTCGACAAGTGTTGGCGAGGATGCAGAGAAAAAGGAACCCTCGTGCACTGCTGGTGGGAATGCAGACTGGTGCAACCACTGTGGAGAACAGTATGGAGCTTCCTCAAAAAACTGAAAATGGAACTCCCATTTGACCCAGTAATCCCACTCCTAGGAATATATCCCAAGAAGCTAGAAACATCAATCAGAAAGGATATATGCACCCCTATGTTCATAGCAGCACAATCTACAATAGCTAGAATTTGGAAACAGCCTAGGTGCCTGTCAGCAGATGACTGGATCCAAAAACTATGGTACATCTACACAATGGAATACTATGCTGCCACAAAAAAGAAAAAATTCTCGTTTGCAGCAACCTGGATGGAATTGGAGAACATCATGCTGAGTGAAACAAGCCAGTCAATGAAAGAGAGACACCACATGACCTCACTCATTTATGGATGATAAAGAACATTATAAACTGAAGAACCAAAAGATAGATATAGAGACAGTAAAGCAACAAGCAGACTGCCAAATTACAGCGTGGAGGGTAGGGAGATCTGGGGGAGATAATAGATCAACCAAAGGACTTGTATGCATGCATATAAGTACAACCAATGGACACAAAACTCTGGGGAGGGAGGGTATGTATGGGAGCGGGGGGTAAGGGTATATGTACAAAAATAATAATTTAATAAAAAATATATTAAAACAACAAACAAACAAACAAAAAAAACAAAAATGCGTTTGTGCCTGGCCATCCTGGCTCGGAGATTGAGCATTGACCTATGAACCGGGAGGTCACCGATCAATTCCTGGTCAGGGCACGTGCCTGGGTTGTGGGCTCGGTCCCCAGTAGGGGGCGTGCAGGAGGCAGCTGAATCATGCTTCTCATCATTGATGTTCCTGTCTATCTCTCCCTCTCTGAAATAAAAAATAAATAACTAAAAATAGCGCGGCTCACCCCCAAACCCTGGGCTGACAGAAGCCGCTAAGCAGATGCCCTGTGTCTGTTCTCCCAGCACTCAGCCTGGGGCGGGAGGCGGGAGGGTGTGTATGTGTGTGAGCCTTTGGAGCCAGGAACAGGATCTAATATGAAGGCTGTGCTGAGCTCTCCTGTCTGCCCAGCTAATTGGATCTGGGGCATCTGCGAGCCGGGCTGAGGCATCTGCAGCGCCAGGAAGGCCTGGTCCGGCCGGTCCCGCTAATACGCGTCCGAAGCCGGGACCCAGCCCCCGCCGGCTGCTGCCCCGCCTCGGGGGGGTCAGCTCAGCCCTCGGGCTCTGAGGCAGAGGCAGACGGGGAGACAGGTACGAAGACAGAGCTCACCGTCTGGATGTAGAAATAGAAACAGACCCGGATGCATGCGTGCGGATGTGGACACACACACGCAGCCACTGAGACAGATGCCAGTGCAGAGACAGCGACGGCGCCACAGCCAGCCCCGCGGAGGCGCACCTGGGAGCGGCCACCACTTCCAGTCCTCAGAGCAGCCTGTGAAGCGGGGTTTTCAACCCGTTTTTTTTTTTTTTTTTAAATATATTTTATTGATTTTCTTACAGAGAGGAAGAGAGAGGGATAGAGAGTTAGAAACATTGAGGAGAGAAACATTGATCAGCTGCCTCCTGCACACACCCCCTCCACCACCACCAGAACCAAGGTACATGCCCTTGACCGGAATCGAACCCAGGACCATTCAGTCCGCAGGCCGACGCTCTACCGCTGAGCCAAACCGGCTTTGGCTTTTTTTTTTTTTTTTTTTTTTTTAAATATATTTTATTGATTTTCTTACAGAGAGGAAGAGAGAGGGATAGAGAGTTAGAAACATTGATGAGAGAAACATTGATCAGCTGCCTCCTGCACACACCCCCACCGGAACCAAGGTACATGCCCTTGACCGGAATCGAACCAGGAACCCTTCAGTCCGCAGACCAACGCTCTATCCACTGAGCCAAACCGGTTTTGGCTCACCCCAGTTTTGCAGACAGGAAGCCAGGGCTCCTGGAGGTTGAGCCTCGCCAGGTCACACAGTGATGGAGACCTGACCTGGCCTTGTCCTGGGGCCCAAGCCCCCTCACGGGCAGTGGCCGGGGCGGGGGAGCCCTGCCTCCCGGAAGCCCCCCGCCTGTCTGTCCCCTCCCTCCCCGTGGAGGTGGCCCCCGAATTCCCTGACACAGGCTCCGCCTTCTCTCAGAAATTCCTAAATCCGAACACCGAGGGGTGACTCAATGAGCTGCCCAGCGACAGCCACTCCCAGCTGCGCCCCAAGGCCTCACCCGTTATCTCCCCTCCTCATGGACCCTTTCCTGTGGCCACACAGGCTCTGGCCACACCCAAGCCTGCAGGCCCCCACGCCCTACTCCACATCCGTGGGCAGTGGGCTGGTGGCCCAGGACCTCAGGGCAGGAGAGAGATATGAAAGCAGGACCCCTCCGGCAGCGCTCTGGTGCGGAGGCTGGAGACCTGGGGTCTGGCCTCCCCGAGCCCGGCCGGAGCCCCGGGGGCGGGAGGCGCGGAGGGAAGGAAGGAGAGATGCCGTCAGAGGAGAGGAAGAAGGAGAGATGCCGTCAGCGGGCCCGCCGGGCGCCACAGCGCATCCTGCCGTTCTAGAACCAGATCGACTCTGTTATTTCCTTTGATTAGACTCTGTTTTCCGTCAGCCCACGGAATCCATCTTCCAGTGATTTAATTCTGACGGTAATAACAGCCCATCGCACGCACGCTAACGCAATCTGAGGCTGGCGGCAGGCGGGGCGGAGCGGAGCGGGTGGCACCGCGCGGCTTTGCCGTTTTCATGTGCTCGGGCACAGAGACAGCCGGGTCTGTTGTAAGTCAGAACGTGTGACGGGAGACGCTCAGGGAGAGCTGGGTTCGGGGCAGGGGCAAGGACAGCGCTCCTGGCTGACAGCAAGGTGCTGTCCTCTTCCCGTCACCGCTGCCTCCTCGTGGCTGTTTGGGCGCCAGACCTGCACCCCTCCTCTGCCCCCCCAGACTCAGGGCCTGCAGGCCACAGAGCAGCACCCCTGGGCCTGGCCGAGGGCACCCACAGGACACCCCGTCTTCAGACTGGAATTACGTGCTCGCCTTCCAAGCCTCTAAGCACATTTTCTTGTGTTTTCTGTGCTGCCTTCCAGGTTTATTTCCCCCCCCGGGCCTTGTCCCATCCCACTGACCCAGGCTCAGAGCCGGTGTCTGGCTTTGACTCCCTGCACTTTTGGTCCCTGCAGGCCACCGTGGACCCCTCCCTGGACCGTCTAGCCAGCCAGCCTGGCTCACCAGGGCCCCACAGTAGGTTCAGGAGTCTCGGGTGTTGCCCAGCTGGTCATGTGGCCTCTGACAAGCCCTGGCTGACCCCTGCCTTGGGCACCACACCCTGGGTCGGGGCAGGTGGATGCTTTGTCCAGGCTCAGGGTGGCTGGGCGCCCATTAGACTGGCAGTGTCCCTAGGGGGCGGGCCCCAAGGGAGACTTTCAAAACAATGAGAAAAGGGACCAGCACTGGCCAAGTGCCAGCCCCTGGAGCGGGGTCCCGGAGGCCCCGTGCAGGGCCAGGCATTAACCCGTGAGTGTGGAGGTCCTGTGTGGCCAGGGCGAGGGGCTTAGGAGCGAGATGCCAGGACTGCAGCCCTTGCCGACTTGTGTGGCCGCATCTGGACGTGGTACCAACGGGCACAGCGGCGCCGCCAGCTGGCGGGGAGTCCGGCTGGTTCTGTCCGGTGACTCGGATAGAAAGGGGCTCAGTGCCAGGCCTCTGTGAGCAGCCTGGCCCGAGGGCGGCCCTGGAGCCGGGGCTCGCCAGGGGAGCAGGCTGCGCCCAGGCTCTCGGTCCTGCCCCCCCTTCTCCCTCCCCGCTTTGCAAGAGGCGGGGCACAGGCTGGGGCTCTGAGGTCAGAGGTCCCGAGCCTCAGGACGGGCTCTGCGGAGGCTGTGTGCCCTTGGGAAAGTTGCTGAACCCCTCTGAGCCTTGGCATCCTCATCTGGAACCTGGGGCTGACGACACATCTCTCACGAGGGACCCCGGAGGGCTCCGTGCGTTAAACGCTTGCCGGGCACCTGGCCGGGGCAGGTGCTTCCTCAGCGGTAACTATGCCACGTAATTAACTTGGCTCCGATGGCCACGCTGGCTATCTCCCCCTCCAGCCCGGCCACGCCCACACCAGCCCGCAGCTCCTGCCGTCTCACCAGGTGCCACGTGCCAGGGACACGGGTTTCAGACACGGACACGACCAGCTGAGTGCCACGCGGCAGGCGCTTCGGGAGGTGAACCGGGCGATCACCCTGCTGCTCCCCACCGCCCACCCTCACCTCTCCCGCTGGAGACGCCCCTGAGGGTCCCGGCCCTTTGTCCGATGTTCCCCCGGGGAGGCCAGGAGTGAGGAGCGCCTGTCACAGCCGGTGCCCACAGAATGCACAGGCTCTGACCCCCAAAGTCGTCAGGCCTCAGGGGGGCTCCTCACAGCGGAGGCTGCGGGCGGACCAGCAGGGTTCCCTCCGCCAGAGGCCTGGAGACCCACAGGCCCAGGACAGCCCCCCCACGCCAGGGCCCTCGGCCCCGAGCTGGTGATGACACTGTTGGGACCTGCTGGCCAGGCCCTCCCAGCCCCTGGTATGTCCTTGGCCTTGAGGCCAGCTCCTTCCTCAGGAATGCCTGCTGTGCCCTCAGCTACCCATGCCACCGTGCTGGGCCCCCTCCCACCTGTTTGCAGCCACATTACCTGCAGTTTGCGGTCCGCCCGCTTGGCTGGCTCTCGCCTGGCCGGCAGGAGCTGGGCCTCGGCTCTCAGCTCAGCAGACTCTCAGGGTCACCGCAGTTCTTCCTTCGCGCTGGTCAGGTCAGCACACTCTGAGGTGGGTGGGTCCCCTTGGGCTTGTCCTGTGTCCTTTGATATGGCCTCAGAGCCCCTTGTTTTCTGTAACAAGGTTCCCCCCGCCCCCTGCAGGCCTCCCCTGCTCCGGGCCCAGACCCAGCCCTTACTCCAGGAGCCGCCTGTGGGGGGACATGGCGCTTGGAGAGCCCACTCCCTGCCCGGCCACACCCCCCCCCACCCCCCACACACAGAAGCCCTTGCTGCTCCGGGCTGTCATCGCCTCCAAACGCTTCGGTGCTCAGAGCTCAGTAAGTTTCTTTTCTTTTTAAAATATATTTTATTGATTTTTTACAGAGAGGAAGAGAGAGGGATAGAGAGTTAGAAACATCGATGAGAGAGAATCATCGATCAGCTCAGCAGCCTACTGGGGATGTGCCTGCAACCAAGGTACATGCTCTTGACCGGAATCAAACCCGGGACCTTTCAGTCCTCAGGCTGACGCTCTGTCCACAGGGCCGTGACGCTCCCCGGTTTCGGCATCAGGAAGTTTCTGGAAATTAAGCTTTTCATGGGAGCGTAACACACACACCAAGAAAGTGAACACTCATCCGACTTCCAAAAAGGAAAAAAAAAAAAAAAATTGAATTCTACCGATACTTTCCATTCAAATGTCAGATTACAGGGTTCTCACTTCACGTGGCTGTGTTTATACTTTTCCTTTTCTCTTTCCTGAAAAGCTTGAATTTTAAAGACTTCCACACAATTACTTACTTGCTCTGTTTGACAGTTTAAGGCTGACAGTTTCACAATAGCTACGTGCCTCGCGCTGTGCACAGCGAGGTTCCTGAATCCAGCACAGACTTCGCTGCGGTCTGTGTGGCCCGCACACAGACCCACCAGGAGAGTGAGTCACGTTCTGAGTTTTACATCCATCTGAAGGAATTGTTGCCTCTGTTGTTAGGCCACTGATGCAGCAGGCAGCTAGACGCCTGTCTTTTTTGTTTTGATTTTTGTCTTGCCTTTTTGATTTAAAAACTTACGAATTCAAAGCCAAAGCTATATAACAAGATCTATCTGGAGAAGTCTGCCTTCCATCCCAGCTCCTCCACCCTGTCCCCTCTCCCTGCACAGTAACTTTTATCAACACAGGGAACCTGTACCTGTCTCCAGTCTTTAAAAACATAAACACGTACATTTATGTTCACGTCATCCCTCCCATCTGTAGCCGGTTGTTTTCACGCTCCCTGTCAAGAGGAGGTTTCTTTCTCCTCCCCTTGAACCTGGATGGTTGGATGAAGATGTATATATGTGTGTGTGTACACACATGTATATGCAGGTGTGCCTATAGGCACACATGTACAGACACACATGTGCAGTACATCTATGTGTGCACACACATGTACATACACACATGTATATCTGTATGTGTGCCTATAGGTATACTTGTATAGACACACATGTGTATGTGCATATGTGTATGTATACATGTGTATGACGTGTGTGTGTGTGTGTGTGTGTACATACCATCAAATACCATTCAGCCATAGGAGAGATGAGATGCTGCCATTTGGGACTAGGCAGAAGGCTCTGGATGCATAATGTCAAGTGAAAAGCCCTGTGACTGCTTCCCCCTGATGGCAGAGCCCCGATGCTCCCCGGTGTCAGGGCCCCAGAGGCCCAGCAGCTGAGTTTCCTCCCTGTACCGTCCACCCGCCCTCCGTGTACAGTCGTCAGGCCACGTGGTCAGCAGGATGCCTGCGTGGTCACCGGGCCACGTGGTCAGTGGGATGCCTGCGTGGTCTCCTGGCCTCGTGATCAGCGGGATGCCTGCACGGTCACCAGGCCACGTGGTCAGCGGGATGCCTTCAGTCGCCTGGCCTCGTGGTCAGCGGGATGCCTGCGTGGTCGCCTGGCCACGTGGTCAGCGGGATGCCTGTGTGGTCGCCTGGCCACGTGGTCAGTGGAATGCCTGCGTGGTCACCGGGCCAGGTGGTCAGCAGGATGCCTGCACGGTCACCGGGCCACGTGGTCAGTGGGATGCATGCTCAGTCGCCTGGCCACGTGGTCAGTGAATGCCTGCGCGGTTGGCTCACCTGCCGGTCTCTCCCGTTGGGCAGGGAGTCTCTGGAAAGCAGCATGGCGAGTGCTCAGTTAATGCTTCTGGAGTGAAGGTAGGGAAGGAGGCTGGGACAGCATTCGTTCTAGAACATTTCGCATCACTTCTCCCTGTCCGGATGCTCTCTAACTCCCAATGGATCATGCTATTTTGTTGTTGTTGTTAATCCTCACCTGAGGATGTATTTTCCATTGACTTTTAGAGAGAGAGGGAGAGACATGGATGTGCAAAAGACACATCGATTGGTTGCCTCTTGCACTCGCCCACCTGGAGCTGGGATGGGACCTGCAGCCCATGTATGTATTCTTGATGTGCCGTTGAACCCGAGACCCTTCAGTGCGTGGGCTGACACTCCGACCAGGGAGCCGCACCAGCCAGGACATGTGCTGTTTTTTTGCTTCTAAGACATCACCTCTCACATGTCCCCAAACCTCTTTTTTTCCCCTATAGAAAAAGCCTCTCCTCCCAGCCCTGAGACTGTCTGCAGGGCGGTGTGGAGGGTAATAAAATAAAAAGCAATTTGTAAGTGGCAAGGAATTTGAATTGAAGCATAATTCCATTTTCTGCAGAAAAGCCAGGCTGTTCTCAGTCTGTCATACAGCCAAGGCTCTCTGACTTGCTCAAGCCAAAAGCTCCTCTCTCTTCTCCATCAGCCACTGGTTCCTTCTAATCTAATTCTAAGCAGCAAGGCTCCCAGTGTCCCCAGTACATGTTTGCTCTCTCTCAGCTGAGCCAGCTTGGCCTATGCTCTTTGCAAATACCTGGCTGACCTGGGATGAAAAATCATGGCTATACGATCCCAGAAACTCCCCTTCCCCTCTCCCCCCCTTGCCCTTCCTCCCCCCATTCTATCGGTGGTTTTCAGTTATCTATCACCGCATAAACACCCACTCCAAAATGTCACGGCTTGAAGTCGCCTTTTAGTATTGATCATGATCTGAGGGTGGCTGGGCTCAGCGGGGCGGTTCTTCTGCTCCCTGTGTGTGGTTATGAGGGTGGCTGGGCTCAGCGGGGTGGTTCTTCTGCTCCCTGTGTGGGTTAGGCTGCTCTATGGCTGCATTCAGTGAGAGCCCAGCTGTGGCTGGAACACCCACAATGCCCCCTCCCCTCCTCCAGGGCTTCTCTGCACGTGGCCTCCATCATTGGGGGGCCTGACTGGCTTCCTTCAGCACCGCCACTGGCTCCCCAGCAGGAACATTCCGAGAGGCAAGCCCCTTTGCCAGCCTCTCCGCCTGCAGGGAGAGCTTCTGGGGCAGGCAGGGCCTGGTCCCTTTTAGGGCTCTCACCTGATTGTTAGGTTCACACCCTAGCTCCCAATCCACTCCCTGGGACCCCAGTAGCACCTGCAAAATCCCTTCGCTGCTAGGTTCCAGCCCCAGGTCCCCTCTAATCCCCTCTTGCTTGCTAAGACCTCCCACCCAGACCAGCTCATGGACAAGACCCCTGAACAGCTCTTCTCAGTGGAGGTGGGAGAGTCAGCTCTCCGTCTTACCGCTCCCCCACTCCGCCGCCCCCCGAGGTGTTCAATGAGGCGGCAATACTTACATCAGAGTAAGTCCCCCCACGGGACTCAGTCTCTGTCAGGGACTGTACCTCATCCCAGAGAAGTGGCAGGTGGGGACCAGATCCAGGACAGTGAGCAGGGAAATGGCCCGTGGGATGCTGGAAAGGTCCTTCTTGGTTCCTCTGCTGAGATGACCACTTACCTCGTTCCTCTCCGGGCCCTTCTCACACGCTGTGGGGTCCTGCCTCCTCCTCACCCCAGCCCCCAGGGCCTTGGGCAGTGGTCTGCGCTCCGGGTGTTGTGTTTGCTGAAGGAGGCTACCGGAGGATCTGGCATCAGGATCTGCTTGGTCTCCTCTCCAGGTGTTCACACTGACAGTGGTCACAGCACCACGGCCGTGTCTACTCCGTGCTCAGCGACAGGCCCAGCGGCCCATGAAGGCCTCACACCGCTGGCGAGCAGGCACTCAGTGTTCCTGTTTCCAGTGTGAAACCCGGTCTCTGAGGGTCTACGAGTCTCGCGGTTGTTGAGTGGTTGTTGAGTGGCAGAAGCAGGATTGCCCCTCCATGGCCGTGGCTGCCGTGACCGTGCCCCTCCTGGGCCCTAGCACTCCCCGCCCACCTCGCAGGCACATGATATTTTACTTAATCCTTCCTCACACACACATCAATGAGCTAGGTACTATTTACAACTAGAGGCCCAGTGCATGAAATTTGTGCACTGGGGGTGTCACTGAGCCCAGCCTGCACCCTTTCCAATCTGGGACCCCTCTCGCAATCTGGGACTGCTGGCTTCCAACCACTCACTTGCCAGCCTGCCTGATTGCCCCTAACTGCTCTGCCTGCCAGCCTGATCAACCTCTAACCACTCCCCTGCCAGCCTGATCAATGCCTAACTGTTCCCCTGCTGGCCCTATCACCCCAACTGCCCTCCCCTGATGGCCTGATCACCCACAACTGCCCTCCCCTGCCAGCCATCTTGTGGTGGCCATCTTGTGATGACACTGGGGCAGCCATCTTGTGACCACATGGGTAGCCATCTTGTGCAAGGGTGAGATGGTCAATTTGCATATCACCACTTTATGATATAGGATTTTGGACTCTGAGGCTCAGAGAAATTAAGAAATTATTCAAAGACACAGAGCTCTAAGCAAAGTCTGTCTTTCTACTGACAATGCTCAAATGCCTGTCTGCCAAAAGGAGCCATCCCTGCTGGTGTATGAATTACTTGTAAAGTTTGGAAGCTGACTTCAGCAAAATTACTATTATTTATTTATTTATTTATTTATTTATTTTTAGCTAAAAGAGGTCCAGAGCTGAGGCTCTTTATTCAGCTGGTGACAAAACAAGGCCAAGAAACAGATTCTGTCTTCAGACCCAATGCAGGGCTGATGTCACCCAACTGTTCAATCTGTTTCCCCTCATGTTTGTGTCTGATTTTGAGGGGGTTATTTTATAAGCTTTTAACTTTCATTTGGAGGCTTCTTCCTGCCTGAAATAGCCTAGATCTTAAACTCTCTTCCAGACATCAGCCGTGATCACAATGTCAGATGGATGGGGTGTGAACTCCTAGTGAGAGCGATCAGGAAAAGAGAGGAAGCCCGAAGGATCAACATGAGGACTGAAAGAGGAGACACCACCACAGAGTTTACAGTATTAAAATGATAGAGTATATTATGAACAATTATATGCCAACAGATTCAACAACTTTGATGAAATGGACACATTCCTTGGAAATGGACAAGTAGGTGAGGTTTTTGAGCTGGGACTCCAATGAGCTAAACCTCTTAAGTGCCAAATCCATTGGCATTTTGGGGGTCTGACTCGGCTCCTTGATGGCATTTGACTCTGCTGTCTGCTCCTCCCCAACATCTTCCTCGTCTGGCTCATTTTATTTTATTTTATTTTTAAATATATTGTATTGATTTTGTACAGAGAGGAAGGGAGAGAGATAGAGAGTTAGAAACATCGATGAGAGTCATCGATCAGCTGCCTCTTGCACACCCCCTACTGGAGATATGCCCGCAACCAAGGTACATGCCCTTGACCAGAAATCGAACCTGGGACCCTTCAGTCCCCAAGCCGACGCTCTATCCATTGAGCCAAACCGGTCTCGGCGTCTGGCTCATTTTAAACCACTCTTTCCTCCTGGTGCTGAATTTACAGTACCCTCCGGTGAGTCTCCCGGGCCCTCTCTTTAGTCTACATTTATATACTGGGCTTTAGCTACTGTTTATATGCTGATGGCGCCCAGATCTGCAGCCCAGATTGCTCTGCAAAGCTCTGGATGGGCTAACTATCCAACTTTTGTCTAGACTAGGGGTGTCGAACTCAATCAGAGAAGGGGCCAAAATCTAAAATCCAGCCTAAATCGCGGGCCGAATGGTTTACTGAACAGTCATAAACTGACAATGTCATAAACTGACAGCGGAGTGCAGTGATGACAGCGCGGTGCGGGCCATATTGCAAGGCCTGGCGGGCTGGATTTGGCCTTGTGTTTGACACATGTGGTCTAGAGTGTCAAACACAAGGCCCGCGGGCCAAATCCAGCCCGCCAGGCCTTGCAATGTGGCCCGCACCGCGCTGTCATCACTGCACTCCGCTGTCAGTTTATGACATTGTCAGTTTATGACTGTTCAGTAAACCATTCGGCCCGCGATTTAGGCTGGATTTTAGATTTTGGCCCCTTCTCTGATTGAGTTCGACACCCCTAGTCTAGACAATCGTCTATGCTGGTCAACAAGTGCTTGCCACCCCTGGAGTGCCCTCAAACCCTCAAACTCAACTTCTCCTCTTTGCTAATGACATCCAGTTTGCATTTGGGAACTATCCCTCCCCCATTCTCAATCCCTGTAGGTCCTCTCTCGTGGGACCCAACTTGACCCTCTCTAGTCCGTGCTCCACACGATTGACTGGTTTTCTCCCAAAACCATAACCCATTGTGGTGAGTTTAAAGCCCGGGTTCAAATCCTTTGACATTGCTCCATTGAGAGATGGGGTGTTCTCCATTTGAATCTAAGCAGGTTTGCGACTGCTTCAACCAATAGAAATCACAGAAGTGGCACTATGTGACTTCTGAGCTTAGCGTCCACTGGTCCTGCCAGGCCCCTCGGAGGAATTTCCTCTCAGAGCTCAGCACCATGTTGTGAAAAGTTCAGGCCATGTGCAGAGGCTACGTGCAGAGGTCACGACTAGGGGCCACCTGCAGAGGCCACGTGAAAAGGCCACATGCGGAGGCCACGTGCAGAGGTCACGAGCAGAAAGCCACATGTAGAGGCCATGTGCAGAGTCCATGTGCCAAGGCACGTGCAGAGGTCACGTGCAGAGGTCACGTGCAGAGGCCATGTGCAGAGGCCATGTGCAGAGGCCATGTGCAGAGACCATGTGCAGAGACCATGTGCAGAGGTCACGTGCAGAGGTCACATGCAGAGGTCACATGCAGAGGTCACATGCAGAGGTCACGTGCAGAGGCCACGTGCAGAGGCCACGTGCAGAGGCCAGGGGAAGAGGCCACGTGCAGAGGTCACGTGCAGAGGTCACGTGCAGAGGTCACGTGCAGAGGCCACGTGCAGAGGTCACATGCAGAGGCCACGTGCAGAGGTCACGTGCAGAGGCCACGTGCAGAGGTCACGTGCAGAGGCCATGTGCAGAGGCCAGGGGAAGAGGTCACGGGCAGGTGCTCCAGCCAACAGTCCCAGTGGAGTCAGCTTTTGAGTTACCCCAGTCCAGGCACCAGACCTGAGAATCACTGAGGAAGTGAGTGCTCTGGTCCCAGCTGTTCCAGCTGCCTCCACTGAGTCTTCGCAGCTGAGCCTCCAGACATAGCGGAGCAGAGAAGAGCTGCCTCAGCTGCGCCGTCCATTCTCCAGGCCCACAGAACTTGTCATCATGACAAAACGGTGGGGCCACGCCAGTGAGTGTTGGGCAGTTTTTTACATCGTCCAGAACAGTAACTGGGACACTCACGCCACGCACCTGCTTACGACGTCCCAGCGACTACATCGCCACCAGGATCAGTTCCCAACTCCTTTGGCCTTCATTCCGAGGTTCCTGCCCATCTCCTGCCTGCCCACACGAGCCCTGGAACAGCCATACGGCAGTTCCCGGAGTGTCCTACCCATCTAGGCCTTCTTGCCTTCCTTTGTGCATGCCGACGTTCTGCCCTGACCGCTCTCTGACCCCCGTTATTAAATGAATCATCGGGAAACTGGGGAATGTAACTCCACGTCCTCCTCTGAAACCCCTTCCTCCAGGAATCACTGAGTTTGCATGGCGCTAAGGCAGCTGAGGTTCTCCGTGGAAGAACACTGCAAAATGTAAGGTTATATTCCAGGTGTCTGAGCAGTTATGTGGCATTCAGATCCAGCTCTATCACTTACTACTGGGTGACTATTGTGCAAGTTCCTTAACTTCCCTGTGCTCCATTTTCCCCATCTGTGAAATGGGTAACATATAATATTTCATAGAGTTGTGGTCAGGATTAAATGAGTTAAAATGTGTAAAGTGCTTAGAATGGTGTCTGCAGGGAGTGCTTGGATAAAGAAGTGTTTGTTTAAAAGAAAATAAATCTCAATTATTAAAAAATTAATACCCAACCAGAGATAGAATTTTGGAGAGAGGCAAAGGATCACATAAACACACAATTGCTTAAATCTGTGTGGCATGCTATCCTATATAATATCCTATATAATAAAAGGCTAATATGCAAATTGACTGAATGGTGGAATGACCAGTCGCTATGTCATGCACTGATCACCAGGGGCAGATGTTCAACTCAGGAGCTGCCCCCTGGTGGTCAGTGCACTCCCACCGGGGGAGTGCCACTCAGCCAGACGCCTGGCTCATGGCTGGTGAGTGCAGTGGTGGTGGCAGGAGCCTCTCCCACCTCAGTGGCAGCACTAAGGAGCAGCAAGCAGAGCGGTAAGGAGTGAGGGGTCCAGGATGTGAGAGGGATGTCTGACTGTCAGCTTAGGCCCAATCCCTGTGGAAATCCAGGCGGAAATCCCCTGAGGGGTCCTGGACTTTGAGAAGGTGCAGGCTGGGCTGAGGGACCTGTCTCCCCCCAGCGCACAAATTTCGTGCACCAGACCTCTAGTCTTTAATAAAAGTAGCTTGGTCTTTAAAAAAATAAAAATAGAATAAATCTCCAGCAAGTAGCTAACTCCAGTCAGTGCTCACGTCTCATTCAGTCTCACCTTCCTCGGGAGGCCTCCATGCTGCCTCCCCCACTGGGGCTGGCTTCAGGCAGGTTCCTGTTCCAGCACCTCAGCTCCCGCAGTCACACCGGCACCATCTGCCATCCTATCCTTGGGGTGCTCGCACCCCTCCCCTGTGACACCTCCAGGGCAGAGGCCCTGCTCTCCATTCCCACCCACAGCGAAGTCACACGAGGCCGTCAATAAATGGGCCTTGCTTTGGTTTTGTTATCCCAGTGACTCCAGCCCAGAAGAGGCTAGCTGAGCTCTTCTGAGTGAAACAGGCAATTAGTGGCTGAATGGCCACTAAAACTTTCCCTCTTGTTCTCTGCAGACTGCCAGGCTGAAGCTAGTTACTGTGTGTGCATGTGTATGTGTGTGTGTGTCCACCAGTGTCACCACTCACCCCTGCTGGCCACCTGCTTTTAAAATTCTTTAATCAGCCAAAACCTTTTTGGCTCAGTGGAAAGAGCATCGGCCTGCCAACTGAAGGGTCCTAGGTTCGATTCCAGTCAAGGGCATGTACCCTGGTTGTGGGCACATCCCTGGTGGGGGGTATGCAGGAGGCAGCTGGTCGATGTTTCTCTCTTATCGATGTTTCTAACTCTCTCTCTCTCTCCCTTCCTCTCTGTAAAAAATCAATAAAATATATTTCAAAATATTCTTTAATCAGTAGCAGTAAAATACCCCCGTCTTTGGGCGCCTCGCCCTGAGCCCATGCTGTTCGCTCCGGAGGAAGGGGGTTAATGGGAAGTGGATTGGCACCCTCCCAGTTCTCCCCACGATTTGCTGAATTTCTGGATGCTTCGATGCATTAGACCCCGGTAAGCAACGTTGCTTTCATCCTGAAAGCTCCCTTTTCCCATTTAAACAGAATGACTAGAAGGCCTACTACGCACCGGGTGTGGCGTGAGGGCGGCATGATTGGGAAAATCTAACTCAAAGCTGCTGGTTCGGACACAGATGGCTATTCCTCTGGCTTCTATCAACTGCCATGGCCAGTGCCAGACGGCGCCGGTCCTCGCTGGCTTCCTGGCCCGCCCCACTACCCCCCAGGCCTGCTTTCCTCCAGGACAGTGCAGGGGTGGTACCCAGCACCCCATCCCGCAGCAAGCCATGGCTTTCCGCTTTTGGCGGGTGTATTTGTGTGTGTGGGGGGGTCCCCCCTTTTTAAAATAATCCTCACCTGAGGACATTGCTTACAGAGAAGGGAGAGGGACAGAGACAAGGAGTTAGAGAGATAGATGGGTGGCCTTCCTCCGCTCCCATCCCAGGTCCGCCCTGCCGCCCTGGTCCCCTTTAATCAGCGCGGAGACAGGCGGGCTCCAGAGCTGTCTCCTGCTCCCTCTGCCCCAAGCCAGGATCCCGTTATTCTGGGAATACACCAGTTTGAACAGGATGACCTGAAGGCCTACTACGTAGGCGCCAGGCTCTCCAGTTCCTCGCCTCCACCTCCCTCACGTTCCAGGAGCCGCCTCCGATCCTCGGACTCACCCTCAACGCCCCGCCCCGCCCCCACCCCCGCCCCCGGCCTCCTCCGCCCCCGCCCCGCCCCGCCCCCGGCCTCCCCGCAGCCCCGCCCCCAATCCCCGCCCCGCCCACCTCATCCCCGCCCCGCCCCACCCCGCCCACAACCCCGCCCCCGCCTCCTCCCCGCCCACGCCCACGCCCCGCCCCCGCCACACCCCGTCCCCCGCATCCACCCCGCCCACCGCCCCCCCGCATCTCCCGCCCCCATCCCCCCGCCCCCGCCCCCGCCCCCGCCCCGCCCCCCACATCCGCCCCTGCCCCCGGCCTCCCCCGCCCCCCCTCCCCCGTTCCCATCCCCCCCTGTCCACGCCTCCCCCGCCCCGCCCCCGCCCCCAGCATCCCCCCTGCCCACCGCCCCCTCGCCCCGCCCACAAACCCCGCCCCGCACCGCCCATCGCACCGCCCACCGCCCACCTCCCACAAACCACCGCTCCGCCTACCGCCCCGCCCCCGGAGCACGCGGCGGGCTCCCCGCGCCCGGGCGGAGGGTCCCCCCAGCCCTGTCCGGGGGCGAGGTCTGTCCGTCCTCCGAGTGGACACCAGCTCCCGCGCCCCTCCACGCTTTGCTGCCCTCGCCCCGCCCGGAGGGGCCGTTTGGGGGCGGGGCGGGGGCGGGGCGGGGGCGGGGCGGGGCGGGGGGCGCCGTCCCCTCCCGCCGGCTCCGCCTTCGGGGCCCGGAGCTCAGAGCCGGGCGCGGGGAGCGGGCGCGGAGCTGCAGCCGCCGGCGGAGCCGCTGCCCCAGCCCGGGAGCCGCCCGGAGCCGGAGCCGCCATGGAGCCGGCGCACAAGGAGGCCGAGCGGGCGGCGGCGCCCCGGGCGGCGGCGGAGCCCCGGGCGGCGGGCAGCGGGGTGGTGGTGCAGGTCCGCGAGAAGAAGGGCCCCCTGCGCGCCGCCATCCCCTGCATGCCCTTCCCGCTGGCCGTGCTCTGCCTCTTCCTCAACACCTTCGTGCCGGGGCTCGGTGAGCGGCTGGGTGCTGGGTGCAAGGGCTGGGGGAGCGGGGCTGGGTGCTGGGTGCAGGGGCTGGGGGAGCGGGGCTGGGGGAGCGGGGCTGGGGAGCGGGGCTGGGGGAGCCGGGCTGGGGGAGCGGGGCTGGGGAGCGGGGCTGGGGGAGCCGGGCTGGGGGAGCCGGGGCTGGGGGAGCGGGGCTGGGTGCTGGGTGCTGGGGGAGCGGGGCTGGGGGAGCGGGGCTGGGGAGCGGGGCTGGGGGAGCGGGGCTGGGGAGCGGGGCTGGGGGAGCCGGGCTGGGGGAGCCGGGGCTGGGGGAGCGGGGCTGGGGGAGCGGGGCTGGGGAGCGGGGCTGGGGGAGCGGGGCTGGGGGAGCGGGGCTGGGGGAGCGGGGCTGGGGAGCGGGGCTGGGGGAGCCGGGGCTGGGGGAGCGGGGCTGGGGGAGCCGGGGCTGGGGGAGCGGGGCTGGGGGAGCGGGGCTGGGGGAGCGGGGCTGGGGGAGCGGGGCTGGGGAGCGGGGAGCCGGGCCACGGGGGGCGGGCGGGGGCGCCCCCGCAGGTGGAGAGGCGCCTGGAGGGTGCGGCCCCGGGCCCGCCGCCCACCTGCTCGGGCTGGTGAGCCAGGCTGTCCGGCCCGGCGAGCGGAAACTTTGCCGCGGGCGGCCCAGGACCCCCCTCCAGGCGCCCCGCATCCTCCCCTCCTCCGCCCGCACCCCTTTCCCCGGGGCGGGGCGGCAGAAGGGGCAGCGGCCACGTCCCGGACCGGGAGCGGGGGATCGGGGAGCGGAGGGGGGGGGTGTGGAGGAGGTGGGGGGGGGGGCGGGGGATGGGGAGCGGGGGCACCGGGGAGCGGGGGGAGCCGGGGGATCGGGGATGGGGAGCCAGGGGATGGGGGAGTCGGGGTTCGGGGAGCCGGAGGATCGGGGACACCCCCTCTCTGCTTTCGGAGATGCGGTCCCAGCACCCCGCCTGCCCCGAGCTCCGCGGGCGCCGAGGGGACGGATGCCGGTTCGGATACCTGTGTGTTTGTGAAGATGTTTCCAACTTGCTTTTTAGAGACAGAAAGCGGGGGCGGGGGAGGGGAGACATCTGTGGGCTGCTTCCTGCACGCCCCCTAGGCCGCCCCCCCACCCCCACCCCCCGGGTTCCACGTGTTAGAACCCGAGCCCTCCGCAGACAGACAGGGTGCCGGCGGGGCGGCAGGGGGGTGAGTTTTCCCTCCCCCACCCCCACCCCTCCGTCTGCACGCACCCCCCCCCCCAGCTGTCTGCCGGGGGCGCCCTCCCTCTCCCCCTCCCCCTTCTCCTCCCCGGCAGCCCCTCTCCCCAGCCCGGCCGTCCGCCCCTGGTTCCCCGGAAGCGAGGTGGTTCCCCAAGTGTCCTCTGTCCGCTCGGCCTGTCCCCGGCTCGCGCTGGGCGGCTTGGGGGGCCCTGTGTCGCCGGGAGCCCCCTCCCCCCCGGAGGCCGCTGTCCCTCCGCGGGGCTCCCCGCCCGGCGCGCATTTGCCATTTGGGGTGCCATTTGGGGTGCTGGCACGGCGGGGGGATGTTGGTCAGAAGGCGCGGTGGGAACCACCTGCTGGAGGGTGGCCATCAGGCAGGGCTCCGGGTGCCATGGTTGTTTTTTTGTTGTTGTTGTTTATAAATATATTTTATTGATTTTTTACAGAGAGGAAGAGAGAGGAATAGAGAGTTAGAAATATCGATGAGAGAGAATCATCGATGGGCTGCCTCTTGCACACCCCTACATGCCCTTGACCGGAATCGAACCTGGGACCTTTCAGTCCACAGACCGACGCTCTACCACTGAGCCAAACCGGTTCGGCGCGGTGCCGTGGTTTGTTAAAAGAGGGGCTTCAGTAAGTGCACCCGCGGGCTTTTGAGGAACAGGGCGCAGTGCCAGACGGAGCGGTGCCAGGCCTGCTGGGCGGGAGCCACGGGCAGCGCTGCCACCTGCGCCACCCCGGCCTCGCCTCCCGGTCCCTCTGCGGGCCGCTCCCCGCCTCGGGATGGTGTCCCCCCCACACCCCCCTTTGTCTGGCAGAGCCCGGGGTCTGTGAGAACCTCCCTGAGGGGCCACAGAGCAGCACACAGGCGCGTCCTGGGCCAGATTTCTGATTTCCGTGAGCGAACCCTGCGCGTTCCATCTCCTCCCGTGGAGCTGCCTGGTGCACAGCCCCGACCCCCGACCCCACCGGAGGGCTCTGATCCTGGCGGGTTTTCCTCTGAATCAGATGTGCATCCAGGCATTACCTAGGCTCAGGGTCTGGCGATGGGGGTGCTCTGGGGGTGATGGGCCCTCTTGCTCTGTGCCTTCTGCGGAGCTGACTCCGGTTCCATCTCTGGGGGGGGGGGGGGTGAGTGGGGGTGGGTGGCGTGCTTTCTGGACCTTTCTTCTGAGCATTTGATCTCTCTGCTCCCTTCGACCTGCACCTGCGTGACAGACCAGCCCGGGCAGCCTGCAGGCGCCTCCTGTCCGCGGCCCCAGGTCCTCCGGGCTTCTCTGAGCTCCCGTGGAAACAGAATGCTCGCGTCTGGCTCTGGCCTTTGAGGAAATGCAGCTAATTTCAATCCATCCACTCCTCCATTCCCGAGCACAGAGCGCCTGCCACATGCCAGGCACTGAGGCTCTGAGATGTGATGGTGAACAAACCAGCAAGATATCAGGCCATCGGAGCAGTGGGTGCGAACCCCGAACCCCGGTTTAATTGGCTAAGTGCCCCGAGGGCAGAGAGCAGGGTCTTAGCGCCCAGCGGGAGCTGCACCAGGTCAGACCCTGCCTGGGAGACCCCTCACCGCCTAGCTCTCCGTCCTCACTGCAGCCACTCTGACCACTGGGCAGACCCTGGGCCCAAAGGTCTTTTTCCTCCTGGAAGTCTCCTCCCCTCGTGTGCACGGGGGACAAGAGTGTGAGCGTTAGGAGGAAGGAAGGCGCGTGTCCTTGCTGATGTGGGTGCTGTGGGTCCGTGGAGGACCTGCCATGGAGAGGCAGACCTCACAGTTCCCTGCTGCTGCTTTAGTATTATTTTTTATTTTTTATTTATTATTTTTTAAAATATATTTTACTGATTTTTTACAGAGAGGAAGGGAGAGGAATAGAGAGTTAGAAACATCGATGAGAGGGAATCATCGATCAGCTGCCTTCTGCACATTCCCTACTGGGGATGTTCCCGCAACCAAGGTACATGCCCTTGACCGGAATCGAACCCGGGACCTTTCAGTCCGCAGGCTGACGCTCTATCCACTGAGCCAAACCGGTCTCAGCTATTTTTTATTTTTTTAAAAATATATTTTTATTGATTTCAGAGAGGAAGGGAGAGGGAGAGAGAGATGGAAACATCAATGATGAGAGAGAATCATTGACCAGCTGCCTCCTGCACACCCCCTAATGGGGATCGAGCCTGCAACCCGGGCAAGTGCCCTGACCGGGAATCAAACCGCAGATCGATGCTCAACCACTGAGCCACACCGCCTGGACCCTGGCAACTTCGTGACCCAAGCAATATGCTGACGGGATCACACTCCGGCCAATAAGAGGGGTTTCCTCTCCTGGGAATGGGTGGGGAGCAGAAGTGATTTATGATCTTTCTGACTCCTCATTGGAACAATAAAAGCAAATTTTAAAACATGGGTGATGCAGCCCTGGCCAGGTGGTTCAGTTGGTAGGCCTGCCATCCCATACCCCAAAAAGTTGGGGTTCTCTTCCCTGGCAAGGCACATACCTAGGTTGCCGGCTGGATTTGTGAGGGAGGCAACCAATCGATGTTTCTCTCTCTCTCCTTCTCTTTCTTTTCCTCATCTCTAAAATTCAGCTGCCTGTGTCACTGAATAGGGCTGGGTTACTCTCTTTACATCCTTTTTTTTTTTTTTTTTTTAATCCTCAACAGAGGCTATGGCCAGCCAGGGGGGACATGATCAACTGCCTCTTGCGCACCCCCTACTGGGGATGTGCCCACAACCAACGTACATGCCCCTGACCGGAATCGAACCTGGGACCTTTCAGTCCGCAGACCGACGCTCTACCACTGAGCCAAACCAGTTTCGGCTATTTAACTATTTTAAAATTATATTTGGTTTGACTTGGTGAAATGAAAATGTTGGTAACCCCGAGAGTGGGACTTTCCCTGGACGGTCAGCCATTCTGTCAGACTGATGCTGGCCACGAGTTGAATATTCATAAGTGCCTCATCTACCCCTAACATCGCCTGCTCTCTGAACCCACCCAAAGCCTTCCTTCCCTGTCAGACATCCCTGGCTGGTCCAGCTTCTCTCGCTTCTCTGGGCCTAAGGCTCTGACGGATGGTTATTAGGTTCTCCCTGAGGCACCTTTTGTATTGTTGGCTTTTTATTACTCTTTCAGGAGTTTATTCTTTGTCCATATGTACGTTCCTTGTGTCCATATGTTAGCAACCGTTTTAAATTTCTTAATATAGTATGTTTTTGTGTGAATATTTATTAACTAGAATTATACTCCAGGAATAGGCGTTTCTTAATTTTATAGAAGTGAGGCAGGCCAGGACCTGGAAGTTTATATCCTACTCGACCTTTTTTTGTTTGTTTTGTTAATCCTCATGAGGATATTTTTCCTTTGTTTTTTTAGAGAGAGTGAAAGGGAGGGAGGGGGTGGAGAGAGAGAGAGAAACAACAGTGTGTGAGAGACACATCCACTGGTTGCCTCTCACATGCGCCTTGGCCAGGGACGGGGAGTGCCTGCCCTTGATGGGGAATCCACACAGAGACCCTTCCGTGTGTAGACAGACGCCCTAACCACTGAGGCACACCAGCCAGGGCTCAACCTTTCAAAGGAAGTTACTTGAGGATGTATTTTAGAAAACAACAGTGTAAACCAGAGGTTCCCAAACTTGTTTGTGCTGTAGACCCCTTGCCATGTTTTTCGGTTTTGGGTAGACCCCCTACTTACCTGATATTGATTTTTTCATAAATTTCTAACTGTAGTGAAGTTTAGTGTTAAAATTTAATAAAAAATAATGTACCTACTTTTCTCCGGCATTCTCAAACAAAATAACACTGATTTACTATAATTTGTATGATAAACTACCAGTTTATATATTTTTAAAATATTTTCTCAGCACTTTCCTATTCAAGATTCAGGAAACGAATGAACGTATTTTTCTCACATTCATATTTATAGAGTGACGGATTGAACAAGTCAGTGCAAGTTCGCGAAGCTTTGAGACAAAAATTGGCAAGAATGTTTACTGCGCGTATGCTTGTAACAAGATGATACTGGTATATCATTATGTGCAGGTTTTTATCCTACAACTTACACAATTTTATAAACATATATAATAAATTTTTTGCTTCATAGGTACTTTTATAAATAATTTATATGTTTTATTATTATAAGATAATATGATGTAAGTAAATAGGTACTATCAGTGTATGTTGAGATCCACTATCGTGGACCCCCATTTTCATTTCATGGACCCCCAAATTTTTTTTCGCTGATGTAGACCCCTTGCAGGTTGTCATAGACCCCTGGGGGTCGATATAGACCACTTTGGGAATCACTGGTGTAAACCAAGAAAGAGGATAAGAGATCCAGGGAATCATGTACCCCATCCATGGCAGCCATGAAAGGCAACCTCAGGGTAAAATCGTCCCCAGGTCTGGCGAGCAGTCTGTCTTGTTAGCGTAGGACAGTGGTCGCCAAACTCATTAGTCAACAGAGACAAATATCAACGCACAATGATTGAAATTTCTTTTGAGAGCCACATTAAAAATATATATAATTGTTTTTTTAAAGAGAGGAAGAAAGAGGGATAGAGAGTTAGAAACATTGATGAGAGAGAATCATCAACCAGCTGCCTCTTGCACACCCCCTACTGGGGATGTTCCCGCAACCAAGGTACATGCCTTTGACTGGAATTGAACCTGGGACCCTTGAGTCCGAAGACCGAGGCTCTATCCACTGAGCCAAACCAGTTTTGGCTGAGAGCCAAATTTTTTAAGCTTAAACTTCTTCTAATGCCACTTCTTCAACATAGACTCGCCTAGGCCGTGGTGTTTTGTGGAAGAGCCACACTCGATGTGCCAAAGAGCCGCATGTGGCTCGCCAGCCGCAGTTTGCCGACCACTGGCCTAGGAGGATGGAGGCACCAGGAAAGCGGTCTCTGAGGAGGGGGTGAGGGGGACCTTCCACAGAGCGGAGTGGGGGTACTGCAGGGGATCAGTGTGACAGAGCACACACGCCAGGAAGTAAGCCAGGAACACAAGGCTGCAGGAGAGACCGGAAGTTGTGCTGAAGGACCTTTCTGTTCAGACCCCACATGAAGGCGCCGGCCAGTGAGGGCAGGGGCTCAGCAGCTTCAGGAAGGATAGAGCGAATCCATACAGTACATGGGCGGTTTGGGAGAGATCAGGGTCCCGGGGAAGATGCACAGGCTTCTTCCAGCCGTGAGGAGGTGACCAGCACCTTCCGGGAAAACCGGGCATTTTTGTGAGAGGCAGAGCCCACCATGAAGCAGATAAAAGCATGGCCTGGCCAAAACCGTTTGGCTCAGTGGATAGAGCGTGGGCCTGTGGACTGAAAGGTCCCAGGTTCAATTCCGGTCAAGGGCATGTACCTTGGTTGCAGGTACATCCCCATTAGGGGGTGCGCAAGAGGCAGCTGATCAGTGATTCTCTCTCAGTGATGTTTCTAACTCTCCCTCTCTCTTCCTCTCTGTAAAAAAACAATAAAATATATATATTTTAAAAAACAAACAAAAAAACACGTGGCCTGGCTGTGAGCCAGGGGTGGAGAGGGAGGACAGCTCCGGCACCTGCACGGGCCTGGCCTGGCCTGGGGGGCGCAAATGGGCTCTGAGTTCTGAGTTCTCCTGGAACTCGGCAGCAAAGAGCATCTGCTTCGTCAAAGGATGTAAAGGCTGCCCAGTGGTTTTCGGCTTCTAAAACCAAAGTCAGACAGAGCACCGGAGACCAAAATAGCTGGGCGGGGAGGGCGGGAAGGCTTTCCATCTCAACAATATGGAATGAGCAGCACAGCTTGGAGCTGGCAGCCCTGTGAGAGGAGGGGAGGGCGGCTGTGACGGAGTGAAGTGTTGCTCCCCGTTATTCACTGTCCCCTTGGCTGGCCATGCCCCCTGTGGGATGGGAATGCTTCCTCCCTGCCCATTGGTGTCAGGCGTGGGCATGTGACGTGCTCTGACCAATGGGATGTAAGCGGCAATGACGTCAGCTGTGTCTGAGCAGACCCGTTAAGAGGCATTGTGAGCTGCCTTCCTTCTTTTTCTCTCAGGAGAATGGCGGGTCTCAGGTGGGGGCTGCTCTTCCACCGGTTCCCAGAATCGAGGAAGTCAGAGGAGGGCATGTGATGAGCAGAGGCCTGAGTTGCTAAGGTTTTTGTTGTTTACATGTTGTTACTGTCCTAGCACACCCATCAGAGCTGACCGACCTTACAGGGTAGAGTAGGGGTGTGAATCCCTTCCTCAAATAAAGTGGGCGACCGAGAGATGCTGTCTGTAATCGATAGGTTAAGAAGTAAAGATTAGCCGAACCCGGTTTGGCTCAGTGGATAGAGCGTCGGCCTGTGGACTGAAAGGTCCCGGGTTCAATTCCAGTCAAGGGCATGTACCTTGGTTGCGGGCACATCCCCAGTAGGGGGTGTGCAAGAGGCAGCTGATTGATGATTCTCTCTCATCGATGTTTCTAACTCTCTATCCCTCTCTATTCCTCTCTGTAAAAAATCAATAAAACATATTAAAAAAAAAAAAAAAGAAGAAGTAAAGATTACCAAGGTAATCAATAGATGAACTGAAATGGTGACATGTGGGGACAGGGACGGTAACACTGTCCTGGGATAATGTTGGGAGAGGAATTGAACCAAGATGGGTGACGTAAGTAGGGTAACTCTTACGCGTCATGAAATTTCCTCTCACAGCTCATTCCCGGAAGCACACACACACCCTGAGCTCCTCCCCCATCTTGTAAAAATAGCCTCTGTCCATCCTACACCCCCCCTCCCCCCCTTTACAGCTGCGTGCCCTGAACCAGTGCCCTGGGCTTGCTGTCACTAGTTCCTCTCCTCTCATTGTCCCTTGAACCTGCTCCATCGTGTTTTGACTCCACCTCTCACCTCAATGGCCCTTCAGGGTCACCGAGCACGTCTAGGCCGCGGACTGCTCCGGTGTCATTTCTCTGCATCTTCCCAGGTCCCTCAGCAGCATCGGACACCATTCTGGCTTCCTTCTCCTCGAAATGCTGCCTTCAATGGCTTCTGAAGACCAGCCTCTCCTGGTTTTCCTTATGCCTCATGTTTCCTTTGCTCTTCTCATCGCCCTCTACACCAGGGAGTCCCCCAGGGCACTTGATCTTGATCTTCACTTTGATCTTACTCTCCTCTCTGCCCACACTCACCTCACTCCTTGTTGCTCAGGCTCTGGCTCCTGGCTTGAAATTGCATCTGTATGTGAGGGCTCCCAAGTGGCATCTGCAGCTGGACCCCTCCCCTCAGCATCTCCCCTCGGGAACCAAACAACCCCTGGTGTTACGTCATCCACAACGAAAGCCCTGCTCTTCTCCCTGACCTGGCTTCTCCCCCATCTTCTCCATCACAGCCAATGGCATTCTGTCAGAAGCTCAGGCCAAATACGGTTCTCATCCTCGACTCCTCTGTTCCTCAACCCCCATTGCCAGGAAGTACTCTTGGCTCTGCTTTCAAAATCTCAGTATCTGACCACTTTTCAGCCTCCACTCCCTCCTGAGGGACTGCAGCGGCCTCTCAATGGTCTGTCTGTCTTTATTGACACCCCCGTGTCTCTCACCTCCACCCCGGAGTGACCTTTGTGACACAGTGAGTCAGGGCACGTCGCCTTTGAGCTGGAAACCCTCGGGGAGTAGATGGCAAACCTCCCACTGGGTGAGGTAAATCAAGTCCCGAGAGCGTGTTCACCCCCCCCCCCCCAGCATGCCGGCATGTGAACTCCCGTCCGGCCCAGGAACAGTCGGACCATGTCCCTCAGAGTAAAAGCTCAGGTCCTCAGCATTACCCACAAGGCCCTATGCCAGAACTTTCCAGAAGAAATATAACACGAGCCACAGATGTTCCAGTAATCTAAAAATTTCTATCACTTAGATTATAAAAAATAAAAAAAACAGGTGAAATGAACTTTAACAGTATGTGGGTTGGGCAAAAGCAGGCTCACAGTTGTGATACAAGTAAATAATAATAACACAGGGATAAACTCTGTTGTAGGTGCTGGCAGGACTGGTCTCTCCCGAGGGCTCTCGCCTTGACATGCAGACGGCTGTCCTCTCTGTCTGTGTCCTAATCGCCAGCTCCTATGAGGACAGTCATGCTGGGTTAGGGCCTGTGCATGGAACTCCTTTACCTCCTTAAGGACCTCCCTCCAAATACAGCCCCGGGGTGAGCGACCCCCCACGCAGGTCCCTCACAGACACGTGCTTGGCTCCAGCTCAGACGATGTCATGGAAGGCGCAGTCCTGCCTCACACGGTCCCGCTTCAGGGAGCGGACCCTGTGGGAAGGCGGGCTGTGCTAACTGCGTGCTCTCCGGAGGAAAGGACAGCATGGCTGCGCGCCCCTCTCAGGGGCCCGGGGGGGGAGAGCACGGCTCCTGGGGGAATGAGCAAAGCTGTCCAGAGTGACCCCGAGGGCACCCAACTCAGTGACATTTCCGGTTCTGTGTTGCATTCATGAAGCCACTAGTGTCACGGAAAGGAGGGAGGCCTGGCTGGTGTGGCTCAGTGGTTGAGCATTGACCCATGAACCAGGTCGCAGGTTTGATTCCCGGTCAGGGCACATGCCCAGGTTGTGGCTTGATACTCAGCAGGGTGCCTGTAGGAGGCAGCTGATCGATCTTGGTATTTTTCTCTCATTGATGCTTCTATCTCTCTCATTCTCTCTCTCTCTCAAAATCAGTAAAATCATATTTAAAAAAGGAGAAAGACAGTGGGGTGAGCCTCAAAGCTAGTTCTGGTTCTTCAGTAGCATCGACCCTTGGGCAGGCCACTTAGCTTCTCTGAGTCAAAATGGAACCAATAGTCTCTGCTCAGCCGCGTCACAGGAACACTATGTTCTGTTCGTGGTAACGCCCTCCTGTGGCCGGGAAGGGTTATCACTATCAACTGACATCAGCAAAATGTCCTTTGTCCCCGGACCACTTCTGGGGTTTTCCTCAGAGCGGCACCTGGGCTGGGAGGAGCCCGCAAAGCATCCTGGTCCCCGGCCACGCCCGGAGCTGAGCCCGGCTGTTCCTGGGCCCGACCGGAGTTCACATGCCGGCATGGGGGGGGGGGGGGGCAGGCTCTTGGGACTTGGTTTACCTCACCCAGTGGGAGGTTTGCCATCTACTCCCCGAACCCTGGGCCCGAGGCAGCGTCCCTGTGTGGGAGGCTGTGGGAGCATCAGAGTGGTGAACGAGTACACGTGTGTGAGTTATTATGTGTGTACATGTGTACACACGTGTATGCACACACACAAATGGATTTACCTCTTAGTTATTCCACTATGAAAGTTAGAGGACTGTCTGGCTGGCATGGCTCAGTGGTTGAGTAGAACCTATGAACCTGGAGGTCATGGTTTGATTATTGGTTGGGGCACATGTCCAGGATGCAGGAACAATCCTCAGTGTACAGAGTGTAAGAGGCAGCTGTCTGATGATTCTCTCTCATCATTGATATTTCCTTCCCTCTCCCCCTTCCTCTCTCTCAAATCAATATATATATGGAGAGAGAGAGAGAGAGAGAGAGAGTGAGCTGTTCTCAGGCTCATGTTTGGACAGCCCAGGCTCACAAGCCCAAGAAGAGTTGTCACAAATCGGGGGTTTACAGTCTTGAAGCCCCATCGCCGGGGCAGGTGGGTCGGCCTTGGGAGGATGTGTGTCCTGGGCAGGAGTGTCCTTAGCATGGAGCTTCCCCGTGAGAGCGGCTGTGGGTCTCAGTGGCTCCGCCGAGCACATGTTCTCCGAGCTCTGTTCCTTAGGAAGGGCCTCAGAGAACAGCCGAGGTCGCAGTGCGGGACAGTCTCTTCCTCACAGAGGCACAGAACAGGAATGAGTCATGCATGCCCAGCAAGTAAGGTCTTACATGGCATCGAAGAAGCCATTTTTCTTGAAGGAATCTATATATATAAAAGCCAAGCGCCCAACGGCGGAATGACCAGAATGACCAGTGGCTGTGATGCCCACTGTGGTGGCCAACCAGCCCAATTCGGGGCGGGGCCGGCCAGCCAACTGCCTTCGGCCCCTCCCCCTGCCAGTCACACCCCTAATCACCCCCCACCTCTCCCGATCGTTCCCCCCGCATCAGAGGTGGGCAGCCAGACCCCACCTGTGTACGAATTGGTAAAAATGACATGAGACCAAGGCTGTGCTGGAACCTGGAGTGTGTAGGGGCCATGGCCAGGAGCTCAGCACTCGGTAGACCTGGGGCTTCGCCAGCTGAGAATTGTGACCCTGAGATCAAGAACAACGTGGTATTTGGGGAGAAGAGCTGCCCTAAAACTCCACAGAGAACTGGCCCACCAGCCGGCCATGGTGGGTCCGTGGCTGAGCATCAGCCTGTGAACCAGGAGGTCACGATTCGATTCCGGTCAGGGCACAGGCCCAGGTTGCAGGCTTGATCCCCAGTCATGCAGGAGATAGCCGACCAATGATGCGCTCTTGTCACTGATGTTTCTCTCTCTCTCCCTCTCCCTTGCTGAAATCTATTTAAAATAAATAAATAAATAAAGCTCGGACAGCTTTAAGGCCTCTCCTTCTGGAGAAGAGAGGCCTCTGGGGCCCACGGCTCTTACATTTCACCATCCCTGCCCCAGCCCCAGGCCTCCTGCCCGCAGCGCCTGGCTGGTCTGGGCGGCTTATTGCTCTTGTTGTGTGGCATGAACGCACTGCTCTTTATAGAGATCCGGCCAGGGCGGCGGGAATGACCCCATAGACCCCGACCATCCCAGACAGACACCTTTCACCGCTGCCTTTTCCCTGCTGACACTGCACTGAGCTGTGTTTTCATATCATCAAAGATGCTTTTCAAGCTGCAGCCAATCCTTTCCCCTGCCCAGCCTCCAGTCTCACGCTGTGACCTCTTTCTGAACCGCAGAGGCTCTGGGTGCTGTGACAGGGCACCGAGGTGGGTGCGGTGACAGGGCACCGAGGCTCTGGGTGCTGTGACAGGGCACTGAGGTGGGTGCTGTGACAGGGCACCAAGGCTCTGGGTGCTGTGACAGGGCACCGAGGTGGGTGCTGTGACAGGGCACCGAGGTGGGTGCTGTGACAGGGCACTGAGGTGGGTGCTGTGACAGGGCACTGAGGTGGGTGCTGTGACAGGGCACCGAGGCTCTGGGTGCTGTGACAGGGCACCGAGGCTCTGGGTGCTGTGACAGGGCACTGAGGTGGGTGCTGTGACAGGCACTGAGGCTCTGGGTGCTGTGACAGGGCACTGAGGCTCTGGGTGCTGTGACAGGGCACCGAGGTGGGTGCTGTGACAGGGCACTGAGGTGGGTGCTGTGACAGGGCACCGAGGTGGGTGCTGTGACAGGGCACTGAGGTGGGTGCTGTGACAGGGCACCGAGGCTCTGGGTGCTGTGACAGGGCACCGAGGCTCTGGGTGCTGTGATAGGGCACTGAGGTGGGTGCTGTGACAGGCACTGAGGCTCTGGGTGCTGTGACAGGGCACTGAGGCTCTGGGTGCTGTGACAGGGCACCGAGGTGGGTGCTGTGACAGGGCACTGAGGTGGGTGCTGTGACAGGGCACCGAGGCTCTGGGTGCTGTGACAGGGCACCGAGGCTCTGGGTGCTGTGACAGGGCACCGAGGCTCTGGGTGCTGTGACAGGGCACCAAGGCTCTGGGTGCTGTGACAGGACACCGAAGTGGGTGCGGTGACAGGGCACCGAGGCTCTGGGTGCTGTGACAGGGCACTGAGGTGGGTGCTGTGACAGGCACTGAGGCTCTGGGTGCTGTGACAGGGCACTGAGGTGGGTGCTGTGACAGGGCACCGAGGCTCTGGGTGCTGTGACAGGGCACCGAGGCTCTGGGTGCTGTGACAGGGCACTGAGGTGGGTGCTGTGACAGGCACTGAGGCTCTGGGTGCTGTGACAGGGCACTGAGGCCTGGGTGCTGTGACAGGGCACCGAGGTGGGTGCTGTGACAAGGCACCGAGGTGGGTGCTGTGATAGGGCACTGAGGTGGGTGCTATGACAGGGCACCGAGGCTCTGGGTGCTGTGACGGCACCGAGGCTCTGGGTGCTGTGACAGGGCACTGAGGTGGGTGCTGTGACAGGCACTGAGGCTCTGGGTGCTGTGACAGGGCACTGAGGCTCTGGGTGCTGTGACAGGGCACCGAGGTGGGTGCTGTGACAGGGCACTGAGGTGGGTGCTGTGACAGGGCACCGAGGCTCTGGGTGCTGTGACAGGGCACCGAGGCTCTGGGTGCTGTGACAGGGCACTGAGGCTCTGGGTGCTGTGACAGGCACTGAGGCTCTGGGTGCTGTGACAGGGCACCGAGGTGGGTGCTGTGACAGGGCACCGAGGCTCTGGGTGCTGTGACAGGGCACCGAGGTGGGTGCTGTGACAGGGCACTGAGGTGGGTGCGGTGACAGGGCACCGAGGTGGGTGCTGTGACAGGGCACCGAGGCTCTGGGTGCTGTGACAGGCACCGAGGTGGGTGCTGTGACAGGGCACTGAGGTGGGTGCGGTGACAGGGCACCGAGGTGGGTGCTGTGACAGGGCACCGAGGCTCTGGGTGCTGTGACAGGGCACTGAGGTGGGTGCTGTGACAGGGCACTGAGGTGGGTGCGGTGACAGGCACCAAGGCTCTGGGTGCTGTGGGTGGGGAGCCTCGCCCCACGGCGGTGCCGCTGCAGATGGGCCAGACACCAGCAGCCTGGAGGCTTCCGGAACAAACAGTTTGGGAGGCTGTCATCTTTTATTTTTTGTCTTGTTTTGAGAAGAAGCATTTCACCAAGAAGGCAAACCTCCTCGGTGAGAACGGGGAGCACGGCGCCAGGAACAGAGCCGCACGCCGGCCATTTCCAGGAGGAGACAGATGGGGCGGCCGTGGGGGGGTGGGGGGTGGGGGGCGCTGCCTGGCTCCCAGGAGGTGGCCCCGCGGCCGCTGCAGAGGGGGCGCCAGGCAGGTCAGAGGGACCGGTCCAGCCCAGCTCAGGCGCTGGTCCTGCCTCGGGAATGCGTTTCTGTAGCAGATGGAGCACATCCTGCTGGTGTTGTGTCTCAGCTCCGCTGTTTGAGTCTTTGCTCTGGAACCTTCGTGGCTCACCGTGGCCCTGGAGCTCGGGGCAGCCCCCCGGCCGGTACGGACCTGAGCTCCCTGCTCGGCGCCTCCCTGTGCGGAGCTGCGCAGCGGGCTCTGCTCCTGCCAGGACTGCCCGCCCCAACCATGTCAAGCGCCCACAGCCGTCAGGGCGCTGGCCAGGGCCCTCCACCGGGCTGATCGCTCCCGGGAGGCCAGCTCCTTCCTGGGACCCTCCAGCCGCAGAGGACACGTCTCTTGTTCTTCTCCCTCTGGTCCTTCCCTTCTGGCTGGTCCGCTGTTGTCTTCTTCTTCTTCTTCAATATATTTTTTTAATTAAGTTTTTACAGAGAGGAAGAGAGAGGGATAAAAAGCTAGAAACATTGATCAGCTGCCTCCTGCACACCCCCTGCTGGGGATGTGCCCGCAACCAAGGTACATGCCCTTGACCGGAATCGAACCTGGGACCTTTTCAGTCTGCAGACGGACGCTCTATCCATTGAGCCACACCGGTTTCAGCTGTCTCCATCTTCTTATTCTTGAATCAGCTCTGGGGGGCGGGGGTGGGGGGCAGGGAGGGAGGGCTGTGCCTCCCTCACCTCTGCCCCCAGCACCGAGCACCTTTCCTGGGCGCTGGTGGAAGTGAGGCCGCTGTGCTGCTGGTGGAGCCGAGAGCAGGCCCGGCTCCCGTGACCCCGTGACCCCTCGTCCGGGAACACGGCTCTCCTCCCAGCGCTCCCGGCTCAGCAGGACGGAGGGTGGGTTCTCTGGGCGGCAGGCAGGGGGGTGTGCACACCCGTGTGTCTCTGAGTCCGTGGCGGCCTGGCCACTCGGGAGGGACACGGGCAGAGGAGGGGGCACAGCCTGCTCTCCGGGGGGCCGTGGGGGCCAGTCACCCCGGGGAGAGCCAGGCGCCCCGTCTCTTGGAGCTGTTGGCCGATGGCAGTGCGTGGGGTGGGAACGTTCCGTCTCAGCAAACTGCTTTAATAAAGATCGGCCTGCTCAATAACCATCACGCTGAATCCAGGGGGAGGTTTTGACGAGGAGCAGGATATTAGCATGATCTCACAGGGTCCCTCTGCAGACGCTCATAACTCTCACGGAGAAACATCGCTCCGTGAGGAAGCCGGCTCGCACCCTGTCCGGGGGCGGGGGGGTGGACAGCAGCCTTTCCTGGACCGGGGAGCTCTGTGCCGGGTGGGCGCGGCCAGTCGCCGAGGACCACCGTCCCCATAGTGACGGTGGCTGATGGGAGAAGCCCCTGACGGCCCCTCTGTGGGGCAGCCCTGGCTGTCGGGGTAGGCCGGGGGCGGTCGGAGGACCAGACAGCGATGCCGATGGAAGTGATGAAAACGCTCCAACGTTGGTGGTGGTCATGGTTACATAACTCCGACCGCACTGAAGCCCCCGAGTTATTAGGGTGGATGTTACCGTGTGTGAATTGTATCTCAAAACTGTTAAACATGGGCACCGGTGAGGAGGGACAGACAGACAGACAGCACGTGCCCTGATGTGACATCCTGCGAGGGACCCAAGTTGTTTCGGCGGTGTTCTGGCGGGGAGTGCACATCCCGAACCGATGGAGGAGGAGATGTCAGACCAGCCCACATGAAAGATGGAAAAAGACGAGAAACGTGACCACCAAATGCACCGCGTGAGCTGGGATTATACCCGGTGCTAGAGGGAAAATGAATACCAACAAGGACCTTATTGAGATGGCTGAAAAAATTGGAATATGAAGTGTAGATCAGGTAAAATATTATATGTGCCTGACTGGGGTGGCTCAGTGGTTGAGCATCGACCTAAAAACCAGGAGGTCAATTCCCGGACGGGGAACATGCCTGGATTGTGGGCTCATTCCCCAGTGGGGGGAGTTCAGAAGGCAGCTGATAGATGATTCTCTCATCACTGATGTTCCTCTCTCTCCCTCTCCCTTCCTCCTTGAAATCAATACAAATATATTTAAAAATATATCCATATTACATTTCCCAAAATTGATATCCATCATACGAATATGTAAGAGAATACCTGTGTTCTTTGATACTATATCATATGGTTAGGAGCCAAACATAATGAAATATTAAAAAATAAAGGCCTAGGATATATTCTGCCTATTCACAAGTGGTTCAGAAAAATAAGAACATGAAAGACAGAGCGAGAAGGATAAACAGATGTGAAGTGTTAGGCGATCTAGGTAAAGGGAGGAGGGGCGATCTCTGTGTACTTCTTGAAGCTTCCCTGTAAGTTGGAAAGTATTTTAAAACAAGAAGTGAAAACATATGGTTTAGAAGCCAAACATACTCCCATAGTTCACAGCGATTGCACCGAAATCCAAATCACTGCTCCTGAAGTCAGTCACCTCCTTTCTTTTTTTTCTTTCTTTTTTTAAAAAAAATATATTTTCTTGATTTTTTACAGAGAGGAAGAGAGAGGGATAGAGAGTTAGAAACATCAATGAGAGAGAATCATCAATCAGCTGCCTCTTGCACACCCCCTACTGGGGATGTGCCTGCAACCAAGATACATGCCCTTGACCGGAATCGAACCTGGGACCTTTCAGTCCGCAGACCGACACTCTACCACTGAACCAAACTGGTTTCGGCTCACCTCCTTTCTTATCGCTGAGGGCCTGTCTGCCAGCTCTTATCCCCCAGGGCCCCCTGCAGCCACAGGGAAAGGTCAAGGTGCGAGGGGGCGTGGGGTCGCAGGCCCCAGGCCCTCCAGAGGGGTTTCCCAGGGACCCCTGCTGGTAAGGCCCACGGTCACGCCAAAACCCCCGGCAGCCTCTGGGAGCGCCGGCTGTCCCTCTGCCCCACGGGGCAGGCTCGGTGACTACGAAAGTGCGTTTCCCAGGAGCTGGGGCCGGTGCCCACAGCGAGGTTCCCGGCAGGGCCGGTGGGGACTGGGCGGGCCGCGTCGGTAGCTGTCCTTGGGGGCCGACCAGGAATGTAAACGCTCCAGCCAGATCTGGACCCGAGCCCAAGGCCACAGAGCTATTTGGAGAGTCCGTTCTTTTCTCGGTCATTCCTCTCTCTGACCTATCAGGATGGAGTCCAGGAGGCATTCCCAGGCTTCACACCAGCGGCCGTGACCTCGCCACCCCAGGAGGGCATGGCCGAGCTGCCTCTTCGCCGAGGCTACTCTGAGGGGCCGTGGGAGCTGGACACACAGCTGGATCTCTCTGTGGCCTGACTCACAGGGCACACACACACACATTACCATCCTGGGCCCAGGAAGTGAGGTGTAAGGCTGAAGAAAAGGGGGGCAGTGGAGGGTGCACTAAGCCACACAGGTTGGGCTTGGCAAGATTTGGCTGGTCTTGGGCTTCAGTGCGTGGCAGACTCTGAGTCTGACACCTCCTGAGAGGAGGGCCTTGGGCATGGGTCTGCACTGATGGAAAGCCAAGCCAAACCATGGCTTTGGCAAGATACCTGACTGTGGGCCCATTCTGCTGTGTGTTTTATTTTCCCTCCTAGCTTCTCACCTAAGCCCAATGCAGCCGATGTCGCAGAATGTTCTCGAGCTCCTGGTACAGGTTTCCCTGAAGACTCGAGAGCTGGGTCTACCTAAGTCAGGATGCATGGCCACCGACGGAAGCACTCCTTAAAGACGGTCCAGGGGGCAGGCGGGGGAACATTGATGTCTCTCCAGTGCCCTTTGGAGAAATAGCATTTCACATTCTGCGTGGGTTCCCCACCCTCCACACCCAGACAGGGACTGGCATAACTACCAATCCTGAGGGGAAACACACATGATTCTTTTTATTTTTAAAAATATATATTTAATTGATTTTACTGAGAAGAAGGGAGAGGAATAGAGGGTTAGAAACATCGATGAGAGAGAAACATGGATCAGCTGCCTCCTGCATGCCATCCCCCCCTACTGGGGATCAAGCCCACAGCCAAAGTACATGCCCTGGACCATAATCAAACCCAGGACTCTTCAGTCTCCAGGCCAATGTTCTACCCACTGAGCCACACCGGTCAGGACCACACTGGATTCTTAACCTAAGTCTGAAGACAATACCAGCTGTGGGGTAAGGGGTACAACGATGACATTAAAATGCACTGGAATCAAGCGGCCCCTCTTTTGGGTTATCTGGTCTACCTACTGATCTAATTTTGGGTTTCCATTCATTACCTCTTCAGTGACACTTTCTCTGTGTCTCCCCTCGTGTGGGGCCAGTGCAGAGCACGCAGCAGGACCCGCAGACTGCTGACTCAGAGCGCTGGGAGGAGAGCGAGTGAGCTCTGCCGGGCTCGGCCCAGGACCCGGCTCCTCAGGCCAGCGCTGTCCTGACAGCGCCCTGGCTCAGCGGTGCTCCCTGCCCCTGTCCGCGCTCCACGTGGCACCCACTGGAAGCAAAGTGGTCTCCTTCTTGCCTCCTGTTTGTGCAGATTGTAAAGGAAGTAAAATTCTGTGTATTTTTTCATTTTTTTTATTAAGGTATTATCTGTGTACATATCTTACCATTGCCCCACCCCCCCACTCCCATACATGCCCTCCCTCCCCAGGGTTTTGCATCCATTGGTTGTGCTTATATGCATGCATACGAGTTCTTCGGCTGATCTCTTATCTCCCCCACCTCTCCCTAACCTTCCCGCTGTCATTCGACAGTCTGTTTGGTGCTTTACTGTCTCTGTTTCTATCTTTTTCTTCATCAGTTTATAATTGTTCTTTATTATCCACAAATGAGTGAGGTCATGTAATATGTATCTTTCTCCGACTGGCTTATTTTGCTTAGCATAATGCTCTCCAGGCCCATCCATGCTGTTGCAAATGGTAAGAGTTCCTTCTTTTTTACAGCAGCGTAGTATTCCATGGTGTAGGTGTACCATAGTGTTTTGGTCCAGTCATCTCCTGATGGCACTTGGGTTGTTTCCAAATCTCAGCTGTGGTGAATTGTGCTGCTATGAACATAGGGGTGCATATATCCTTTCTGATGGGTGTTTCTGGTTTCTTAGGATATATTCCTAGAAGTGGGATCACTGGGTCAAATGGGAGTTGTATTTTTAGTTTTTTGAGTACCATGCGCCTTTAAGCCAGGAGGTGACTGAGCTCTGCTCCAGCCTGGCCTCATGCTCTCAGAGCAAGCTTCCCCCCATTGCTCCCAGCTATCCCCATCCCTTCCCTGCCCCCCCTCCTTCCTCCACCCTCCCCATCCCTCTTCCCCCTCCCATCCCTTCTCCCCCTTCCCCATCCCTTCTTCCCCCCCCTCCTCAACCCTTCTTCCCCTCCCTCCCTATCCCTCCTCCCCCCTCCCCATCCCTTCCCCGCCCTCCCCCTCCCTCCTCCACCCTCCCTCGCCTGCCTCACCTGCCCCCCGTGTGCTGACGGGGGAGGCACAGGCAGGGATGGAAGAAGGGAGGAGAGCGGTTGTGTGTTGGCTCCTCCGGCCCTGACCATGACCGTGGCCGCTGTCCTGCAGTCCCCCTCCGCCCAGCCTCTCAGACTGAGACAGTGTACGCCCCCCCTCTTCCCCCGCAGGCCGGGGTGGGGACAGCCTCCAGGTCTCATCCTCAGCACCCTCTCCTGGGGCCGGCTCCCGGCCCCTCCTGGGCCGCTGACACAGGGTGTTTGCTCCCAGCACCCTGACGGGGCTGGGGAACCCCGACCCGGCCCCTGGCACCCCTGCTGCCTCCCACCCGCCCCCGGCCCCTCGTTCTCCTAAAGAAGCTGGTTCTAACGTCTTCCTCTGGAAGCGGAACAGCCTGCACAGGAGCCAGAGCAGAGCGTGGGCGCCGGCTTCCAAACGGCTCTGCTCGTGAGATGCCGGCTCCCACGGGCCGGGGGGCGGGGGGGATGGGGGGGCGGGGCGGAGGGGAGAGCCGGGAGGGGCCGGGAGGGGCGGGGAGAGCGGGGCGGGGGCCGCAGCACGTGGGCTCCGAGGGCCCAGACCAGCGTCCTCCTGCGGTTTCCGCTCTGGGTTTCCATGCTCTTGCTCAGCACCAGCGCCAGCCCCGGCCCCTCCCCAGGCAGCTCTGCCCCTGTGCTTGGTCCAGAGACTCCTCTGCCCACTGCCCTGAGCCGCCCAGCCAGAGCCAGGCCACCCCCCACCCCCCACCCCCAAGCCCAGGTCCCTGGCAGCTCGGTAGCCCTGGAGCCACTGCCCTCCTTCACCCTGGAGCCGTGTCTTTTTTTATTTATTTATTTATTTATAATATATTTTATTGATTTTTTACAGACAGGAAGGGAGAGGGATAGAGAGCTAGAAACATGGATGAGAGAGAGTCATTGATCAGCTGCCTCCTGCACACCCCCCACTGGGAATGTGCCCACAACCAAGTTACATGCCCTTGACTGGAATCGAACCCGGGGCCCTTCAGTCCGCAGGCCGACGCTCTATCCACTGAGCCACACCCGTTTCCATCTTCCCGGTCGTTTCGGGAGATGCAGCCTCTGCCCGGCCTGTGTCCTCCTTCCTTCCTGCGCCGAGAGAGACCCGGACAGCAGATCCGTCCCAGGCCCGGGGCTCGCCACCCCGGACCCAGCACTGTGCCTCTGTCCTTCCTTCCCTCCTGCCCCCGCCCCCTTTGAGGATGGGGACCAGCTGGAGAATAAACGGTTCCCAGTGCGGCCAATCCCCTCGCACGAGCCCCGCCGTCTGGGCCGGAAAAGCCCGGGGCTCCTGTGGGAGAAGAGCCGTCAGGACCCGCCAGTGCGTCCCCTCTGCACAGACACCGACGGTCAGCGCCGTCTGTGCCCGTGGTCGGCACACCACGGCTCGCGAGCCACAGGCGGCTCTCTGGCCCCATGAGGGTGGCTCTTCCACAAAACACCGCGGCCTGGGCCAGTCTGTGCTGAAGAAGTGGCGTTAGAAAAAGTTTAAGTTTAAACAATGTGGCTCTCCAAAGAAATGCCCATGGTTGTGCTGTTGGTGTTTGGCTCTGTGGACTGATGGAGTCTGCCGACCACGGGTCTGTGCACACTCATGTGTACAAGCACACGTGAACGTGTACGCCTGTTGTGTGTGCACACACGGGCCTCCATACATAGGTGAACCTGCACACCTGCTACCTTTTATGTGTGTGCACACACGTGGGTCTGCATGTCTAGTGTGTGCATGCACATGCGAACCTGCATGCTCACATGTGAACGTGTACGCCCATTGTGTGTCCACATGTGAGCCTGCATCCTGGTGACGCTTTGGAAGGCACACACGTCTGGCCGGGCCTGCGGGACCCGCCTCCCCTCCTGCGTGGCGGGGCGGCCTCTGGGACCCGGGGTTATGAGGCGGAGTCAGCGGGGCCGAGTCCCGGGTACCGATGGGCGAGTCTGAGGCGGGGGAGGCGACCGGTGATGTTGGACAGGCAGGAAGCGGCAGTGAGTCAGGGGGCCGTCTCTCACCACCGTCCTCTCCCCAGAGGGTTTGTGTCGTTTTCCAGAACAGACCGGAAGGACAGCCTCCTTCCAGGAAAAGAAATCCAGGTCACACTCTGCTTCCCAGACGCACCCGGGGTCCCGGGAGCCAGGGCCCGAGCTGCGACTTCGGCCGTCACGCCTCGGAGCACGCGTGTGCTCGCGGCCGCCCGGGTGCTCACGAACGCCCAGGAGGAAACAGATTTTCGGTTTTGCTAAGTGGGTTTTGGCAATTTGCTATTTTAAAAAATTCTTGTGAGACCTTTACCGTTACCATGGTGATGCGATTTCCACAAACATGGTATTTGTGGGGGTTTCTGCACATTCGAGGCTGGGGTTGATCCGCGGAGTTGGGGGGAGGTGGGCGGTGAGTCTGGCAGCCGGCCTGTGGCTGCGTCCCTCCCGGGCGGTGGATCTGGTCCCCGGAGCCGTGTGTGCGGGGAGACCCGGCCGCAGACGGCACGGTGGGCACACGAGGCCGCTGGGCAGACCTGGGGGGCGCGGCCGCTCCCCGGACGAAGCCGCGGGGTCCGGGCCCTGGCGCCCACGCGGCGGCTCTGTGGTCCTGCAGTCAGGGTGGCCTGAGCCTCCCCCCAAACCTCAGCCCCAGAGCGGCCCAGGCTGGCCAGAGCGGCGCCTCCTGTCCGCTGTGTGCACACCGTCAGGAAGGGCCCCTTTCGGGGATAACACGCCGCCATGCTGACCCCACGCCATGGAACCCGCCAGGAGGTGACAGCAGAGCGACATCCGCCCGGAGGAACCAGGGGTGAGGGGCGGACAGCGGCAGAGCCGCCTCGAACCCGGGGCCGAGCAAGGGCAGCTCCGCCTGGAAAGAGGCCGATGGACGGTCAGAGGGCACGGCCTTCCGTCCGTCAGCGATCTGGCGGCGGCTGGCTCCGTGGGGCTCCTGAGCTCACTGTCACCCTCACGTCCCAGCACTCGGGGCGTACTCGGAGGACGGGGGACGCAGAGCCACGGGAGAGGGAATTCTCTGACAGCGAGGAGCGTTCTGGAAGGGAAATGACCGTGAAGGAGCTCCAGGCGGGCGCCCGCCCGAGAGAACCAGCGGCTGGCCGGGTGTAACGGCCCCAGGGGCGGCCGCGGGGTTGGCATCTGCACACTGTCACGGAGTAACCGTCACCAGAAAGCCACTGTGGACGGTCACGCGGGCGGCGCCAGCGCTGTGAACAGGCCCCGCGGAGGACCGGCCAGACGCCCGCCGGTGTGCTCCTCGCCACCCTGCCCGCCGCGCTGCGAGGCCCCGGAGCGGCCGTGTGTGCACGCCTGGCGTGTGCCCTGTGAGCCTGCACGCCAGTGCGCACAGACGTGTGAGCCCGCATGCCTGCCATGCACGGTACACTTGAACCTGCACACTCAGGTGCACAAGCACATGTGAACGTGTACATCTGTTGTGTGTACACACACGGGCCTCCATACATATGTGAACCGGCACACCTGCTGCCTTGTATGTGTGCACACACGTGAGTCTGCAGGTCTAGTGTGCCCATGCCCAGGTGAACCTGCATGCTCACATGTGAATGTGTGCACCCATTGTGTGTACACATGTGAGCCTGCATATACATGTGCATGCATGTGGGACTCTGCACGCCTAGTGCATGTGCACACGTGAGCCTGCACAGCCAGTGTCCCCGCTGTGCACCGGACCAGGGTGCGCTCAGAGGTTCGCACACGTCTGAACACCAGCACCAGCCCACGCGACGGCCTCGCCTCCGGTGGGAAGGCCGGGCACCGGCCCGGCTGCAGGCTCGGCGACCGTTCCCCGCGGCCCGTGGTGTAGTGTTCACTGACAGCGGGGGCGAGAGCGAGGGACATGGCCGGACGTGTGTGCTTCGGGTCTGAGGCTCCGGGGAGGCCCTGCTGGCGAGCGGCCGAGGCCGTGATGGGGGAGGGGGTGGTGAGGGAGGAGGATGGGGGAGGGGGTGGTGAGGGGAGGCGGCAGCTCTGCCCGGGCGCCCCGGCCCCGACGCCATGTGACGCCTCAGCCCGGGGGCACCGTCCAGGCCCCGCGCCAGCCTCCGGGCCTCCCGCCTCCTGGAGGGCGGCCGGCGGGACTGCGGCCTGAAATGCCCCCAGGAGGGTGCTGTGGAGGGTGCTGTGGAGGGTGCTGTGGAGGGTGAGGTGGAGGGTGCTGTGGAGGGTGCTGTGGAGGGTGAGGTGGAGGGTGCTGTGGAGGGTGCTGTGGAGGGTGCTGTGGAGGGTGCTGTGGAGGGTGAGATGGAGGGTGCTGTGGAGGGTGCTGTGGAGGGTGAGATGGAGGGTGAGGTGGAGGGTGCTGTGGAGGGTGAGGTGGAGGGTGAGGTGGAGGGTGAGGTGGAGGGTGAGGTGGAGGGTGAGGTGGAGGGTGCTGTGGAGGGTGCTGTGGAGGGTGCTGTGGAGGGTGCTGTGGAGGGTGCTGTGGAGGGTGAGGTGGAGGGTGCTGTGGAGGGTGCTGTGGAGGGTGAGATGGAGGGTGCTGTGGAGGGTGCTGTGGAGGGTGCTGTGGAGGGTGCTGTGGAGGGTGAGATGGAGGGTGCTGTGGAGGGTGAGATGGAGGGTGCTGTGGAGGGTGCTGTGGAGGGTGAGGTGGAGGGTGCTGTGGAGGGTGAGGTGGAGGGTGCTGTGGAGGGTGCTGTGGAGGGTGCTGTGGAGGGTGCTGTGGAGGGTGAGGTGGAGGGTGCTGTGGAGGGTGAGGTGGAGGGTGCTGTGGAGGGTGCTGTGGAGGGTGCTGTGGAGGGTGAGATGGAGGGTGCTGTGGAGGGTGAGGTGGAGGGTGCTGTGGAGGGTGCTGTGGAGGGTGAGGTGGAGGGTGCTGTGGAGGGTGAGATGGAGGGTGCTGTGGAGGGTGCTGTGGAGGGTGCTGTGGAGGGTGAGATGGAGGGTGCTGTGGAGAGTGCTGTGGAGGGTGAGGTGGAGGGTGCTGTGGAGGGTGAGGTGGAGGGTGCTGTGGAGGGTGCTGTGGAGGGTGCTGTGGAGGGTGCTGTGGAGGGTGAGATGGAGGGTGCTGTGGAGAGTGCTGTGGAGGGTGAGGTGGAGGGTGCTGTGGAGGGTGAGGTGGAGGGTGCTGTGGAGGGTGCTGTGGAGGGTGAGGTGGAGGGTGAGGTGGAGGGTGCTGTGGAGGGTGAGGTGGAGGGTGCTGTGGAGGGTGCTGTGGAGGGTGCTGTGGAGGGTGCTGTGGAGGGTGAGGTGGAGGGTGAGGTGGAGGGTGAGGTGGAGGGTGAGGTGGAGGGTGAGGTGGAGGGTGAGGTGGAGGGTGCTGTGGAGGGTGCTGTGGAGGGTGCTGTGGAGGGTGAGATGGAGGGTGAGGTGGAGGGTGAGGTGGAGGGTGCTGTGGAGGGTGCTGTGGAGGGTGCTGTGGAGGGTGAGGTGGAGGGTGCTGTGGAGGGTGAGATGGAGGGTGCTGTGGAGGGTGAGGTGGAGGGTGCTGTGGAGGGTGAGATGGAGGGTGCTGTGGAGGGTGAGGTGGAGGGTGCTGTGGAGGGTGAGATGGAGGGTGCTGTGGAGGGTGCTGTGGAGGGTGCTGTGGAGGGTGAGGTGGAGGGTGCTGTGGAGGGTGCTGTGGAGGGTGCTGTGGAGGGTGAGATGGAGGGTGAGGTGGAGGGTGAGGTGGAGGGTGCTGTGGAGGGTGCTGTGGAGGGTGAGATGGAGGGTGCTGTGGAGGGTGAGGTGGAGGGTGCTGTGGAGGGTGCTGTGGAGGGTGAGGTGGAGGGTGAGGTGGAGGGTGAGGTGGAGGGTGAGGTGGAGGGTGAGGTGGAGGGTGCTGTGGAGGGTGCTGTGGAGGGTGAGGTGGAGGGTGAGGTGGAGGGTGCTGTGGAGGGTGCTGTGGAGGGTGCTGTGGAGGGTGAGGTGGAGGGTGAGGTGGAGGGTGCTGTGGAGGGTGCTGTGGAGGGTGCTGTGGAGGGTGAGGTGGAGGGTGAGGTGGAGGGTGAGGTGGAGGGTGCTGTGGAGGGTGCTGTGGAGGGTGAGGTGGAGGGTGAGGTGGAGGGTGAGGTGGAGGGTGCTGTGGAGGGTGAGGTGGAGGGTGAGGTGGAGGGTGAGGTGGAGGGTGAGGTGGAGGGTGAGGTGGAGGGTGCTGTGGAGGGTGCTGTGGAGGGTGCTGTGGAGGGTGAGGTGGAGGGTGAGGTGGAGGGTGAGGTGGAGGGTGAGGTGGAGGGTGAGGTGGAGGGTGAGGTGGAGGGTGCTGTGGAGGGTGAGGTGGAGGGTGAGGTGGAGGGTGCTGTGGAGGGTGCTGTGGAGGGTGAGGTGGAGGGTGCTGTGGAGGGTGAGGTGGAGGGTGAGGTGGAGGGTGAGGTGGAGGGTGAGGTGGAGGGTGAGGTGGAGGGTGAGGTGGAGGGTGCTGTGGAGGGTGCTGTGGAGGGTGAGGTGGAGGGTGAGGTGGAGGGTGCTGTGGAGGGTGCTGTGGAGGGTGAGGTGGAGGGTGAGGTGGAGGGTGAGGTGGAGGGTGAGGTGGAGGGTGCTGTGGAGGGTGAGGTGGAGGGTGAGGTGGAGGGTGAGATGGAGGGTGAGGTGGAGGGTGAGATGGAGGGTGCTGTGGAGGGTGAGGTGGAGGGTGAGGTGGAGGGTGAGGTGGAGGGTGAGGTGGAGGGTGAGGTGGAGGGTGCTGTGGAGGGTGCTGTGGAGGGTGAGGTGGAGGGTGAGGTGGAGGGTGAGGTGGAGGGTGAGGTGGAGGGTGAGATGGAGGGTGCTGTGGAGGGTGAGGTGGAGGGTGAGGTGGAGGGTGAGGTGGAGGGTGCTGTGGAGGGTGCTGTGGAGGGTGAGGTGGAGGGTGAGGTGGAGGGTGCTGTGGAGGGTGCTGTGGAGGGTGAGGTGGAGGGTGAGGTGGAGGGTGAGGTGGAGGGTGCTGTGGAGGGTGCTGTGGAGGGTGAGGTGGAGGGTGAGGTGGAGGGTGCTGTGGAGGGTGCTGTGGAGGGTGCTGTGGAGGGTGCTGTGGAGGGTGAGGTGGAGGGTGAGGTGGAGGGTGCTGTGGAGGGTGCTGTGGAGGGTGCTGTGGAGGGTGAGGTGGAGGGTGAGGTGGAGGGTGAGGTGGAGGGTGCTGTGGAGGGTGCTGTGGAGGGTGAGGTGGAGGGTGCTGTGGAGGGTGAGGTGGAGGGTGAGATGGAGGGTGCTGTGGAGGGTGAGATGGAGGGTGAGGTGGAGGGTGAGGTGGAGGGTGAGATGGAGGGTGCTGTGGAGGGTGAGGTGGAGGGTGAGGTGGAGGGTGAGGTGGAGGGTGAGGTGGAGGGTGCTGTGGAGGGTGCTGTGGAGGGTGCTGTGGAGGGTGAGGTGGAGGGTGAGGTGGAGGGTGAGGTGGAGGGTGAGGTGGAGGGTGAGGTGGAGGGTGAGGTGGAGGGTGCTGTGGAGGGTGAGGTGGAGGGTGAGGTGGAGGGTGCTGTGGAGGGTGCTGTGGAGGGTGAGGTGGAGGGTGAGGTGGAGGGTGAGGTGGAGGGTGAGGTGGAGGGTGAGGTGGAGGGTGAGGTGGAGGGTGCTGTGGAGGGTGCTGTGGAGGGTGAGGTGGAGGGTGAGGTGGAGGGTGCTGTGGAGGGTGCTGTGGAGGGTGAGGTGGAGGGTGAGGTGGAGGGTGAGGTGGAGGGTGAGGTGGAGGGTGCTGTGGAGGGTGAGGTGGAGGGTGAGGTGGAGGGTGAGATGGAGGGTGAGGTGGAGGGTGAGATGGAGGGTGCTGTGGAGGGTGAGGTGGAGGGTGAGGTGGAGGGTGAGGTGGAGGGTGAGGTGGAGGGTGAGGTGGAGGGTGCTGTGGAGGGTGCTGTGGAGGGTGAGGTGGAGGGTGAGGTGGAGGGTGAGGTGGAGGGTGAGGTGGAGGGTGAGATGGAGGGTGCTGTGGAGGGTGAGGTGGAGGGTGAGGTGGAGGGTGAGGTGGAGGGTGCTGTGGAGGGTGCTGTGGAGGGTGAGGTGGAGGGTGAGGTGGAGGGTGCTGTGGAGGGTGCTGTGGAGGGTGAGGTGGAGGGTGAGGTGGAGGGTGAGGTGGAGGGTGCTGTGGAGGGTGAGGTGGAGGGTGAGGTGGAGGGTGAGATGGAGGGTGAGGTGGAGGGTGAGATGGAGGGTGCTGTGGAGGGTGAGGTGGAGGGTGAGGTGGAGGGTGAGGTGGAGGGTGAGGTGGAGGGTGAGATGGAGGGTGAGGTGGAGGGTGAGATGGAGGGTGCTGTGGAGGGTGAGGTGGAGGGTGAGGTGGAGGGTGAGGTGGAGGGTGCTGTGGAGGGTGAGGTGGAGGGTGAGGTGGAGGGTGAGGTGGAGGGTGAGGTGGAGGGTGAGGTGGAGGGTGCTGTGGAGGGTGAGGTGGAGGGTGAGGTGGAGGGTGAGGTGGAGGGTGAGGTGGAGGGTGAGGTGGAGGGTGAGATGGAGGGTGCTGTGGAGGGTGAGATGGAGGGTGCTGTGGAGGGTGAGGTGGAGGGTGAGGTGGAGGGTGAGGTGGAGGGTGAGGTGGAGGGTGAGGTGGAGGGTGCTGTGGAGGGTGAGGTGGAGGGTGAGGTGGAGGGTGAGGTGGAGGGTGCTGTGGAGGGTGCTGTGGAGGGTGAGGTGGAGGGTGCTGTGGAGGGTGCTGTGGAGGGTGAGGTGGAGGGTGAGGTGGAGGGTGAGGTGGAGGGTGAGGTGGAGGGTGCTGTGGAGGGTGAGGTGGAGGGTGAGGTGGAGGGTGAGGTGGAGGGTGAGGTGGAGGGTGAGGTGGAGGGTGAGGTGGAGGGTGCTGTGGAGGGTGCTGTGGAGGGTGAGGTGGAGGGTGAGGTGGAGGGTGCTGTGGAGGGTGCTGTGGAGGGTGAGGTGGAGGGTGAGGTGGAGGGTGAGGTGGAGGGTGAGGTGGAGGGTGCTGTGGAGGGTGAGATGGAGGGTGCTGTGGAGGGTGCTGTGGAGGGTGAGGTGGAGGGTGAGGTGGAGGGTGCTGTGGAGGGTGCTGTGGAGGGTGAGGTGGAGGGTGAGGTGGAGGGTGAGGTGGAGGGTGAGGTGGAGGGTGCTGTGGAGGGTGAGGTGGAGGGTGAGGTGGAGGGTGAGATGGAGGGTGAGGTGGAGGGTGAGATGGAGGGTGCTGTGGAGGGTGAGGTGGAGGGTGAGGTGGAGGGTGAGGTGGAGGGTGAGGTGGAGGGTGAGGTGGAGGGTGCTGTGGAGGGTGCTGTGGAGGGTGAGGTGGAGGGTGAGGTGGAGGGTGAGGTGGAGGGTGAGGTGGAGGGTGAGATGGAGGGTGCTGTGGAGGGTGAGGTGGAGGGTGAGGTGGAGGGTGAGGTGGAGGGTGCTGTGGAGGGTGCTGTGGAGGGTGAGGTGGAGGGTGAGGTGGAGGGTGCTGTGGAGGGTGCTGTGGAGGGTGAGGTGGAGGGTGAGGTGGAGGGTGAGGTGGAGGGTGCTGTGGAGGGTGAGGTGGAGGGTGAGGTGGAGGGTGAGATGGAGGGTGAGGTGGAGGGTGAGATGGAGGGTGCTGTGGAGGGTGAGGTGGAGGGTGAGGTGGAGGGTGAGGTGGAGGGTGAGGTGGAGGGTGAGATGGAGGGTGAGGTGGAGGGTGAGATGGAGGGTGCTGTGGAGGGTGAGGTGGAGGGTGAGGTGGAGGGTGAGGTGGAGGGTGCTGTGGAGGGTGAGGTGGAGGGTGAGGTGGAGGGTGAGGTGGAGGGTGAGGTGGAGGGTGAGGTGGAGGGTGCTGTGGAGGGTGAGGTGGAGGGTGAGGTGGAGGGTGAGGTGGAGGGTGAGGTGGAGGGTGAGGTGGAGGGTGAGATGGAGGGTGCTGTGGAGGGTGAGATGGAGGGTGCTGTGGAGGGTGAGGTGGAGGGTGAGGTGGAGGGTGAGGTGGAGGGTGAGGTGGAGGGTGAGGTGGAGGGTGAGGTGGAGGGTGCTGTGGAGGGTGAGGTGGAGGGTGAGGTGGAGGGTGAGGTGGAGGGTGCTGTGGAGGGTGCTGTGGAGGGTGAGGTGGAGGGTGCTGTGGAGGGTGCTGTGGAGGGTGAGGTGGAGGGTGAGGTGGAGGGTGAGGTGGAGGGTGAGGTGGAGGGTGCTGTGGAGGGTGAGGTGGAGGGTGAGGTGGAGGGTGAGGTGGAGGGTGCTGTGGAGGGTGCTGTGGAGGGTGAGGTGGAGGGTGAGGTGGAGGGTGCTGTGGAGGGTGAGGTGGAGGGTGAGGTGGAGGGTGAGATGGAGGGTGCTGTGGAGGGTGAGGTGGAGGGTGAGGTGGAGGGTGAGGTGGAGGGTGCTGTGGAGGGTGAGGTGGAGGGTGAGGTGGAGGGTGCTGTGGAGGGTGAGGTGGAGGGTGAGGTGGAGGGTGAGGTGGAGGGTGAGGTGGAGGGTGCTGTGGAGGGTGCTGTGGAGGGTGCTGTGGAGGGTGAGATGGAGGGTGAGGTGGAGGGTGAGGTGGAGGGTGAGGTGGAGGGTGAGGTGGAGGGTGCTGTGGAGGGTGAGGTGGAGGGTGAGGTGGAGGGTGCTGTGGAGGGTGAGGTGGAGGGTGAGGTGGAGGGTGAGGTGGAGGGTGAGGTGGAGGGTGCTGTGGAGGGTGCTGTGGAGGGTGAGATGGAGGGTGCTGTGGAGGGTGAGGTGGAGGGTGCTGTGGAGGGTGAGGTGGAGGGTGCTGTGGAGGGTGAGGTGGAGGGTGCTGTGGAGGGTGAGGTGGAGGGTGCTTGTGGAGGGTGCTGTGGAGGGTGCTGTGGAGGGTGCTGTGGAGGGTGAGATGGAGGGTGCTGTGTGGGTGCTGTGGAGGGTGCTGTGTGGGTGCTGTGGAGGGTGCTGTGGAGGGTGAGATGGAGGGTGCTGTGTGGGTGCTGTGGAGGGTGACGTGGAGGGGGCTCACGGCCTGCCCGATGATGGGATCCTCTGTGCCTGCAGCCGGTGGCCTCTTCCCTCGCACAAGTTCCACTTAAAACCGGAAAAGCCCGGAGCAGGCGGTGGCCGGGGCAGCGGGGAGCGCCTGTCCTTCGACGGGGCTCCGCACTGTGGCGGGATCCCATGCCGGCGCTGTGCCCCGAGACCGCCCCCAGGCCAGGCCAGGAGGGCCGGGCCGGCCCTGCCCCTGCCCCTGCAGGACGGAGGAGATGTTCCTCTCGGGAGGGAGCAGCAGTGGAGCCGCCTGCCGCCCCGCCCAGAGGCGGCCTGGGAGGGAGCAGCCCCCGGGGTCCGGGGCAAAGGGACCCAGACTTCATTTGTGTGCTTCCGGGGTGCGTCCCTGAACACGGGGGGCCTTTTTCTGGTGTGACTTCCTTATTTTGCTGAGGGTCTGGATCCCACTCTGCTACTGGAGAGCTGTGTGACCTCCAGCCGGTTAACTGCCCTCTCTGTGCCCCGCTTCTTCGTTGGGAAATCGGGGATAACCCTAGCACCCACCGCACAGCATTCCTGTGAAGGTGAAACGAGCAGTCACACGCAGAGTGCCTGAAACAGTGCCTGGCACACAGCAGCACAGTCTATTCCCGAGTTCTGAGGGATGTCTATATTTAAAGCTCCCGCCCCCACGCCCGGCTCTGGGAGCTAGGAGTTCGGCTGTTCTTCTTCTCCAAAGATCCCGTGTGAGGGAGGCCGGTCCCCTTGGTGTCTCACCTCGCTCAGCACTGCAGCCTCACGTTCCCCGCGCTGTCCCCGGGGCAGGGCTTCCTCTGTCTGAAGGCGGAACCACAGCCGTGGACACGCCATTCCGAAGCCCGTTCGTCCACTCTGGCTGCTTCCGCGTCGCGACGGTAACGAGGGAGAGCGGGCGCCTCTTCCAGACAGACTTTGTTTCCTGTGGGTGCTGCCCGGAGGTGCGGTCACGGGTCAGCTGGGAGCTCTGTCCTCAATTCTGGGGAGACTCCGTGCTGCTCTGCATAACGGCCGCACCAGTGTGCACCCCCCGCCTTCGGCGCTCCCGGGATCCCGGCCCTGCCCTCCTGGCCCCCCCTCGTAATTGCCCCCCTCTCTGCTGGCCGCCATCTGCCCGCCATCTGCCCGGGGGAGGTGACTCTCCTTGTGGTTTTGATCTGCATCCGGCCTTTTGCGTGGGGAGCCTGGTGGCCTTGTCCCGCCTGCGTTCAGAGAAATGTCTGTTCGGCTCCTCCGCTCATTTCTGGGTTAATCCTCACCTGAGGGTGTTTTTCCATAGATTTTTAGAGAGAGTGGGAGGGAGGGAGGAGAGGGAGGGAACGTGCATTTTCTAAAACGAGAGAGGGAAGGAGAGAGAGAGAGAGAGAGAGAGAGAGAGAGAGAGAGAGAGAGAGAGAGAGAGAAACATCGATGTAAGAGAGACATCGATTGGCTGCCTCCCGCACGCAGCCTGCAGGCCTGTGCCCCTGACCAGGAATCACACCCACGACCCTTTGGTCTGTGAGCCAGCGTCCTGACCCCCGAGCCAAACTGGCTAGGGCTCATTTTTAATTTTTTAAAATTAAATTTCACTATCGGGAACTGGGGTTGGGGGAAGCCGGCCCTCCCGAGCTCGGTCTGTGTGAGCCACGTGGGGCGGGCCGGGGCGCAGGCCGTGGCCGTGGCCGTGGCAGCATGGGCCACAGCTGCCCTCCGGGCCGGCCCCGCCCGCTCCCACAGGGCACGGTCACCGGGCAGAGCAGCAGCCGGGACCGTGGGAGGTGGTCCTGACCCTCCGAGCATGAGTCCCAGGTCCCCCCTCGCAGTCTCACTGGGCATTAGGAGGGGTGGGCGGGCCCGGGAACCTGCATTTCCTAGAAAGAGCCCCATTGGAGAGAAACTCTGGGGGCCTCCTTGGGTGGCGCTCTGTGGCCCAGAAGCCGGGCCACGCAGCCGCCTCCGGGCGCGAGGTCGGGCGGATTTGGCCGGAACATGCTTACCTCGGGGTCTCTCCACAGGGAACAGAACCCCTAAAAGGAGCCCCAGGACAGGTCCTCGGGGGTCAGCCCAGGCCAGGGCCCCCTCTCCCCGCAGCCAGGACGGCTGGTTCTGCCCACGCCACCCCCGGGCTCCGAGGGGCCCCTCCGCTGGGGGCATGGGAGCAGGTGGCTGTCTGCGCTGGGGGCTCGCTCTGCGGCCCGGAGACCGGCTGCTGGTGCGGCCGGGGGCCCGGGAGGAGGCTGTGGTGAGGGGAGGGATGTGCTTCATGGAGCTGGGCCTTTAAAGAAACTTCTGGGACCTGTCTCTTAGCAACAGGCCCCTCCACAGCACAGGCGCTGTCAATGCAGTGCGATGCCCCGAGCACCATACACCACACAGTGAGGTCTGCGAGGGGGGCCCCTCGGAACCAGCGCCTCCTGCAGGCGGAACCTCGCACCCTCTGCAGAGGCAGAGCCGCTGGTCACCAAGCACGAGGGCCGCACGCCAAGTCTATTCCGCCGTGTTCGCCTTTGAACTTGATGTGCTTGGTCAAGAGGGACCATCATCACTAAAGCTTGGTCAAGAGGGACCATCATCCCTCCCCACCCCCCCTCCGCCTTCCCCGGCCCCGCAGTCCAGCGCCCCCTTACGTCACGCCTGAGGCTGTGCCCCCCAAATCCCTGAGCCCTGCCTGTGTCTGTGTTTGGAGATGGGCCCTTTAGGGTCTTTGGGGTTTGAAGGAGGCCCTCAGGGAGGGCCCGGATGGCGGGCGCCCTCGGCGGAAGAGGCGCGGAGGCTTTTGCTGTCTCTGCCCGGTGAGAAGGGCTGGGATCCCGGCAGCTCTGACCTCAGACGGCAGCCTCACCCCGTGAGGCACGCTGTGGTGCAGCCGCCGTCCAGGTGCTGTGCGGCAGCCGCTGCCTGAGCCGGGCAGCAGCCGAAGGAGAGCCCGAGACGCCCAGAGCCCACCTGCCCTGCCCCCCGCTGTACGGGCAGAGCCAGCGTGCTGTCCCCGGCCCCTGGCCCAGCAGCAGTCCGCTGGACCCGTCCACCGCACTGCCTCACTCGGGGCTCTGTGGACCGAGGAGCAGCGAGCTCGCTGCCTGGCACGGAGCAGCCCTGGGGGTGTCACTCTGCCCCAGGCTCCCTTAGGAGGGGGGACTCAGGGAAGGGGCAGAGCTGAGGGTCCCGAGAAGGCAACTGGTCCGCCTGGCTCCCGACAGGCCGCTCTCTGGGCCCCAGGCCAGCGGGCACCCAGGCGGGGGGTGTGGGAGGGAGCGGGATGGAGGCGAGCAGGCCCCTGACTCGGCAGCCAGGCCTGGCTGGGCCCCTGGGCGTGCGGAGCTGAGTGGGTGCTGAAGGCACCGGAGACGCTGGGGCAGGTGGGTGAGAGCAGGCCCCGGCCGCCCCCGACTGCAGTGCAGCTGAGGACAGCGGGCGGCTCTGGATCCACCAGACTCCCCAGGCGCCCCCTGCCCAGAGGAGGAAGAGAACCCACTTCCCAGAGCCGCACACCCTCCCGGGCCTGGCCAGGCTCCTCGCAGACCCAGCCCTCACCCATCTCCTGCCCTAATAGGGAACATCTGGTGCCGCGTCACCCAGAGCCTGCCCTGGCACCGGGCCTGGCCCTGCCGCCCTCCCCGCTGGGCCCCGGCCGTGCGCCTGCCTGCTTAGCCCGGGGGACGGGGTGGGGGTGGGGGGTGGGGCTCGCAGTGCTCGCCAGAGGCTGCGGAGCCAGACAGGCTGCTCCCCGGGGCTCTGCTTCCCCAGACCCGTCAGCGCAGAAGCACCGTCTGACCCGCTTCCCTCCTGGGCCTCCTGGGAAGGCTCACCCCCACCCGGCTAGCGGAGTGATGGCCCGGCTCCGAGGGTCTCATTAGGGGGTGACGGCAGTCAGTCTGCGGGGTGCTGTCGGAGGGACAGAACCCTGGCTCAGGGATGGCCGCTGTGCGTTCTGGGGACGCAGCTCGGAGTGCCCCCAAGGGGCCAGAGTCCGGATTGACTTTCCCACTCTGCCTCCTTCTGGGCCAGACCGCCTTAACCCTAACCCTAACCCTTAACCCTAACCCTAACCCTTAATCCGCTGGCATTCCAGTCAGAGGAGAGGGGGTTCCTCCCCGCTGTAAGGCCGGGGCGAGGTCACATCGGGAGGAGGGAGCGCCCTGGTCGGAGCTCCCCAGGCGGACCCCGGAGCGTCGGGTCCCTGTGAGGACACCTCTCCCTGAGGTTGCCGATGACCAGAGAGTTAGCAGACGCCAGAGGTCACCTCTGCTATCGCGGTAAGGTTTTCCGGACACACAATGCACCGTGTCAGCGCTGTGCGTGCACAGCTGCGGCGTGCAGTGTATTCACTGCGCTGCACCCTCCTCTCTGGAGCTTTCTCGCCATCCCAGCCTGAACCCTGCCCCTGAGCTCCAGGTCCCCCCCTCCGTCTCTGTGGGATCAGAGTGCTCGCTCTTCTGCGACGGCTTATGCAACCCCAGCACACTGTCCTCTGGGCTCCCCGTGTCACCGCTCCCGTCTTCCCGGCTGAGTGACATCCCGTTAGGACGCACCACACGCCGTGTGCCGTCCCCTGTGGACGGACCCCTGGGCAGGGCGTTTAAAGACGCAGCGCTGCTCCGAGGGCCCTGCTGTCCAGCTGTGACGGCTCCTGGGCCTCTAGGGGTGATCGGAGCGTCTGGTTGCCTGGGAGATGGGTGCCGGAGGTGCAGAAGAGGGGGCACGGCTTCCCGGGAAGGGCTGTGTGTGGTGGGCAGTGAGGCTGGCTCCCAGCATCCTTTGCGCTCAGGTGGCAGGTGTAAGCCAGTCCTGGAACTCCATGCTCCGGTGGGTGACGGGTTCGGAAATGGCCGGGGAATTGCCAAGACGGAGCTCTCTGGAGCGGCTGAGCCACCCGGCACCTGGCTATGGCTGCAGCCAGCACCCAGCATGTCAGTGCAGAGGCAACCAGCCCAGCCTGCCCCAGCCAGTTTAGCTCAGTGGACAGAGCATCGGCCTGTGGACCAAAGGGTCCTGGGTTCGATTCCGGTCAAGGGCAAGTATCTCGGTTGCAGGCTTCTCCCCGATCTGAGGCCTGGTCAGGGCGTGTGCAGGAGGCAACCAATCAACATGTTTCTCTCACATCCATGTTTCGCTCAGTCTCTCCCTCTCTCTTCCACTCTCCCTAAAAATCAATGGAAAAATATCCTCAGGTGAGGATTAATCCCCATTACCTCCCCCCCCACCCAAAAAAAAAAAAGGAGCCTGGCCCTTGGTGGCACAATCGAACTTAGTTATCCAGCCTCTGAGCCACCTTTGGGCTTCCTGTCATTTGAGGCGATAAATGCTATGGCTTCAGCTTGTCTGAGTTGGTTTTGTGTCACTTCCGGCTCAAAGCATCCTCAGAGTTATCACCATGAGTGGCCGGACCCTCCAATAGCGTAAACACGGGTCTGACCGGCCTCGGGAATGGCGGGCCTGCGTCACTGTAACCATCGGGTGAGGTGGCCCAGAGCCGCGGCGGCTGGTGCATCGGCTGGCTGCGCGGCGTTCGCAGGCTGGCGCCCGGGGCTGCGCGTGCTGGCGTTCCATCGGGGCGGGGCGCACACGGCACACGCCTCCTGCTGTGCCCGCCCCTCGGAGCCCGTGGAGTGGCCTGGCACTCCGGCCGGCGCTGTGCTGAGCTGAGACGTGCAGGGCGGCCTGACTCCGCCTGCGGGAAAGCCTCAGCATTTCAGGGAAGTCACCTCCACCAGGCGCACTGGCGTGGGGACCCCCTGTCCTGGGGGCCATCCGTCCCGCAGGGCTGCGTGGCTCGGGACAAGCCAAGACTGTGCCCCCGCCCCCCCGCCCCCCCCCCCCCCCCCCCAGGATCTGCTCTCAGGGTGACAGGACAGTTTATTTTTATTTTTATTGATTTCAGAGAGGAAGGGAGGGGGAAAGAGAGACAAAAACATCAGCAATGAGAAAGAATCTTTGATTGGCTGCCTCCTGCACGCCCCACACTGGGGATCGAGCCCATCATGTGCTCTGACTGGGAATCGAACCTCCTGGTCATAGGTTGACACTCAACCACTGAGCCACACTGGCGCAGCTCTTTTGAAAATTTTATTTATTTATTTATTATTTTTTAAAATCTTTATTGTTCAGATTATTACAGTTATTCTTCTTCCTCCCCCCCCCCCCCCCCCCGCCAATAGCTCCCCTACCTGGTTCCCACCCCCCCACTGTTCTCATCCATAGGTGTATGATTTTTGTCCAGTCTCTTCTCACACCCTCCACACTCCTTTCTCCCTGAGGATTGTCAGTCCATTCCCTTTCTATGCCCCTGATTCTATTATATTCACTAGATTATTCTGTTCATCAGATTTTTTATTCATTTGATTTTTAGATTCACTTGTTGATAGATATGTATTTGTTGTTCATAATTTTTATCTTTACCCTTTTCTTCTTCTTCCTCTTGTTAAAGAATACCTTTCAGCATTTTATATAATACTGGTTTGGCGGTGATGAACTCCTTTAGCTTTTTCTTATCTGTGAAGCTTTTTATCTGCCCTTCAATTCTGAATGATAACTTTGCTTGATACAGTAATCTTGGTTGTAGGTTCTTGCTATTCATCACTTTGAATATTTCTTGCCACTCCCTCTGGCCTGCATAGTTTCTGTTGAGAAATCAGCTGACAATCATATGGGTGCTCCTTGTAGGTAACTAACTGTTTTTTTCTTACTGTTTTTAAGATTCTCTCTTTGTCTTTTGCCTTTGGCATTTTAATTATGATGTATCTTGGTGTGGTCCTCTTTGGATTCCTTTTGTTTGGGGTTCTTTGCGCTTCCTAGACTTGTAAGTCTATTTCTTTCACCAGGTGGGGGAAGTTTTCTGTCATTATTTCTTCAAATAGGTTTCAGTATCTTACTCTCTCTCTTTTTCCGACACCCCCCTAATTCTGATGTTGGTACGCTTGAAGTTGTCCCAGAAGTTTCTTACACTATCTTCATATTTTTGGATTCTTTTTTCTTTTTTACTTTTTCAGTTGGGTGTTTTTTGCTTCTTTGTATTTCAAATCTTTGACTTGATTCTTGTGATCCTCTGGTCTGCTGTTGGATCTCTACATATTATTTTTTATTTCAGTCAGTGTATGCTTAATTTCTAGTTGGTCCTTTTTCATATCCTCAAGTGTCTCACTAAATTTATTGACCTTTTCTATAAAATTCTTGAAAAACCTTATAACCATGGTTTTGAACTCTATATCTAGTAGTTTGCTTTCCTCCCTTTCTTTCATTTGTGACCTGTTTCTTTGTCTCCGAATTTTGGCTGCTTCCCTGCATTGATAGAGTAGCTTTGTGTGCTAAGTGTTCTATAGGGCCCAGTGGCTCAGCCTCCCCAGTTACCTGAGGTGGACACTCTTGGTGCACCCCTTTGTGGGCTGTGTGCACAGTCTTGTTGTAGTTAAGCTTTGATTGTTGTTGGTATCACTGGGAGTAATTGGCCTCAAGGCCAATTGGCTGTGGGGATCAGCTGTGTCTATGATGGGAGAACTTCTGTGCTGGAGACACCCTTATGAGACAAGACTTGCTTCATCAGGGCTTTGGTGCTCACTGAGTCTGCCCCTGAGTGTGTCCCTTATGGATCTGAGGAGCTGTAATCTGGATGGTCCCACTCTGACCCATGGGTACAGTGGCTCTTGGATCTCCAAGGAGGTGCTAATTTGCCTCTGCCTGAGGCCACCCAGCTGGAGCTATGGAAAGATATGCAGATTCCTCTTCTTCATTTGGGTTTTGGACTTGCCCAGATGAGGCCTACCTGTGAAGCAACGCAAGCTGCTGTGGGGCCTTGGGACTTCTTTTGGATGTTGTAGGTCTCACTGACTCAGCTGCAGTTTGTTAGGTAAGTTTAGATTTCAAAGGACCAGGCCATTCATATGCAAAAAGCCTATGAGCACAGCTGGGGTGGGGCAGAGTCTCAGGGCAGAGCAAACAGCAATGGCTTCCCATCAACCCTGTCATAAGAGGCCCCCAGGTCTCAGTGTCCCTTGGTAATCGCTGCAAGCACCTCTGAGAAAAAGCCACCCTCGAGTTCTGTCTACTGCCAGACAGTCCAGTTTCTCCCCATATGAGTCTGGGTTCCCAGAGTCTCACCTGGAACTGGAGTTTAGAGCAGTCAGGAGTTTATGTCTCTCTCCTGATTGAAAAAGCCAGCCGTCCTCAGTTGCCAGCCCTCTCAGTGCACGCACCTCCGTACCTCTGCACTTTACTTCCGCAGCTCCTCTGAGTCTCAGTGTGCTTTTCTCTTCCCTTCTAGTTGTAGAATTTCCACTCAGCCAGCCTTCCTATGGTTCTGGGTGATGTTCGTTTTGTCTTTTAATTGTAGTTTTGAAGTGGTTGTGCACGGCAGCAAGTTCAGGTGTTCACTTATGCTGCCATCTTTGTTTCTCTTTTGAAAAATTTAAATCATTTCCAGAAGCCTCACCCTAGGGGGTGACATTCATTTCAGGAAATAGGTGATGTGCAGCCAAGGGAGGTGCAGGGAGTGGGTAGTCTGACTCCTGTGACGTCCGGATGAACTGTAACCAAACCCACTAGTCTGAGTCCTGGCGTGCGTGCGTGCGTGCGTGTGTGTGTGTGTGTGTGTGTGTGTGAGGGTAAGGGTGTGTGTGGGGGGGGTTCCTGCAGGCTCATGTGCTGACAGCATGGGGGGTGGCGGCTCCCGACTGACATGGGTGCGGAAAATAGTCTGCATTTCAGTCAGGAATGGCGTGCCCTTTGAGGTGCTGTCGGAGTGCACCGATTGCTCACACGTCTGAAGCATGTCTGACACTTTCCTGTGGGGAAGGGGATGGGATCTCATCCCCAAACCCTTTGGGGAGCTTTTCCCTGGTCTGTGTTCTGTTCGTGTCCACTTTGGGGGGACAGTCTGGGACGTGGAGTGCTCACACAGCCCCTCTTGTCAGACTGTCCTGAGGGCTGTCCCTTCACAGACCCAGCCGGTGGGAAGTGACTTCCCAGATCGCACAGCCCTCAGGAGCCGGTCCGCTCACTGCCAACAGCAGAGGGCCGCCCAGTCCCAGCATCCCAGGCTGCGTTCTGCGGGGCGCCAATCACACACGAACAAAAACCTCCCCAAGCGGGTGCCCCGAGGGCTGGAAGTCGGTCGCCTGTGCCCCGTCACCTTCCCAAAGCAGTTGGGGGTGCAGGCTGCCGTCTCGGGGGCTCAGCTGCGCCTCCTCTGCAGGGACCAGGCAGGGAGCCACCCCCTTGGCTTGTGGAACCGGCTTCTCAGAGACGAGGGCCCTCGGGGCCGCGCTCTGTGCGGCTGTGTGCGCCTGGGAGGGCGAGTGAGGGCAGGGACTTCATGGACCGGGTAGAGACGCGCTTACAAAGGAAGCCAACCGCAGGGCTTGTCCCCAAGGGCACACGGTCCCCTCAAGTCAACCACGTCACACCTGAGCCGAGGGCAGGAGGGCAGGGAGAGCAGGAGCCACAGACGGCTTGTCCCGTGGGCGCCTTTCGGGTGCCTCCGTGGCCGTATGTCCGAGTTAAACCTCCGAGGCCTGCGTGCTCCAGCCGTGCCTGAGTCCTGGGATGCAAACCCTGTTCCTGGTGTGAGGACACGGAGCCACACCCGTGAGCCGGGACACGGAGAGGTGGGGCATCAGGTAGGGAGCCAGCGGATCCCGGTCAGTGGAGCCTGTTTGGGTGGGTGACTTCCAGCTTAAAGGCACACACCCTCTGCAGGGTGGTGAGGCCTGTGGCCCGAGCAGCGACGTCAGCCCTGCGTGCAGCACCCATCGAGCTGACCCCGCGCCTGGCAGGAAGCTGTCCTGCCAGCAGCACACAGACACCCACAGGGCCCAGACCACAGGGACTCACTATGACACTGGGTACACTGGCTTTTGGATCCCTAAAGAGATGCAAAGTCAGACACTGTCGGGGCCACCCAGCAGGAGCTACAGAGAGATCTGCGGATTCCTCCTCTTCGTATCGGGTTGGGGTTTGGAAGTGCCCAGATGAGGCCCAACTGATGCTGCCGGATTGATTGCTTTGGGTCTCCCGGACCCTGCTGCTGCCTGTTTGACAGGTTTTAGGCTGAGAAAGGACAGGCCATTCATATGCAAAAGCCACCTTGCAGGGTTGAGGTGGGGTTGTAAACTGGGTGGGGCAGTGTCTCCAGGAAGCACCAGGGCAGAGCAAACGGCAATGGCTGCCAGTCAGTCCTGCACTGTAGGGGTCCCAGCGCAGAAACAATGACTGCTGTGAGAGCCTCTGTCTGAAAGAAAGCCACCCTCGCGCTCCTGCCCCCATGCCAGACTCCCCGTATGTGTCTGGGTCCCCCTGAGTCTCGCCTGGAACTGGAGCTCGGAGCAAGCGGGAGCTGTGTCTCCCTCCCGGTTAAAAGAGCAGCACACCCAGGCGCCAGCACTTTCTGCGCCTCCGCACCTCCTACCAGCCTCACTGTGCCTTCTTCACCTCTCTGGTTGTGGAACTTCCTCTCAGCCAGCTTTCCCCTGGTCCTGGGTGGTAGTTGTTCTGACTTTTCATTGTAAATTTGATGTGGTTGTGGGAGGCAGCAAGTACAGGTGTTTACCTTGGCTCCTCCTTAAAATTATTTTCTAAATCTCCCGCTGAATTGATTAAGATGATGTTTTTATACTATAAATCCACACACTTAATCCTTCTGTGGCATATGTTAATTTATATGACAAAAGGGGCCTATGAATGTTGTTTCTTACTGAAGTTATTCATCCAAATTATCATTGATAAGTTCATTAATAATAATGTATCTAAATTAGTGCAGCTGCAGGTATGATCTAGGTACCTATCAGACAAGTCAGTTGTGCACACTGTGCTTGTCTTTTTTTTTTTTTTTTTAAATATATTTTATTGATTTTGTACAGAGAGGAAGGGAGAGAGAGAGTCATCTATCAGCTGCCTCTTGCACACCCCCTACTGGGGATGTGCCCGCAACCAAGGTACATGCCCTTGACCAGAATCGAACCTGGGACCCTTCAGTCCCCAAGCCGACGCTCTAACCATTGAGCCAAACCGGTCTCGGCTGTGCTTGTCTTTTTATGGCGTCACAGTTACCATGAGCGCGTCCACGTGGCGGCAGAGAGAGTGGTGACCAGAAGCCCCTCCCTCACCACCGGCCTGAGGGTGTCCCCTCCTGTGCACAAGCTTCTCTCCCCCACATTCCGTCTGCTGTGGCAGCGTACACACCACATGAAACTCACCGGCTCGGCACCCGCCAGTGCACAGCTCGGCGCCCAGGCCAGCCGTACCGCCGTGCAGCCCGCCGCTGCCCGCAGAGACCGCGGTTATCTCGTAGACAGAAACGCTGCTCCGTCAGCCCTGACTTCCCGCCCCCCCTCCCCTCCCCTCCGCCTGGGCAGCCGCCACTTCTGTTTCCCACCAACGAACTTGACGCCTCTCAGCACCTCCTGTACGCGGAACCCACAGGCGGTCTGTCTGTGACGGGCGTGTTTACCTCCGCCACAGCCCCGAGGCCCATCCCCTGTGGCAGCGTGGACAGAACGTCCTTCCTTTTTAAGGCTGAGTGCTATTCCGCGGATGGGCCTTCCACATCCGCTCATTCACCCATCCATCTGTGGACCCCGGGCGCCTCCGAGTTGTGGCTGCTGTGAATGACGCGCGGGGAACAGCGTGTGCAGATGCTCTGAGGCTGTTTTCAGTTCCTTGGACTAGAATTAAAACTAAAATTAAAATTAGTTTTCACTTTCCGAGGACCCGCCCTCCTGTTTCCAAGGCAGCCACCCCAGCTTCCCTGGTTTTCACCGTTCGGAGGCAGCGTGCTGGCCGAGGAGAGGCAGGCGGTGCACCAGGAGGTCTGGGCCTGACTGGGCCATGCTGTGTGGGCAAGGCATTCCGCCCTCCGGGCTTGTCCCCATGTGTAGAATGGGGTGACGATGACTGCCTCCAGGGGTGGGATTGGCCCCATGTGTAGAATGGGGTGTCGGTGACCGCCTCCGGGGGTGGGATTGGTCCCCATGTGTAGAATGGGGTGTCATTGACTGCCTCCGGGGGTGGGATTGGTCCCCATGTGTAGAATGGGGTGTCAGTGACCGCCTCCGGGGGTGGGATTGGTCCCCATGTGTAGAATGGGGTGCAGTGACCGCCTCCGGGGGTGGGATTGGCCCCCATGTGTAGAATGGGGTGTCATTGACTGCCTCCGGGGGTGGGATTGGCCCCCATGTGTAGAATGGGGTGCAGTGACCGCCTCCGGGGGTGGGATTGGCCCCCATGTGTAGAATGGGGTGCAGTGACCGCCTCCGGGGGTGGGATTGGCCCCCATGTGTAGAATGGGGTGTCATTGACTGCCTCCGGGGGTGGGATTGGTCCCCATGTGTAGAATGGGGTGTCATTGACCGCCTCCGGGGGTGGGATTGGTCCCCATGTGTAGAATGGGGTGCAGTGACCGCCTCCGGGGGTGGGATTGGCCCCCATGTGTAGAATGGGGTGTCATTGACCGCCTCCGGGGGTGGGATTGGCCCCCATGTGTAGAATGGGGTGACGATGACCGCCTCCAGGGGTGGGATTGGCCCCCATGTGTAGAATGGGGTGTCGGTGGCCGCCTCCGGGGGTGGGATTGGTCCCCATGTGTAGAATGGGGTGTCATTGACTGCCTCCGGGGGTGGGATTGGTCCCCATGTGTAGAATGGGGTGCTGATGGCTGCCTCCGGGGGTGGGATTGGTCCCCATGTGTAGAATGGGGTGTCATTGACCGCCTCCGGGGGTGGGATTGGTCCCCATGTGTAGAATGGGGTGCAGTGACCGCCTCCGGGGGTGGGATTGGCCCCCATGTGTAGAATGGGGTGTCATTGACCGCCTCCGGGGGTGGGATTGGCCCCCATGTGTAGAATGGGGTGACGATGACCGCCTCCAGGGGTGGGATTGGTCCCCATGTGTAGAATGGGGTGTCATTGACCGCCTCCGGGGGTGGGATTGGTCCCCATGTGTAGAATGGGGTGCAGTGACCGCCTCCGGGGGTGGGATTGGCCCCCATGTGTAGAATGGGGTGTCATTGACCGCCTCCGGGGGTGGGATTGGCCCCCATGTGTAGAATGGGGTGACGATGACCGCCTCCAGGGGTGGGATTGGTCCCCATGTGTAGAATGGGGTGTCGGTGACCGCCTCCGGGGGTGGGATTGGTCCCCATGTGTAGAATGGGGTGTCATTGACTGCCTCCGGGGGTGGGATTGGTCCCCATGTGTAGAATGGGGTGCAGTGACCGCCTCCGGGGGTGGGATTGGCCCCCATGTGTAGAATGGGGTGTCAGTGACCGCCTCCGGGGGTGGGATTGGCCCCATGTGTAGAATGGGGTGCAGTGACCGCCTCCGGGGGTGGGATTGGCCCCCATGTGTAGAATGGGGTGTCATTGACTGCCTCCGGGGGTGGGATTGGCCCCCATGTGTAGAATGGGGTGCAGTGACCGCCTCCGGGGGTGGGATTGGCCCCCATGTGTAGAATGGGGTGCAGTGACCGCCTCCGGGGGTGGGATTGGCCCCCATGTGTAGAATGGGGTGTCATTGACTGCCTCCGGGGGTGGGATTGGTCCCCATGTGTAGAATGGGGTGCAGTGACCGCCTCCGGGGGTGGGATTGGCCCCCATGTGTAGAATGGGGTGACCGCCTCTGGGGGTGGGATTGGCCCCCATGTGTAGAATGGGGTGTCGGTGGCTGCCTCCGGGGGTGGGATTGGCCCCATGTGTAGAACGGGGTGCTGATGGCTGCCTCCGGGGGTGGGATTGGTCCCCATGTGTAGAACGGGGTGCTGATGGCTGCCTCCGGGGGTGGGATTGGCCCCCATGTGTAGAATGGGGTGCAGTGACCGCCTCCGGGGGTGGGATTGGCCCCCATGTGTAGAATGGGGTGTCGGTGGCCGCCTCCAGGGGTGGGATTGGCCCCCATGTGTAGAATGGGGTGCAGTGACCGCCTCCGGGGGTGGGATTGGCCCCCATGTGTAGAATGGGGTGTCAGTGACCGCCTCCGGGGGTGGGATTGGCCCCCATGTGTAGAATGGGGTGCTGATGGCTGCCTCCAGGGGCGGAGAGTCCAAGGGGCGCTGGCTGAGGGCACTGTAGCTGAGCGGGTAGCGGCGTCTGTGCTCTTGCTCCTCTCAGGCCCCTTCTGCTTAGGTAGTGTTCTCTTTAAAAACTTTTTACAAGGTGGCTCCGTAGCGCAGTGGATAGCGCATTGGACTTCTAAAAGCTTTTTCCAGTTGATCCTCAGAGAGAGGGGCAGTGGGAGGTAGAGGGAAACATCCTCTGTCAGCTGCCTCCTGCCCGCCCCCTGCGGGATCGGCCCGCACCCAGGCCTGTGCCGGGAATGGAACCAGGACCTCCGGGTTCCTGGGTCAGTGCTCAGTGGGAGCCAGCCAGAGGGCAGTGTTCTCTGCTTAATGGTGACAGCGCGTGTCAGGCTCACATCCCACCTGCGGCGCTGGCCGAGGCCGAGGTGTGGCTCACCCCTCCACCCCCATGAGCCCAAGGCCTGGTCCGTCCTCCGTGAGCCGCAGGGCCCGCCCAGCCTCTCCGGCTGCGCCCCCTGAGTCCATCCCTCCCAGACACGTCAGTCCCAGCACCCACCACAGGTCAGCTTTCTTAGGCCCCTGCTCCCGGGGTCACTCCTCCAAACGGCCAGCGTGCAGCTCCGCAGACTGGGGCAAACCCCCTCCAGGCATTCAGCGCCCACAGGTGCCCATGCCCCCTCCGGCCCCGCGGCTCCCGCCCTGCTCCTATGCAGGGGCTTCGTGCCCTCTGTCCCCAAGGCCTGGCAGCCCCATGCTGGGCCCTCCGGGGCTCCATGGCCTCTCAGTGCGCACAGGAAGCACGGGGAGCGCCGGGTTCGAGCGGGAGGGGCTACACACAGGCTGCTTCTGTCCAGGCGAGGCACCGGTTTCTCCCACCCTAACCCGCTGTCCCCTCGGCCTCACAGGGACCTTCGTCTCGGCCTTCGCCGTGCTGTGCGGGGCCCGCACCGACCTCCCCGACAGGCACGTGTGCTGCGTCTTCTGGCTCAACATCGCGGCCGCCCTCATCCAGATCCTCACGGCCATCGTCATGGTGGGCTGGATCATGAGCATCTTCTGGGGCATGGACATGGTCATCCTGGCCAGTGAGTAGCAGGGCCACCCTCCTGGGGGCGGGGCGGCAGGGTGAGGGCGGGGCTGGAGGAGCAGCCACACCTTCTGGTGGGCGGGGCTGGAGGAGGAGCAGCTGTGGCCACACCTCCTGGTGGGTGGGGCGGGCAGGGTGAGGGGCGGTGCTGGAGAGAAGCAGCCTCGGTCACGCCTCCTGGTGGGCTTGGCAGGGAGAGGGGCGGAGCTGGAGAGGAGCATCCTTGGCCACGCCTCCTGGTGGGCGGGGCAGGGAGAGGGGCGGAGCTGGAGAGGAGCAGCCTTGGCCATGCCTCCTGGTGGGTGGGGCGGGGCAGGATGATGGGCGGGGCTGGAGAGGAGCAGCCTCGGTCACGCCTCCTGGTGGGCGGGGCAGGGAGAGGGGCGGAGCTGGAGAGGAGCAGCCTTGGCCATGCCTCCTGGTGGGCGGGGCAAGGTGAGGGGCGGGGCTGGAGAGGAGCAGCCTTGGCCACGCCTCCTGGTGGGCGGGGTGGGGCAGGGTGAGGGGCGGAATGGAGGAGCTGCCACTAGCCATGCCTCCTGGTGGGCGGGGCATGGTGAGGGGCGGGGCTGGAGAGGAGCAGCCACTGGTCAAGCCTCCTGGTGGGCAGGGTTTAGCAGGGTGAAGGGCGGGCAGGAGGAGGAGCGGCCACGCCTTCTTGTGGGCGGGGCTAGGTGAGGGGTGGGCGGAGGAGGAGCAGGCTGACTATCTGTATCTGGGTGTCTGTGACCCTCAGGGTGGTGGGTGCGGGGCCCAGAGATGGGCTGGGCCTGCCCCTTCCCTGAGGGCTCACCTGCCCGCCTCACGGTGTCCCTGCGGCCTGGCAGAGGGGCCTCCCCGCACGCCCAGCCCCCCGCCTGCAGGGACTCCTGGGGGAGCAGGAGTGAGAGGGCGGAGCCCCCATCCAGCTCTGACAGCCCCGGAGGCAGAGGTGCGGCCAAGGGAGCTCCGGTCCCTGCGCCCACCGTGCCCTGCGCCTCCTCATGCCCTTTCCAGAAGGAAGGGAAAGGCCAGTGGGTGCGTCTGCCCACAGACACCCTGTGACTGTGCGTATCACAGGCAGAGCAGCGAAATGTCTCCTTTACACTCAGCTCTTTGTCGCTTGATTCGAAAGCCTTACCTCCTCACTGGGACTGCCCGGCCCCTCACCAACCATTTCACACCAGCTCTGTGCCCAGGACCACGGGGCCTGGATCTCAGAGACCACCTAGAGAGCCCCCCTCGCCTCACTTCTCATCTCCTCAGGCTGTGGACTCAGCCAGAGCCCGGTTCTGTGGCTGGTGTGGGGGTGTGGGAGCCATAGCTGGCTGCAGGGTCATCAAATGCCAGAACCCCACCCCATCCCACCCCTCCTACTGCTCCCCAACCCCGAGCCTTCCCCGGGGTCAGAGCCGCTCCCTGGGTGTCTGTGCACTGCTCCCCAGTGCCGTCTTCATGTCAGGCGTCCAGAGCACCGTTTGGGGATGGACGTGGGGCCTGACAAGAAAACCCACTTCCCGCCCCGGCCCCAGACTGCTCCCCCATCTCAGCACAACGTGTCTGCACTTTTTCCAAAAACTAGACCCACCCAAAGGATGAAGAATTGCCACTCTTGAGATGGCGCCACGGGCCTGGTGGCCCCGCAACAATGCAGTGTGTGTCCCAGGATGGCGCGTCTGAAGGGAAAAAGCACAGCTGGCTTCACTCCTGGCTGACAGCCCTTTCTGTCCCTCCAGCCCCTTCCGATAAGAATGGAGGAAACGTTTCAGTTATAACCACTCAGGAAGGTCGTTCACAGCATGCACACCACACCGTAAATCAACAACAAACTCCTCCGAGGGGAGCCAGAGAGAAGGTCAAAGTAGAATTTAAAATGGGGAACTTACAAGCACACTGCTCTATTATATAGATTATTGATTTCAGAGAGGAAGGGAGAAATAGAGAGAGGTAGAAACATCCACGATGAGAGAGAATCATGGATCAGCTGCCTCCTGCACGCCCCACACTGGGGATCGAGCCTGCAACCCAGGCATCTGCTCTTGACCAGAATCGAATCGAACCTGGAACCTTTCAGTCCACAGACCAACCCCCTGTTCACTGAGCCACACCAGCTAGGACTCTACTCTCTACTTATATCAACAATAAGCAAATAACAGGGAACGACAGCCCGTCTTGGTCACGGGTCAATAAATACTTGGTAATTTTACATTCACTTCTTTCTACTGCCTTGCCCATGGCAGACATTACCAATCAATTGCTACACTTTCAGCTGACCGATCTCACGATGGGGGCGTCAGGCAGTCACTACCAATTGATCCAAGATGTTTGCAAGATAAAATTTGCTTGCCTCCCGGGCCCGGGTCTTCCCCAGCATTGGATTTTACGTGTGGCTCCTGTGTATTCCAGGGTGACCCACATGGCTCAGACTGAGCCGGGCCACACGGGCACTTCAGGACATTTGGAGTCTGGTGGTCACAGCTGTTCTGCAGCTGACCCTGCTCAGATCATCCAGGATGCACCTCCAGGCAGACAGGGGTTGGGGTAGGAAAGAGAGAGGGGCAGGAGGTGAGCAGCAGAGGGGCGTGCTGAGCGGTGGAGGGAAGGAGCATGCTGGAGAGGGCTTGGCAGTCCCCATGGGGCAGGACTCCTGGGGAGGGGGAGCCCTTGGGGTGCCCGCAGCCTAACGGGGCCACCGTGGGACATGGCTGGCCACTGGCCACCCTCAGCCCGCCCGCTCCATCGCCGGCCTCGAGCTTCCTCCCCTGTTATACTCCAGGCAGCCCGCTCTGCCCTGTTCTCAGCCTCCTCTCTCTTTTCCTTTCCTTTCCTCCCTCATGCTGCCTCACATCCTGTGTTCTCCAAGTTTCCCAAGGTGAGTCTGTTGGTGGGTGCCAGCCTCGGGCCTGGGCTGCCTGCCCTCCCCCCCACTTACCCCTCCCAAATGCCCCATTCATCCCCTCTTCCGGTTGGCCAACTGGCTTCTATTTTTAGCCTTTTATTTTGGAAAATGTTGAAACATAAACAAACATAAAGGGCCTGGTCCAGTGAGTCGCTGAAGGCCTAACATCTGTCAGCTCATGGCTGCTCTTGTTCATCAGCTACTCCCACAGCTTCCCCAGCCCAGCCTGGGTTTCTCAGAACAGATGATTTTCCCCAAATAGATGAATAAATGGGTAAATAAAGAGGACAAAAAGCTAAGCTGAGGGCCCGGAGAGGGACGAGTCACCAGCTACTAGGGGGAACCACCAAAATTCAAGACTCACTTAAATATTTCAGTGGGTATCCTTTTTTTTTTTTTTTTTTAATATATGTTTTATTGATTTTTTTTACAGAGAGAAAGAGAGGGATAGATAGTTAGAAACATCGATGAAAGAGAATCATCGATCAGCTGCCTCTTGCACACCCCCTACTGGGGATGTGCCCACAACCAAAGTACATGCCCTTGTCTGGAATCAAACCTGGGACCTTTCAGTCCGCAGGCCGACACTCTATCCACTGAGCCAAACCGGTTTTGGTAGTAGGTGTCCTTTTAAAAAAAACATAACCACAGTACCCTTTTATACCCACAGAAACAGGCAGCAGTGCTCTAAGAGCGATATGGTCACTATTTCCCGCGGCCTCATGATTACCCCCAAATGGTTTAGAGCACATGTGTCAAACACAAGGCCCGCGGGCCAAATCCAGCCCGCCAGGCCTTGCAATGTGGCCCCGCACCGCGCTGTCATCACTGCACTCCGCTGTCAGTTTATGACATTGTCAGTTTATGACTGTTCAGTAAACCATTCGGCCCGCGATTTAGGCTGGATTTTAGATTTTGGCCCCTTCTCTGATTGAGTTCGACACCCCTAGTTTAGAGGCTCCAAACCCCCGGGCACCTTCTCCTGTGTCCCGGCGTCCAGCTGGTTGAAGACACACATGCCCACTCCCCCCTGTGGGCTGTCCTCCTTCCTCCTCCCGACCATACGCACCAGATGTGTTACCTGTGGAGCCTGTTGGGCACCTTGTCCTGGGCTCTGATTGGGAAGTCACGCCAGGCCAGCCTGGTGGGGCCGCTGGTGTGCAGGGGTGTGAACTCAGGGGGCGTGGATAACCTCCCAGCCCCCCCGCCCCCCACCCAGCTCCGTCCTCCCACATCCCCAGTGAACCCCTAGCTCCACCGTTTCATTCACCCTTTGATTCCCGTGAAAAAGCCAATGCCCTTGGGGAGCGCTGGAGCCTGTGGTGCCGGGTGACTAAGAAAAGGTGACCACATGTCCCTCTTTTGGCGGGACAGTCCCAATTTTTAACAATTTGTCCCTCGTCCCGCGGCGTTTTGAAAAAGTCCCGATCCTTTCCAAAATCGGGACGATCGGGTCACCTGAGACTAAGGCCTCAGGAGCAGGCCGCAGGCGGGCGCCTCCGGAGAAACCCTGAGGAAGCGGGTGTCTCACCGTCTCCTCTGCTTCCTCCTCACAGGCTACAAGGAGCAGGGCATCCCACAGCAGCTGTGAGCCCGGGACCCCAAGAGCCGGGGGTGGCCCCGTGAGGGCCGCCCGCCCGCAGCACCGGGACCTCCCGGGCCGTCTCTGCCGTTCCCTGGTTCGGAGGAGAGGGAGGAAGTAAAGCTGTTGTTTATTTTGGAGACGCACCTGCTCTGCTCCTCAGCTGAGGCTGCCAGCCCCTCCCTTCCCTGCAGGCCCGGCACCCAGAGCCCCCGGGGTGGGGTAGAGACAAGGACTGGACAGAGGCTGGAACGTGCCCGCACCCACCCGCCTCGCCTCATGGCACAGCGACGGGCGGCAGGGGCTCCGGGGCGGACGGTGCCGGGCGCTCCCTCTGGGCCCCAGCGCCGGGCAGAGTGAGGAGGGACGGACTCCGGCCGGAGCGGAAGCTGCCATGCCCTCCGCCCCCCGACGGATCCCCCAACCTACTCTCCGGTCGCACCCAGCTCTTCGCCGCGGGAACCTCCGGCCGGCGTGTTCCCCGGGGAAGGAGGCAGTGGCCCCACGCCTGGGCGGACGCCGGTCAGAGACCTTCACCCACAGAGTCACCCCCGGGTCTGCGTGCACATCGCCCACGCCTCTCCCATTTCCCTGACACCGCGTCTGGCCACAGCCCTTCCCGCAGCCCCCGGAGGGCCGGGCGTCTGGATTCCGGAATGCTGGGAGAACGGGACACGTGGAACCTACGTGTCCTCACAGCCCGTGGCCTGGAGCACACGCGTGACACGGGCCTCTGGGGCCACGGGGCCGCCGGGCCTGGGAGGCGGTGCTGACGGAGCAGATCGCGGGGGAGGCGGAGGCCCGCAGCCATCCGGGCTCCTGGGGTCTCGGAGCCAATGAGCTGAGGAGGAAGACCCTCCGAGAGGCTAGTGAGGAGGATGGCCGAGGGGCACGGGCCTTTGTTTGGGGGTGCGTTCCTCTCGGGGCTCCTCCTGTCCTCGGGCGCCGCAGCCAGAGCCCAGCAGGCCCCGAGCAGTGACCCGTCTGCACGGGGGCCCGGGCCCCAGCCGCTCAGGCCCCGGCTCCTCCGAGAGCCCCTTGGGGGCCGGTGTCTGCACAGTCTCTGCTCTTCACCCCCCACCCCGGCAGTGCCCCCACCCCGGGCTTTCCAACGACAGCCTGCTGGGACGCGGCCTCGGTCCCCTGGCCTGGCAGCTCCCTGGCACCCCCCCCCAGCCACTACCCGGGGCCCCCCAGTTCTCTGCTCCTGGCTTGATCTCCGCCTACCCTGAGGAGCCTCGCAGGGCCGCCTGAGATGGGGCTGCCTCCGAACCCCTGGCCGCGTCTCTCTCCTCCCTCCTCTCTCCCGACGCCAGCCCAGGCCTCTTGGGCGTTCCTGTGTTTGCGGTCGGAGCCGGCCACAGGCTGGCTGGGGGCCGGAGCTCATGTGACACACCAGCCAGCGGACGGTCGGACGGATGGATGGTTGGTTGGATGGACAGGAGGATTCTCACGCTGCGTAACGGATGGACACAGCCCGGCGGCTGGAAGGCAGGCTGGGCTGACGGCCGGCACTCACCGGCCTCCCTCGGTTGGGCCTGCCGTCAGCCAGAGCCCCGGACACCCGGCCTGGGTGCTCGGGGTCACGGTGCAGAGAGCTCCGTCGTGAGGGAGATGCTCCGGGGACCGAGCTGTGACGCTGGTCAGAGCGGCGCCCTGGCCTCGGGGGGACCCGGGGCAGGAACGGGACCTGCGGGCCGGCCTGTGGGTGCGGACGGAGACGCTGCCGGACTCAACCCCGGGCCGAGGCAGGGTCCCCGCGGGGGGCCGTCACTGCCAGGGGTTTAGGGGGTTTAGCTGCGCCGACCCGGCTCCTCGGGCCCCGGGGGCTGACTGAGCCCGGAGGACCCACCGAGGAGGGCTGGGAGGAGCCGGCCTGGGCTTCGGCGCCCCGGCCGCCCCGGCCGCCCCGGCCATGGCCACGTCGGTGACGCCGGAGAAGGCGCCGGCCCCGGAGGCTGCGGGGTCGCCCCCGTGTGTGCCCCCAGCGGCTCAGGCCTTGTTCCTGCCGTTCCTGCCCCTCCTGCTCTCCTGTTTGGGGGGCTGTCCCCAGAGGGGCTGGCGGAGGAGGGGGAGCATGTGTGTCTGTCTGTATGACTGATGTGGGAGAGGGAGGGAGAAACATCAACAGAGAAAGAATCACAGATCGCTGCCTCCTGTCCCCCCCCCCCCCCGCCCCCCGCCCCATGGGGATCAAGCCCACAGCCCAGACATGTGCCCTGGCAGGAAGTGAACTCTGACCTCCTGGCTCACAGGCTGTCGCTGGACCAGTGAGCCCCGCGGCCGGGCTGGAGGAGCGCTGCTAAAGCCGTTCGCTGCATGGCCCTCCCCAGAGACCATGGCCTTGAAGGGGTGGGGCTTCAGGCTGGGGACCAGCTGGCCACGCCCCCTTCCAGAGCGGCGGGAGAGGTGGTACCTGAGGCAGGTCCTCGTGGTCCCTGGTGCTGGCTCACCCTGGGCCCGGTTAGCACTGGGCATCCGGCCAGCAGCGGGCACTGGGAGCAGCGGGTCCGAGGGGCACCGTCCTGGAGGCACCCTGTCCCGCTCCGGTGGGCCACACTGAGCAGAGGGGGAGGAGCAGGACGGGCTGGGCCCTCCCTGCAGACCAGGGCCAGGGTCGGGAAGGGGCTGGGTCAGCTGAGAGGGGGCGTCGCCTGGGGCCTGGATTTTATCAGATGTTTTCCTGTTAGGGCCTTGGAGCTTCAGATGTTCCCGGGGCCCAGCAGCGGGGTCCCAGGGGCGGGGTCTCAGGGGCGGGGTCCTAAGACGGGGTCCCAGGGGCGGGGTTCCAGGGGTGGGGTCCCAGGGGCGGGGTCCTAAGAGGGGGTCCCAGGGAGGAGTCTCAGGGGGGGTCCCAGGGGCGGGGTCTCAGGGGCGTGGTCCCAGGGCGGGGTCTCAGGGACGGGGTCCCAGGGGCGGGGTCCTAAGACGGGGTCCCAGGGGCGTGGTCCCAGGGGCGGGGTCCTAAGACGGGGTCCCAGGGAGGAGTCTCAGGGGGGTCCCAGGGGCGGGGTCTCAGGGGTGTGGTCCCAGGGCGGGGTCTCAGGGACGGGGTCCCAGGGGCGGGGTCCTAAGACGGGGTCCCAGGGGCGTGGTCCCAGGGGCGGGGTCCTAAGACGGGGTCCCAGGGAGGAGTCTCAGGGGGGGTCCCAGGGGCAGGTCCCAGGGGCGTGGTCCCAGGAGCGTGGTCCCAGGGGCGGGGTCCCAGGGGCGGGGTCTCAGGGGCGGGGTCCTAAGAGGGGGTCCCAGGGAGGAGTCTCAGGGGGGTCCCAGGGGCGGGGTCTCAGGGGGGGGTCCCAGGGGCGGGGTCTCAGGGGCGGGGTCTCAGGGGCAGGGTCCCAGGGGCAGGTCACAGGGGCGTGGTCACAGGGGCGAGGTCTCAGGTGCGGGGTCCCAGGGGCGGGTTTCCAGGGGCGGGGTTCCAGGGGTGTGGTCCCAGAGGCGGGGTCTCAGAGGCAGGTCCCAGGGGCGGGGTCCCAGGGGTGGGGTCCCAGGGGCGGGGTCCCAGAGGTGGGGTCCCAGGGGCGGGGTCTCAGGGTGGGGTCTCAGGGGCGGGGTCCCAGGGGTGGGGCTCAGCAGCGGGGTCTCAGGGGCGGGGTCCCAGGGGCGGGGTCTAGGGGCGGGGTCCCAAAGGCGGGGTCTAGGGGGCGGGGTCCCAGGGGCGGGGTCTAGGGGCGGGGTCCCAGGGGCGGGGTCTAGGGGCGGGGTCCCAGGGGCGGGGTCTAGGGGGCGGGGTCCCAGGGGTGGGGTCCCAGGGGCGGGGTCCCAGAGGTGGGGTCCCAGGGGCGGGGTCTCAGGGGCGGGGTCCCAGGGGTGGGGCTCAGCAGCGGGGTCTCAGGGGCGGGGTCCCAGGGGCGGGGTCTAGGGGCGGGGTCCCAGGGGTGGGGCTCAGCAGCGGGGTCTCAGGGGCGGGGTCCCAGGGGCGGGGTCTAGGGGCGGGGTCCCAGGGGCGGGGTCTAGGGGCGGGGTCTAGGGGCGGGGTCCCAGGGGTGGGGCTCAGCAGCGGGGTCTCAGGGGCGGGGTCCCAGGGGCGGGGTCTAGGGGCGGGGTCCCAGGGGCGGGGTCTAGGGGCGGGGTCCCAGGGGTGTGGAAGCTCCTGGTCAGAAGCTCATGAATCTGCCACGGCTGTGAGACAGGAAGCACCCGAATGCCCTCCCCAGGGAGTGAGCTCCTGCCTCAGGGCCTCTGTCTCCCCCAATGCTCCGGCCTCAGTTTAGCCATCTGTAGATTGGGAACAAGGAGGGCCTGGGCAGCCATTATTTTCCCCATTTCTGTCAGGACCAAGGGCTGGGAGCGGCCGAGAGGAGGGGGAGGGACAGGGACAGGGAGAGGAGCAGGAACAGGGGGAGGAGCAGGGACATGGGAAGGGGAGGAGCAGGGACATGGGAAGGGGAGGAGCAGGGACATGGAAAGGGGAGGAGCAGGGACATGGAAAGGGGAGGAGCAGGGACATGGGAAGGGAAGGAGCAGGGACATGGAAAGGGGAGGAGCAGGGACATGGGAAGGGGAGGAGCAGGGACGGGGGGGGGGGAGGGGGAGGAGCAGGGTTCTCCCCTGCCCAGGCCTGGCCTCCTGCACGGAGGCTGGACCCTGACCGGGTCTCTTTCTAAAGCAGAAACACTGCCCGATTCCCTCTCCCTTCCGGCCATCTCCCTGCCCCCCTTGGGTGTGCCCATGTTTCTGGTACAAGTTTCTGTAGGAGCTGTTCCTTGCTTTGATTAGCTGTGGAGTCTGTCCCCAGCGCCTCCCCCTCTCCTGCCTGGATTTGCCAAAACGCCAGCCACCCTGGCGGCCCGACTCCCCAGGATCCCCTCTACATGCCCACCTGTCCGTGGGCCGCAGCACAGACACACATGCACAAACATGCACTGCACACACACACACATGCACACACGTGCACACTCAGCCCTCTGCATGCGGGAAGCCGGCAGGACGGGGTGCTGGAGGCTCAGGTTGGGGGTTTCTGTCTTCAAGGGGCCTCGCCTGGTCCAGGAGCCCCTCCTTCCAGCCTCCCGCCCCCCCCGCCCCCCCTTACCCCCCGGGGCCCCGATGTGCAGTCTCCTCTCTCCAGGCACCTGGGCGCTCTCCCGCCAGGGCCCGGGCTCCCCCGCCCCCCGCTGGGCTTCCAGAGGGGCAGGGGTGGCGGCTGTGATGGCCGGGCGCCCTCTCACAGGCTAAGTCCGTGCTGCTGCACACGGTGCCACCGTCTCCTTCTTCTGATTGTGGGCACACACGTGACCACACGCCTGGCTCTGTGCACACACGCCTGGCTCTGCACACGGGTGCGTGTGTTTGACGCCGTGACTGGCTTGGGCCTTTCCTCTGTGACGTCCGTCCGTCCGTCCGTCCGTCCGTGCGGTTCTCTTGTTTTCTGACAACACGTGCTCACTGACCCCCCAGCTTCCTCCATCACTTCCCCCCAGACCGCGGGGGCCCCACCAGCTTCCCGGCAGCCAGCGGGCTCCAGCACCCTGATGACCGGCGCCTTTTCGGTTCCTGATGTCAGGGATGGAGGGAAGCCTGCTACGGGCCCAGGTCCCCACCCTGCAGCCGGGCCGGACTGCACCCAGCCTCGCCCTCCGGGCCTCGGTCAGCCCCCCCCCCCCCCTCCGGCTGCATCGGCGCCCAGCGGCTCCCTCCCTCAGCGCCGCCAGCTTTGGAATTCGTGACTCGAGCATCACCGCTGTACGTGTAATGGAAACGCCATGTATGACAGCCACGCCTTGTACACATCTCCCTGTACATATCTATACACACGCATCCCTGTTATCCGCACGTAAAGCGGGACACGGCTAGTAGCCCAGGTTCGCGGTTTCCTTAAATCCTGGAGACCTTTCTCCCTCCCCCCTTTTCTATCAATAAACACCCACGTGACCTTCCGTGGCTTCTCCCATCCTGGCTCTCGTGGTCATAACCGAGCGGATCTCGGACCGGCTCCCGCGGCTCCTCCCTCTCCCGCTGCCTTGGCAATCTCGGCCTCCCCGTCCCCAAGGTCGCCCTCCCCAAGGTCACCACCCCAGTCCCAAAGGTCACCCTCCCCATCCCCAAGGTCGCCCTCCCCGTCCCCAAGGTCGCCCTCCCATCCCCAAGGTCGCCTTCCCCGTCCCCAAGGTCGCCCTCCCCAAGGTCACCACCCCAGTCCCAAAGGTCACCTTCCCGTCCCCAAGGTCGCCCTTCCCCGTCCCCAAGGTCGCCTTCCCATCCCCAAGGTCGCCCTCCCCGTCCCCAAGGTCGCCCTCCCGTCCCCAAGGTCGCCCTCCCGTCCCCAAGGTCGCCCTCCCGTCCCCAAGGTCGCCCTCCCCCAGGGCATCCTCACCTTCCTCAGACCTTCTCAGCCCCGTTCCTCCCCTCCCGGAGGCTCCGGCCATTCCTCCTCCCAGCGCCGGGTCTCTGACAGTCTGAGCCCTTTGCAGCGGGAAGCTTACACATTAAACTGGTCTCTGGGACCAGCCTGCACAGATAAAGCTCACGTCCTGTCTCGGTTGTGCGGGGGGCTGGTGAGGCAAGCGTGTGTGACAGGCGCATGTCAGCTCCTACATCCGTGGTCGGCAAACTCATCAGTCCACAGAGCCAAACATCAACAGGACAACGCCTGGAATTTCTGTGGAGAGCCACATTTCTTAAACTTCTTCTAACGCCACTTCTTCAACATAGACTCACCCAGGCCGTGGCATTTTGTGGAAGAGCCACACTCAAGGGACCAAAGAGCCGCATTTGCCAACCACTGTCCTACATCAATAGGTGAGAGTGATTAGAACTCAGAACCAGATGCTCAGCTACAACGGGGCCTGGCGGGCCTGGTGCTGCCATGGAGGGAATTGGCAGGGCCCAGCCCACGGCCCAGCCAGCATCTCCGTCTTCTTCTTAAAATATATTTTTATTGAGTCCCAAGGAGGGGGGGCGGGGGGAGAGGGAGAGATAGAAACACCAGTGATGAGAGAGAATCATGGACCGGCTGCCTCCTGCACGCCCTCCACTGGGGATGGAGCCTGCAACCCCGGCAGGTGCCCTGACCCGGGACCTAACCGTGACCTTCTGGTTCATAGGTCGACATTCAACCCCTGAGCCTGCCTGCCGGGCCAGCCGACATCTTCGTTAATAACCGGTGGAGACCAGCCAGCCATCACACGTGCGGATGGAGGGGACGAGGCCCCTTAGAACCGACCAGAGGCCTCGCCCAGGCGGTCTGGTGGCTGGAGCTGATGGCCGCGGAGGGGCGCTCGCTGCTCCTCACCCACGGACGTATCGCGGGCCGCTGGCAAGCACACCTCCCAGCCTGTCCGTGGAGAAGGTCTGCCCATGACTGGCATCAACTGCTTTTAAAACAACCCAAACACACGTCCCCACACCGAAAACCAGAGATGAGCATGGCCCCCTCCCCGCCCCACCTGCTTCGCCCACGAGTGTGGAGGTCCGGGCGGAGGGGGAGAGTGAGTTACCCCAGGGGCACTGCTGTGGCCGGACGCCCGTGCCCCCACCTCCCCGATCTCTAACCCCGAGCGCTGTGTGTGGAGCAGGGGCCCGTGAGGCCGTCCTGAGGGGGCCCCAGTGAGGAGACGACGCCAGAGCCCCCCGACAACCGCCCCCTCATACATACACGCACACGAGACACACAGGCACTCACACAGACACACACACCGAGACACAGACACTCACACACTGAGACACACAGGCACTCACACACACACACACACCGAGACACAGACACTCACACACTGAGACACACAGGCACTCACACAGACACACACACCGAGACACACAGGCACTCACACAGACACTCACACTGAGACACACAGGCACTCACACAGACACACACACCGAGACACAGACACTCACACACTGAGACACACAGGCACTCACACAGACACGCACACACTGAGACACACAGGCACTCACACAGACACACACACCGAGACACAGACACTCACACACTGAGACACACAGGCACTCACACAGACACACACACCGAGACACAGACACTC